>NC_135232.1:763384020-763700770 GCF_051348905.1 Ranitomeya variabilis
GAAGAGGGAGTCTTTGTGACGTTTCCCTCTAATACCTATTACAGTGGTGCTTCAGTTTTCTCCTAATAAATAGTGCCCTGGCTATACCTGTCCTGTAGCTGCCTCTACCCTCGAACAACTGTGCTGTGTGACAGTGGCCGCACCGGAGTGCCGCTGCCGGCAACGCTGAAGTGAAGACACGCAAGGTGACTGATACCAGCGAGAGCTCTTTGCAACAGCTCAATGCCAGAGGACCTGACGCCTAAGGACGAGGGGACTCGCAACCCCCTGCCTGTGCGGCCGCGTGGAGCGTCTGCTGAGGCCCAGGAGCATGGGGAGAGCGGAGGCCGAAGTCACCAGAGCAGTGCCACACGCTGAGGCTGATACCACCGGAGCTTCCAGTCGTCGCCAGAAGACCCTCGCCCAGGAACACAGACCCTCATTCACCACTGCCCATAGACGAACGTGCAGAGAAGCAGCGGCTGCACTTGGACCGGAGGTAAGCGGAGCTTGGGACTACCAGACCTGGACACGCGCTGCGGCTGTTACCTGCGAGCATTCCCCTTAACCATCATCACCGGAGGTTCCGTTGCCAAGGCCGCGGTGCACCCACTTTCATCGTACTCAACATCGAGACGTGCCGGGGTCTGCTGCGACATCGGATCCCGAAGTGAGAGGAGCCGGAGCTGCCGGAACTGGCCCACACACAGAGGCTGATAACAGCGAGGAAGCCCACCGTGCCTGTCATTACAGGATCAGCCGCCTAGGTATACGGGACCCCAGGTTAGGTACCCGTGGGTACTATTCAGTTTTTGAGAAGGGATATCATCCGGAGGATTTGGGACACGTGTGCCGGGTCCTTTATCACTATAAAGCTTTTTTCATCATGGCATCTGATATTGTTATTGTGACCTCCTGATGAACCTTTACAACGGGGAAACGCGTTGGGATGCATTCTACACACAATAAGTGAACCTTTTTTGGGGGCATGTTCTGTATCTATATATCTCGCCTATGGATTGGGCAGCTATCATTGATTTGCCATTGGTGATTTTGTTGGAACGCTGATCAGTGTGTGGAATGATAATCTAGCATTATCTTTATTTATTTATATCTTTTTTGTTCTACGTCATACCTGCAAGCTTTGTATATTATATTATATTGTCTTCTGCTATTTTTTCATTTCTTCCCTATATTATTATTGTTTTCCCACCTGCATTGATAGGATGAGATAGGGGAGTGAGGGAGAGTCTTCGTTGAGTGGGGGCGCCAGACTCGTTATTAGGGTGCCAACCTCCACAGCAAGGCAGGGTCTCAGCTAGGATTATTGCTGGGTCATTGTAGACTTTGGTCTGTTTATTATTGTTATTTTACCAGATTTTTCACTGGGTAGGTGTTTTTTAACTAAAATGCTATATACCTATCTTGTTCTAATTGTGTTGTGCTTTCCTTCTCTCACTACCCTTACCATTTTGAATTGATCATTAGCACTGTCTTGTTAATTGTTAATTGTATATGCTTAACCTTTCTTCACATACCAGAGGTAGTTACCTCATGAACTCTATCCACGAACTTTACCCTGAAAAAGAAGTTGAATCCACCGTTCTGTAGGATTCCTTCAGGAGGACTCTAACTAGTAAACACTTTGTTGTACTGCATTTGATATATTTTGTTGTACTTTATCGTACATTGTTGATTGCACTTTGTTTAACCTGTTAATTGTAACTTTTAAGTTATTTACACTCCTACTTCACAAATTTCACTAGGTACACTCTCATCACATTTAGGATAATCCAGAACAAACATTTTATTCTCAAAACCACTAAAATCTAATGTTTACAAGAAATTTAATTTATGAAGGATAACCATCCCAAATTTTCCCACAAAAATTTTCCCCACATTTTTGAATCTGAAAATTAAAAAAAGAAGGCAGGTGTTCTAACTGTCATAAAAAAAACTCTATCTCATTCGAGCTTATTGAAGAATACCACGACACGCAAGGCCCGTATCACATATTAATCTGTCAACTAAATAACCAACCTTTTACTATAGTCAATGTTTACGCTCCCAACAAAGGACACAAAGTTCTTGGACAAACTATTGAAAATAGTCACATCAATCAGGAAGGCGAACTTATCATGCTAGGGGATTTCAATATTGTCCCAGATGCCCACCAGGACTCTTCATCAATAAATCGGCACCAGTCCAAAACCCTCAACAACTGGTTATTTAAAAATGAACTCTTTGATATTTTCAGATGCATCAACACCACATCTAAAGAATTTACACACTTTTCCGATGTCCACCAGTCTGCTACAAGCATTGACCTATTGATCACCGATGTATTCACACTTCCTAAGTTTAAAAAAGTTACAATCGAAACCAAAACTATATCTGACCACAAGCGAATTCATGTTAGGCCCCTCTTTAAAAAACAATTTCTTATGGAAGTGCAACTGTACTCTCTTACATAATCCCACCCACAAAGAAGCCATAGAATCTTCCCTAAAAAATTACTTTGAAGATAACAGTTCTGAAACAATCAATCCATTTATTCGCTGAAATGCACACAAGGCCGTTTTAAGAGGCATTTTGATACAACTCTCCTCCAGAGAAAAGAAATTAAGTAGGGCAAGAATTACGGAACTTCAATCCCAAATAAAAAACAAAATCAATTCAATCCAGTCTACCTTCTCCCTAATCACCTATACAACTAGAATTACTGAAGCTTACACAAGAATTAAAATCTGTGATTTTCTCATTTTATGATTCCACAATTAAAACATCCAAATACAAACTGTATACTTCTTTTAACAAACCAACAAGATTCATGATGAACCAACTCAAAAAGAAAAGACAACACAACAAAATAGATAAAATCATTTCTACAAATGGTACACCTCTTCTACATCCCCAGGATAAAGTAGATACATTTGTCAAATTTTACCACAATCTATACAATTTTAATCTACAACTATCCTCCCCTCAACCAAATAAAACTTCTATTGAATCTTTTCTTTCATCCATTAATATTCCCAAGATAAGCCTGGAAGACCTAGATTTACTGACATCTCCATTCACAACTGAGGAAATAGCCGAGTCCATCCAACACTTAAAACCTTTCAAATACCCAGGCCCGGACGGTTTTAGCAACGAATATTACAACATTTTTAACAAGCTTTCATCCCACCATTTATCCCAAATTTTCAGTCTGGCATCCTCTTCAGACTCTTTCCCCGCAGAGATGTTAGAAGCCACTATTATTCTGATCCCCAAACCAAAACGGGACATGGACAAGGTAACAAATTATAGGCCAATCTCTCTAATAAACTCAGACATAAAAATATATCACATCCTCCCCCAAATAATCAATAATGATCAAATCGGCTTCGTTAAAGGGAGACAATCCACAGACGGCACTAGTAGAATCATTAATATTATCAAGATGATTAACTCTTCCAAACTTCTATCAACCATAATCACCCTTGACGCAGAGAAAGCGTTTGTTCGACTCAACTGGGACTTCTTAAAATTATCGCTTTCAAAATTTGGCTTCAACGAACAGACTCTATCATCTATTATAGCACTTTATTCTAACCCTAGAGCCAGAATCTATTGTAATAACCATCTATCTAACCCATTCCCTATCACAAATGGCACCAGACAGGGCTGCCCCCTTTCCTCCCTTTTGTTTATAATAGCTATGGAACCATTGGCCCAAAAAATAAGAGAAAACAAAAAATAATAGGAATCCAGACACCATCTCGTCATTTCAAAATAAGCTTACGGTATTCGCGGATGACTTAATTTTGACTCTTTCTGACCCTTCAAACTCAATCAACAAACTGCAAAAAACTCTTAAACTCTTTTCAAATATATCTTATTTCAAAATCAACGAAGATAAGTAAAAAATCCTTCATTTCAATCTAAGCGATGCTCAAATCAACTAAATATAAGATACATCTTCTCTAAGTTGGGCAGGAAAGGATATCACATATCTAGGCACAACCCTTACAAAACACCTCAATTCCATAATTCCCTCAAACTTGGATTCCTTAATCAACACCATCACTAACGACTTCTCCATTTACGGCAACATAGATCTTTCATGGTGGGGTAAATCATTAACAGTTAAAACGATCATACTTCTAAAAATTTTAAATGTCTTCAGAATCCTACCTCTTAAAATTTAAACCTCGTACCTAACAAGTATTCAACCCTTAATTCTTTTATTTAGAATAATAAAAAAGCTAGAATCTCTAGTAATATTTTGGACAAAAACAAATTATTAGGTAGATTAGGCTTCCCAAACATCTCAGCCTATTATTATGCCAACCTTATCAAACAAAGTTCACACTGGGTGACCCAGGAAGATCCTCCTGCCTGGCTCAATTTGGAAACCGCATTAAACAACAATAGTCCCCCACGTGACCTAATATTGAAGCACCTTCTAAACAAATGCCCTAGTGTGCACACTCACCCTATCTTTCTTGCCTCCTTATATGCATGGAAGAAATTAGCCAAACCCAAAAAAGGGACAGATAAATTCAAGTCCTTAAAAAATCTCCCATTATCTTTTATCTCCTCCTTATATAATCATCCAATCTCGCCACTTTGGTCAGAACAGGGTATAAATAAACTAAAACATATCTATGATGGTAAAAACTTTTTTCCCTTCAGTGAGCTAAAAACAATTTTAATATTCCCTCAACTGCCTTCTTACATTATTTGATTCTAAAAAAATAAATTCACGACTTTCTCCTTAATAAATCTTTTATGTAATGTTAATCACAAAATCTTCTGGAGCTGCAAAAGTATTTATAATTGTTTCAACAATGATACCAAATTGGTAAAAAATTCTTACATGGTCAAATGGGAATCAGGCCTGAAAATGTCTTTCCAACTCGAACACTGGGAAAATGCATGAACATATTCATACATGTCCAATATATCTATGTCTCTCCAAGAATCATTTTGCAAACTCCTCTCTAGGTGGTATTATACCCCTGCCACATTATCCCACATCAACCCAAATAATTCCTCATTGTGCTGGAGGAACTGTGGCCACTATGGTAACCTCTTGCACATCTTCTGTAAATGCCCTAAAATTCAACCTTTATGGGCTCTAATTTCAATTCTTACAAAAAAAAAACTAACGAGTAGGGATATCACAATATCTCCTCAAATGGCATTACTATCCATGGACATGGAAGACATTGATCCATCTATTAGGCCTATCTTAATCCACATTTTCCTAGTGGTAAAAAATACTATGGAATATCAGTGGAAGAAACCAGACCTACCCAAATTCCCAGACATAATAGTGTGAGGCAGTGACCGGTGTCATATGTGAGGGTCACTATGTGTCCCCCAGGATGTGCTCAGAAGCATATTAGATCCACTGGAGTGCCCTGTGCTCACAGTAGGTTGCCTGTGAGTCACAGAGCAGAATAAAAGTGAGTGTGAACTGGGTCAAGTTATTTGACCAAGAAATTATTCAGGAAAACCCGGTATGGGATTTTATTTTTGAAAGGGACTGCAGGAAGGTTGTGGAGCCGGTCCGTTTCCTCCAGGCCAGATCTTATAAGTGGCCCATGGCCACAGTCTGGAGAGAAGAAAAACAAACCCTGCAGGAGAGTTTGGGTGTGTCGGTTATGTGCTTGCTGTGAGACAGAGCAGATGGTCTGCAGAAGCCTTCCCTGTGTGAGGGAACACAGGGCCAAACAGAGCCAAAAAGGTCTGGCACCTCTTCTGCATAGTAGTGTGGTAGCTTACGGCAACCAAACCCGGACAGTTTTTTCATGGTCAACGGCTGCGACCCGGAGGACACAGTATGCTGTGCATTATGTGAGTTTTTGGACATTAAACCTGTTTTTGTTTGAACTTGATTGGGTCACTGCCTCTCACTGCACAGCTAGGACACTGCTGCATCACAATAGACAGAATTTCTCTCCATAAAACATATGAACACAAATTTGTAATAATCAACAAATACTCTAAAAAATGGGCACGCTGGTCCGAATTTCATCCCTGACCTATGTTTTGTGAGCATGTACCTCATTCTTCTTTTTGTTTCTAGTGTTATATTGTATTACTTATTATATTTGTCGTAGGGTTAAATGAAACTATGATAACTCTGTTGTAACAATCATTATTATCCTAATACAACCCCTTGCAAAAATTATGGAATCACCGGCCTTGGAGGATGTTCATTCAATTGTTTAATTTTGTAGAAAAAAAGCAGACCACAGCCATGGCACAAAACTAAAGTCATTTCAATTGATAACTTTCTGGCTTTAGGAAACACTAAAAGAAATCAAGAACAAAAAATGTGGTAGTCAGTAATGGTTACTTTTTTTAACCAAGCATAGGGGAAAAATTATGGAATCACTCAATTCTGAGGAAAAAATTATGAAATCACCCTGTAAATCTTCATACCCAAAAATAACACCTGCATCAAATTAGATCTGCTCGTTAGTCTGAGTCTAAAAAGGACTGATCACACCTTGGAGAGCTGTGGCACCAAGTGAATCATGGCTCCAACACGAGAGATGTCAATTGAAACAAAGGAGAGGATTATCAAACTCTTAAAAGAGGGTAAATCATCATGCAATGTTGCAAAAGATGTTGGTTGTTCACAGTCAGCTGTGTCTAAAATCTGGACCAAATACAAACAACATGGGAAGGTTGTTAAAGGCAAACATACTGGTAGACCAAGGAAGACATCAAAGCGTCAAGATCGGAAACCTAAACTTAAAGCAATATGTTTCCAAAACAGGAAATGCACAACAAGACAAATTAGGAACGAATGGGTGGAAACTGGAGTAAACGTCTGTGACCGAACTGTAAGAAACCGCCTAAAGGAAATGGGATTTACATACAGAAAAGCTAAACGAAAGCCATCATTAACACCTAATCAGAAAAAAACAAGGTTACAATGGGCTATGGAAAAGCAATCATGGACTGTGGATGACTGAATGAAAGTGATATTCAGTGATGAATCGCAAATCTGCATTGGGCAAGGTGATGATGCTGGAACATTTGTTTGGTGCCGTTCCAATGAGATTTATAAAGATGACTGCCTGAAGAGAACATGCAAATTTCCACAGTCATTGATGATATGGGGCTGCATGTCAGGTAAAGGCACTGGGGAGATGGCTGTCATTACATCTTCAATAAATGCACAAGTTTATGTTGATATTTTGGACACTTTTCTTATCCCATCTATTGAAAGGATGTTTGGGGATGATGAAATCATTTTTCAAGATGATAATGCATCCTGCCATAGAGCAAAAACTGTGAAAACATTCCTTGAAAAAAGACACATAAGGTCAATGTCAGGGCCTGCAAATAGGTTGGATCTCAATCCAATTTAAAATCTTTGTTGGAAGTTGAAGAAAATGGTCCACGACAAGGCTCCAACCTGCAAAGCTGATCTGGCAACAGCAATCAGAGAAAGTTAGAGCCAGATTGATGAAGAGTACTGTTTGACACTCATTAAGTCCATGACTCAGAGACTGCAAGCTGTTATAAAAGCCAGAGGTGGTGCAACAAAATACTAATGATGTTTTGGAATGTTTTTTTGTTTGTTTATTTTTCATGATTCCATAATTTTTTCCTCAGAATTGAGTGACTCTATAATTTTTCCATATGCCTGGTTAAAAAAAGTAACCATTACTGACTACCACATTTTTTGTTCTTGATTTCTTTTAGTGTTTCTAAAAGCCAGAAAGTTGCCATTTGAAATGACTTTAGTTTTGTGCCATGTCTGTGATCTTCTTTTTTCCTACAAAATTAAACAACTGAATGAACATCCTCCAAGGCCGGTGATTCCATAATTTTTGCCAGGGGTTGTATATCTCATATATCTTAGAGTTATTGCAATATTCAATATATTTGGATCAGAAACTTATAACTCATTGAGTTCTCCTTTCAATTTGTGTCCCTTTCCTCTCTTCCTACACCTTTTCCCCCCTTCCCATTGTGTTCATGTTTTGTTATTAAAATGTTAATAAAAACACTGAAAAACAAATACTGAGGTAAAATAGTCACCAAATACTGATGTGTGCACGGGTCCATACATTAACTATCACAATGCAGTGTATGGAGCCATAGACTTACTATAGAGCAAGTGCAACGCTCTGTGCACACAGCTCATGCAGGAGCTGCAAACTTCAGAGCAGTGTTATGACCAATCAGTAGAGAGTCTAAAGTGTCAGATCCTTGCCAATCAGCAGCACTATACAGATACTATAATTTATAAAAAGCTCACCAAAATGATAGTTACATTTTAAGCCTTCTGGACATGGCCCCATTTTATGAACTCCACTTATGTCACTTTATGTAGTGATAATGTAAGACTGCTTGAAAGAAAGAACATCTCAGAACTCTCAAGTATGTAGAAATAGAAAGGCGGCTCTTTAACAATCCAACACTGTGCATAGGTAGGCAATGTGGTAACACACCAGACCTTTTTCAAAGAACAGATTGCACAATATTCAGAGGGAAAGGATGACATTTGTGCATAGAAGTACAGTTGTGCTTGCAACACCATGACACTGTGCTACTAGTAAAATGGAAACCTTTGAGTAGTAACTCCAGTATGGTTACAACTGCACATTGTCAGCAGTCTAAGGCTTGAGTTCACACAGTACGTTTTTGATGCGTTTTCTGGGGTCCCCCTGTAAACTAGCCAGTAAAGGCTAAGCAAACAGCTGTGAGCTGATATTAATAGCCTGGGAATCTTTATGGCTTTTGGCTCCTTCCCAGAATATTAACATCAGCCATCAGCTTTCCCTCTGCTGGTTATGAAAATTACGCAGGAGCCCACGCAATTTTTTTTTCAATTTTTTTCCCTTAAAATTAACAGTTAATGTTTGGTTACAGCCTATGTAGGTACATTCTGTTAATGCTCCTACTGTACATATGCTGGTGACAATGTGTTTGTGTTTACTTAACGGCTTAGTAATGAAGGTGTCAGGCTGACACCTTTTCATTACTAAAGGCTGAGTCACACATAACGATATCGTTAACGATATCATTGCAACGTCACGCTTTTGGTGACGTAGCAACGATCCCGCTAACGATCTCGTTATGTGTGACAGCGACCAATGATCAGGCCCCTGCTGGAAGATCGTTGGTCGATGGGAATGATCAGGACCTTTTTTTGGTCGCTGATCACCCGCTGTCATCGCTGGATCGGCGTGTGTGACGCCGATCCAGCGATGTGTTCACTTGTAACCAGGGTAAATATCGGGTTACTAAGCGCAGGGCCGCGCTTAGTAACCCGATATTTACCCTGGTTACCATTGTAAAAGTTAAAAAAAAAACCAGTACATACTCACATTCTGATGTCTGTCACGTCCCCCGGCGTCCACAGGGTTAAAACTGCTTTCGGCAGGAGCGCTGCTAATGCAGTGACCGGGTCGCAGCAGTGACCGGGTTGTGTGCAGAAAGGAGGTGGCCATCCCGGGGATCGCGGCACTGGGTACCTCCACTTGCGGTAGCCCCTCCTGGGGAAGGCGTATGAGTCGGGGACCGTCCAGGGCCGGGATGCTCCAGCGGCAGCTCCCAAGGATCCAAATCCTCCAGCGGAGGCATGTCAGAATAATCCGCTGGTGACGGGGGTCGATGCGCAGCCATCCGTTTCTGTAGGCCTGTCCTGGTCTCCAGTTCCACCTCATCTGAGTCATAGTTTCGTTTCTTCGGTCTCCGCCCGCCATAGAGGATCAGGAGGCGGGTCTCTCCTGTCGACGGGCCCGCCCTTAAGATGCAACAATTTTTAGACTGGGCGGCCATGGTTGTTCGCGCTCTCCAGTTTGCTTACGCCCACTCCACGCCCCTCTTCTTCTCCTGCGCCTCTCCTCAGCGCTGCAATGGCGGCGGTTTTGGGGGCAAGTGGCGCAGCACACAGTCTTTGCAATAAAGTACAGTCCAAGCACAGTAAATCACAGTTCCAAGGCACACATGACCTGATTCCTCAGGCTTAAGTAGATCCTGTTCGTGACGCCAAGTTGGAGCGCCCCCACACCGCCGCAGGGCCGAGGGGTACCCGGAGCCGGGCCTCTGGGATCTCAGTCCTGGGGTTGTCACGGTGGCTAGACCCGGTCCGTGGCCCTGTCTGTCAGTGGGGGACGTCCGGTGCAATAAGTGGTGTTGTAACGGTGCAGTTGTGGGGTGCAGGTCGCGGTAAATAACAAGGACACCAGGTTGCAGTCTCTTTACCTCTTTACTGAAGATCTCTGAGTCCTCAATCCAGAATACGGCTCACCAGGCTGCGCAAGTCCGGCCGGTCCAATGACCCTTCCAGAGTTCTCTTCACAGGAGGAAATCTGTGCCTTCCCCCTAGCGCTATGTGTTGTAGTCCTTCCCTGCTGTGCTTACGGAAAGTACCCCACAACTGTTGTGTCTGTTTCTGATGTTCCCTCACAACTCGACTAGATGATGTTCTGCTAATCCTCCGTCCCTCCCTGAGGTTCGGGTAGGAACGGCACCCGTTTGACGGGTAGGCCTGGAGTTCTTCCGGGACCCTAGAGACGCCCCTCTCCCACAATTGCCTCCCAAGACTTCATAGGTGATTTGAGTTAGACAGCCCACCTGAGACTGACTGTCCTGCCGCTGTTTAGAGTATTGCTTGAAGCTGAATGTTATGATACTCCCTCGGCGTTCCGGCCACCGGTAGTGCGCCTCAGTAGGGTGTTGCTCCGGTCTTACAGCACGACCCCTACTGGTATTCTCCTATCGCTTGATCTCGTTTCTCACTCAGCACAATCTATCTCGCTTCTAGTCCTTTCTTGGGCCCCGCCGCTTCCCGGAGCTGGCGCGGACCCGTTACGTTCTTTCCAATGCCAAGCCTCTGTCAGGATCCCACCCCTGACAGAGACCCTACTGTCTCTTCCTCCACAACACCCTCTGCCACCAGGTGTTGCTTCGTCCAATCCAGTCAGCTTTCTGATCTAACTTCCTGCCTGACCCCCAGTTTACCCACTATGGTGGGGAGTGGCCTAATGAATAGCACCCTTAGCTCCCCCCGGAGGCCCGGCTGTGATATGTATTGGTGTCTGTGATACCTGATCAGATGAACTCCTTCAGTGCCATCGGACGCACCATAGCTCCCCATAGTGGCGGAGCCACAGTACTGCAACGACCAGGACTCTGGGGCGCTGCACTAACCAGGGTAAATATCGGGTTACTAAGCGCGGCCCTGCACTTAGTAACCTGATGTTTACCCTGGTTACCCGGGTGCTGCAGGGGGACTTCGGCATCGTTGAAGACAGTTTCAACGATGCCGAAGTCGTTCCCCTGATCGTTGGTCGCTGGAGAGAGCTGTCTGTGTGACAGCTCCCCAGCGACCACACAATCGATCGTTGGTAAGTCGTTTAGTGTGACTCCAGCTTAAGGTACCTTCACACTGAACAACTTAACAACGATAACGATAGCGATCCGTGACGTTGCAGCGTCCTGGATAGCGATATCGTTGTGTTTGACACGCAGCAGCGATCAGGATCCTGCTGTGACATCGTTGGTCGTAGCTAGAAGGCCAGCACCTTATTGCGTCGCTGGATCACCCGCTGACATCGCTGAGTCGGCGTGTGTGACGCTGATTCAGCGATGTCTTCACTGGTAACCAGGGTTAACATCGGGTTACTAATCGCAGGGCCGCGCTTAGTAACCCGATATTTACCCTGGTTACCATTGTAAATGTAAAAAAAAAAAAACACTACATACTCACATTCCGGTGTCTGTCGCGTCCCCCGCCGTCCGCTTCCCTGCACTGTGTCAGCGCCGGCCGGCCGTAAAGCAGAGCACAGCGGTGACGTCACCGCTCTGATTTACGGCCGGCGCTTACACAGTGCAGGGAAGCGGACGCCGGGGAATGCGACAGACACCGGAATGTAAGTATGTAGTGTTTGTTTTTTTTTACATTTACACTGGTAACCAGGGTAAACATCGGGTTACTAAGCACGGCCCTGCGCTTAGTAACCCGATGTTTACCCTGGTTACCCGGGGACTTCGGCATCGTTTGTCGCTGGAGAGCTGTCTGTGTCACAGCTCTCCAGCGACCACACAACGACGAAACAGCGACGCTGCAGCGATCGGCATCGTTGTCTATATCGCTGCAGCGTCGCTTAATGTGACGGTACCTTTAAGCCTTGGGCTAGGTGTCAATGACAGCTGCTGACACCAAGCCCTAATCCCATTACCCTGATGCTATTGCATCAGAATGAAAAAGGTGGTGTTCAGCCATGAAACTAAATCACAAAACTTTTTTTTTTTTAAATATCTTTATTTAGTTCAAAAAAGCCTTCATTGCTGTAAAAAAAGGCATGCAAAAAACGCAGAAAAACGCACCCAAAATTGCAGCAAAATGCGTATTTTTGGCGCAGCGTTTTTGCTGCCAAAAGATGCAAAAACCTTGCAGAAATTTCTGCAAGCAAATACTCAACATGTGCACATAGCCTAATACAGGGGCTGCAGAATTTTCTTCTGAGACCAGACAACCCCTTTTACTGGGTCCGTATGATTAAAGCAATACCAAATTGGTGTTTTTATTTTTTGTTTTATATTTTACTTCTTTTATATAAAATGCATTTCTTAAAAACAAAACATGGTTTTATGTAAACATATTTTGAAAGCCATACCTTTTATTTTTAGTGTTCACAGTGCCATGGAATGGATTTTGTTTTTCTGCAGGATGAGCTCACGTTTTCATTGGTAGTATTTTTTGCTATTGCTGGAATTTAAACAAAAAAACCCCAGACATTCACGTTTTTTTTTTTACCCTATTGTGCAGAATAAATTAAATAGAAGCTGAATTCTGTGAGTGCAATTAAAATGATACCAAATTTTATCGCTTTTTATGTTTTACTACATTTGCACATTTATTGCATTTGTACTATATAATCTAAAATTTGCTCACCTGAAATTTTGATTTCCTGGCTGTCCAATGGCAGCACATAATGAGTTAATACATTACCCCTGGCTGGAACAGAAGATAGGCTAATAAGCAATTAAATGATTAACAACAAAACAAACTGATCACTCCCCTACTCTATCCCATAAAGGGAGTAAGGAGACACCACACCATGTATATATTTGCAGCAATAAAACAAAATGTAACATTTTTCAGACTATAAGAAAATGGGGGTGTGTCTTATAGTTGGAATATAGTACTGTGGCGGCGGTCCTGGTCAGACGCTGCAGGGCGATGCAGCCTCCCTTCCCAGGGTGGTGCGGCGGCCATGCTCTGTGGTGCAGGCGGGCTCCGACAGCCTTTTCTAAAAGCCCGGAGCCTCCCGCAGATCCATTGTTGCGATGCAGTGGCCTCCGGGAAAATGGCCGCCGAAGGCGGCGCATGCTCAGATTCAGATGTCGGGAGACGAGATCTCGAGCCGCACCACAGAGCATCACCGCCACATCTGTCGCAAAATGCTGGCAGAGCCCCGCTGCAACACAGAGCACCACCTCTGCACCTGTCGCAAAATGCCAGTGGAGCCCCGCCGCACTATCGCCGAACCTGTTGCAAAATACCGGCAGAACCACCGGGAACCCCAGAGCACCACCGCCACACAAGCCTGGGATAGGATTTACCGGAGGCCACTGCACCAGCCTGGACCTCTAAACAACCCATGTGACCACGCTCCCCTGTGACCATTCCTCCACCTGTGTCGATCCCCCCCGTAAGCTGAATTTGGACTGTAAGATGGACCACTATTTGACACATTATTTTTTTCCCTATTTTCCTTCTGAAAATTTGAGGTGTGTCTTATGGTCTGGTGCGTCTTATAGTCCGAAAAATACAGTACTTAATAAAGGGTAGGTAAGCCTGTGTTACTTACAAACTCCAGAAAAAGAACATTTCAGGTAAGCAAATTTTAGACTTTCCTCGATGTCCTACTGCAGGAGATAATGGGATTTGTAAAAGTAATTATCAAAAATTTTTAGGGAGAGGAAAAGAAACCAACTGCCTACTGCAGCATTCGTTTGCTGAAGGCTGAACCCTCTGTTGCAGAGATGTCTAATCTGTAATGCTTCACAAAGGTAGACCTAGATGATCAGGTGGCTGCTCTACAGATATGCTCTAGCGGAACATGTGCCAATTCAGCCCAGAAATCAGAGACAACTCTAGTGAAGTGAGCCCTGACAGGAAGCAGTGGAATTTAATGATTTTGTAGTTAAGTATTGCAAATTAGGTCTTTGATTCATCTTAACAATGTACCCTTACTGGCTTTCTTGCCTTGATTTGGACCTCCGAACTGCACGAATAGGTTTTCATCCTTTTTTAAAACTTGAGACTTCTGAAAGTAAAGGAGCAAGATTCTACTAACATCTAACAAGTGTAAATGTTGTTGCTCATCCCCTATTGGATAAAGGAAAAAGACCAGCAGAACCACTTCATGATTGATGTTGTAGGCTGAATTGACCTTAGATATACATAAGCATAAGCCTGAGAGCAATATGATCCTGGAAGATGTGCAAGTAAAGCTCCTTTGACGACAAAGCTTGCATCTCCCCCAGACGTGTAGCGGTTGTAACAGCTGCCAGAAACAGTGTCCTCGTTGACATATTTTTCATAGGCAACAAATCTGCTGGCTCAAAAGGATGTTCCTGCAAAACTCTCAGCACCAAGGCTAGATCTCACAAGGACACCGGAGCTACAAAGGGAGGTCTGAGATTTTTTACCGCTTTGAAAAGTTTGCGTATAAGATGGTGACCTGAAAATGAAAAATTTAGACAAGCATTAACTGCCGAGAATTTAGATTTAAGAATGTTTAGCTTTAAACTCTTCTCGAATCCTGCTTGGAGAAACTGCAGAATGTAAGCTAGAGCTTTCTAATCCAGCTGTTTCGAAGGACACCATGTAAAATAGATTTACCATTTTCTGGATTAGACCTAACATGTAATTGGTCTTCTGGCAGCAGATAAGTTTGCAAGAACCTGATCCATAAGGCCCTGAGCCACTATATGTTCCAGGACAATCTCTATGCCGTCAGACGTAATCTGGCAGGATCTGGATAATAGTTGATCTGTTGTATCAATAGGTCTGGTAGGAGAGGTAACATCCAGGTCCTGCCCTTTGATAAATGCCAAAGAAGTGGAAAACAGGATCTTCAGGGCCAAAAGGGAAGGATTGCTATCGCCTCTGATTCCTTGTGTCTGACCTCGATCAGAACCTTCATAATCAATGGAATTGGAGGAAACCCATAAATCAGCATGTACTTCCATGGAAAAGAGAGATGCTTAACCTTCCATTGATGATCAAGAGGATGGACAGAGCAAAATTGGTGAGATTTTGTATGACATCCAGATGTTGGAGCCCCCATCTTGCAAGTGATTTATAGGAAAATCTTCTGGTTCAGACTCGACTTTCATGGATGAATCCTGTTGCTACTCAGCCAGTCTGCCCTGACATTGGACATTCCTTGAATATGGAAAGCTGAAATGCTTAGAAGATTCCTTTCTAACCCCTGTGAGGGACAAGGGAGAATCCATTTTGGATTTTAAGTTCAGGACATCTCCCACTCCTGAAATGTGCCCCCACCCTTGGGATTCCACAGGCTCATTGTTTTATTTTAATTAAAAGAGCTAGAACAAGTTCTTTTGAAGCTGTTAACACAAGGGTGCGAACTCTTCTGCAACTATAGCAACCTGAACCTCTTTGACCAAGCACATGGCACATCAAGGCTATGAGGTATGGAATCTGGGAAATGACCTATAATAACAGAATGCAATATCTCTAAGCTGAGCCGAGCACATATTTTGAATCGGCGTTCCTTTCCCCACATGCCCATATTATTTAGCCACTTGTAGCACTCTGGATTATGGAGTTATAAAGCAGAGCTAGCTGTAATTACATACGGTAGTCATATTTAGTCTCTATGCGCAGATAAAATCCAGCGGAATCCAGTGGCGGTACAACCAATCCTTTCAGAGCTTCGTGCGCAAAGTTATGGGCCAGTCACAGTTCTAGGCAGAAAATCATATTCGCAGACATGGGAGGAGAGAGGCTGCACCACCCAGGGGTGGGAGCAGATGTGTGAGTTAGCAGTTTAGGAGATATAAGGCAGCCCCTCATTTTGGACTGAGTTTTCTGATGGCCGGAGGATACGTTTGCTGACGCAGCCCGGAAAGCATTTGGACCTGTGATCCATCAGCGGACATACACTAGACCTCATCTTCACCCGCCTCTGTTGCTTATCTAATCTCGCAACCTCTCCCTTCCCCCTGTCTGACCACCATCTACTCACCTTCTCATCATTGTCCTCCTCACCTGCCCCATGTCCAGCCATTACCACATCCACGCAGAAACCTCGCACATCTAGACATTCAGACTCTCTCCTACCCCTGTCCTCCATATCTTCACTCCACAACACGGACAGCGCCACCGCGTTCTATAACTCTACTCTCACATCAGCCATAGACTCAGTCGCCCCTCTCATGCATGGCAAAGTGTGACGAACCAATAGGCAACCTTGGCATAACAATCTCACAAAAAACTTCGACAAGCATCCAGGGTTGCAGAGCGACGTTGGAAGAAAACACGCCTGCCAGACGACTTCACTGCTTTCAAACAAGCTACATTTGACTTCAAATTAGCCCTCACCTCCGCTAAACAGAGCTATTTCACTAACCTTGTATCTTCACTATCCTACAACCCAAAACAACTGTTCAGCACATTTAACTCCCTCCTCCGCCCACCACGGCCACCTCCAACTCCCCTCATCTCCTCCGAGGACTTTGCCACCTACTTCAAAAACAAGATCGACCAAACAAGGCAAACCCTAACTGTTCCACCACCCCAACCACTCCATATACCAGACCTCTGCCCTTCCCTAATAACCTCCCTCTCCAACATCACTGAAGAGCTTACTCGCCTCTTTTCCAAATCACACCTCACCACCTGTGTACTTGACCCCATCCCTTCCCACCTGCTCCCCAACCTCACTAACACGCTCATTCCAGCCCTAACCCATCTCTTCAACCTATCGCTCTCTTCTGGTACCTTCCCCTCTGCCTTCAAACATGCCACCATCACACCCATCCTCAAAAAAACTAACCTTGACCCAACTGCTATGCCCAGCTACCGCCCCTTATCACTGCTCCCGTTTGCTTCAAAAATCCTTGAGCTACATGTCCATGCTCAAATTTCCCCCCACCTCTCATCTAACTGTCATGTCAGACGCTATTCACACTAGGGCGTCCGACAGACAGCGGTAATTCCACATTCGTCCACTATACGTTCTGTGGCGCCGGCTAGACTTTATCCAGGTTGTCCGGGGTTAATCTAGCTGGTAATCGGGTTGGAGGCTGGGTCACGCCCGTGGCCTTTAAATAGTCATTCTGGACTTTGGGCGTCGCCGATTATAGCTTGTGTCTTGTGCCTGGTGATCTCGGTCTGGAGTGGTGGTCTAGGAGAAGAAATATCGTATCTGGTGGTGTAATATCCTTTGTCATATTTCTCCTTCCTATATTTGTATTTGTTTTGCCCTGTGCACATTTTAGTGTTTTCCTGTGTGTCTGCGGCGTGGTGCGTTTTTAGTTTTCCCTGTCTGTGCTTTCTGTAGGGGTTGGTGTGTGGTCTAATCACTGGGTGGCGGGTTGAGGTTTCAGCATAGGACTGAAACAGGAGTCAGGGTCAGGCCTGGCGGCCCAGACAAGCGCACCATCAGTGTAAATTCAGGGAGAGGGACAGACAGGGTTTTCCCTAGTCTGAGGGATATCACAGGGGCCCGGGTAATCAGCTGTAGTCTACCCAGTACCCGCATGACACTAACTCTCTCCTTGACAACCTCCAATCTGGCTTCCGCCCCCACCACTCCACCGAAACTGCCCTGACAAAAATTACTAATAACTTACTCAAAGCCAAAGCTAACAAACAGTTCTCCATCCTCCTCCTTCTTGACCTGTCCTCTGCTTTCGACACAGTCGATCGCTGCCTACTGCTACAGATTTTTTTCTTCCCTTGGCATCAAAGACCTTGCCCTGTCCTGGATTGCCTCATACCTTTCCAACCACACATTTAGCGTTTCCCACTCCCACACAACCTCCTCATCCCACCCTCTCTCTGTTGGAGTCCCTCAAGGCTCTGTCCTAGGGCCCCTACTTTTTTCCATCTATACCCTTGGCCTAGGGCAACTCATAAAGTCCCATGGCTTCCAGTACCACCTGTATGCGGACAACACTCAGATCTACCTCTTTGGCTCAGATGTCGCCTCTCTTCTGTCCAGAATCCTGAAGTGTCTGTCAGCCATATCCTCCTTCTTCACCTCTCGCTTCCTAAAACTCAATGTAGACAAAACCGAACTCATCATCTTTCCCCCATCTCACGCATCCCCCCTACCTGATCTATCTATTATGGTAAACGGCATCACATTCTCTCCCGCACCTGAAATCCGCTGCCTCGGGGTAACTCTCGACTCTGCCTTGTCCTTCAAACTGCACGTTCAAACTCTTGCCACCTCCTGTCGCCTCCAACTCAAAAATATTGCCAGAATCCATCCCTTCCTCACCCCACAATCTAAGACTCTTGTGCATGCCCTTATCATCTCCCGCCTCGACTACTGCAACACCCTCCTCTGTGGCCTCCCTGCTAATGCTCTTGCACCACTCCAGTCTGTCCTCAACTCTGCTGCCCGGCTAATCCACCTCTCTCTTCACTACTCCCCTGCTTCTCCCCTTTGCAAATCCCTCCACTGGCTCCCAATTCCCCAACGAATCACGTTCAAACTACTAACACTGATCGTCAAAGCCATCCCCACAACCTGTCCCCTCCCTATATCTCTAAACTAATCTCCCAATACCTTCCCTCACGTAATCTCCGATCCCCCCAAGACCTCCTACTCTCCTCCACACTTATTCGTTCCTCACACAACCGCCTCCAAGATTTATCCCGAATATCCCCCATCCTCTGGAATTCCATGCCTCAACACGTCCGACTATCCACCACCCTCGGATCCTTCAGACGGAACCTGAAAACCCATCTCTTCAAGAAAGCCTATAGCCTGCAATAACCATTCTGCCGCCTCGCCATCGCCAGAGCAGCCGCCTCACCACTGCCAGAGCTGCTGCACCTCCGACCTTCTGTCTCTTCCCCACTATCCCATAGAATGTAAGTCCGCAAGGACAGGGTTCTCTCCTCTCTGTACCAGTCTGTCACTGTAAACTTTACTGTAAACGATATTTATAACCCTGTATGTAACCCCTTTCTCATGTACAGCACCATGGAATTAATGGTGCTATATATATAAATAATAATAATCAGCGCCTCCCTGTGGTCACATGCTACATAACACGGTAATTCCAAAAAGCTATACTAATTATAGGTCCAAAAAATTATAATATAACACAGTTAACCTATACTCATAAGACATATATATATATATATATATATATATATATATATATATATATATATATATCAATACCTACAGTGGGGCAAAAAAGTATTTAGTCATTCAGCAATAGTGCAAGTTCCACCACTTAAAAAGATGAGAGGCATCTGTAATTTACATCATAGGTAGACCTCAACTATGGGAGACAAACTGAGAAAAAAAAATTCCAGAAAATCACATTGTCTGTTTTTTTATCATTTTATTTGCATATTATGGTGGAAAATAAGTATTTGGTCAGAAACAAAATTTCATCTCAATACTTTGTAAAATATCCTTTGTTGGCAATGACAGAGGTCAAACGTTTTCTGTAAGTCTTCACAAGGTTGCCACACACTGTTGTTGGTATGTTGGCCCATTCCTCCATGCAGATCTCCTCTAGAGCAGTGATGTTTTTGGCTTTTCGCTTGGCAACACTGACTTTCAACTCCCTTCAAAGGTTTTCTATAGGGTTGAGATCTGGAGACTGGCTAGGCCACTCCAGGACCTTGAAATGCTTCTTACGAAGCCACTCCTTCGTTGCCCTGGCGGCGTGCTTTGGATCATTGTCATGTTGAAAGACCCAGCCACGTTTCATCTTCAATGCCCTTGCTGATGGAAGGAGGTTTGCACTCAAAATCTCACGATACATGGCCCCATTCATTCTTTCATGTACCCGGATCAGTCGTCCTGGCCCCTTTGCAGAGAAACAGCCCCAAAGCATGATGTTTCCACCACCATGCTTTACAGTAGGTATGGTGTTTGATGGATGCAACTCAGTATTCTTTTTCCTCCAAACACGACAAGTTGTGTTTCTACCAAACAGTTCCAGTTTGGTTTCATCAGACCATAGGACATTCTCCCAAAACTCCTCTGGATCATCCAAATGCTCTCTAGCAAACTTCAGACGGGCCCGGACATGTACTGGCTTAAGCAGTGGGACACGTCTGGCACTGCAGGATCTGAGTCCATGGTGGCGTAGTGTGTTACTTATGGTAGGCCTTGTTACATTGGTCCCAGCTCTCTGCAGTTCATTCACTAGGTCCCCCCGCGTGGTTCTGGGATTTTTGCTCACCGTTCTTGTGATCATTCTGACCCCACGGGGTGGGATTTTGCGTGGAGCCCCAGATCGAGGGAGATTATCAGTGGTCTTGAATGTCTTCCATTTTCTAATTATTGCTCCCTCCCTCTAATTATTTAGCTATTATTTCTTCACTCCAAGCTGGTTGGCTATTGCAGATTCAGTCTTCCCAGCCTGGTGCAGGGCTACAATTTTGTTTCTGGTGTCCTTTGACAGCTCTTTGGTCTTCACCATAGTGGAGTTTGGAGTCAGACTGTTTGAGGGTGTGCACAGGTGTCTTTTTATACTGATAACAAGTTTAAACAGGTGTCATTACTACAGGTAATGAGTGGAGGAAAGAGGAGACTCTTAAAGAAGAAGTTACAGGTCTGTGAGAGCCAGAAATCTTGATTGTTTGTTTCTGACCAAATACTTATTTTCCACCATAATATGCAAATAAAATGATAAAAAAACAGACAATGTGATTTTCTGGAATTTTTTTTCTCAGTTTGTCTCCCATAGTTGAGGTCTACCTATGATGTAAATTACAGACGCCTCTCATCTTTTTAAGTGGTGGAACTTGCACTATTGCTGAATGACTAAATACTTTTTTGCCCCACTGTATTTTATTATTTAAATGAATCCATAGAACACAACCACAGACATAACTCTACAAACAACCATGCTCTCTACATAACCCTATCAAGGGGCCCTATTGCCCACTGCCTAACAGAGGAGGTTGGCACCCTAAACACAATCGAGACTGGCGCTCCCACTCAACGTCGGCTGACCCTAATTCTCCTGTTGAGATATCCTTGACATATCCATTGCATCAGAGCCTCCTGATGATCCGTTAGGTGAAACGCGTTGAGGCGCATTATGACATCTTCTGAACGATGAGTATCTTTTCCTTGCTAACTGCTTAGCATTATTATTTCATGTACACACTGCTAAATTACTGCAAATAGACAATAGTCATGTATATGACCTCTAACTGAATGCAACATCGAAGCATGATTAACTATTGAGGCACGCTATGATATCTCTTATATGATATACATACTGTATATATATATTCGCTTATTCCGTGCTATATATCTAGTATTGTATGATAACTAGCATGTGGGTGTATTAGCTTATCTGTGGGTCTTGTGAGCAATTTGGCTTTTACTTTACATTATGATTAGCAACAAGATTTACATATTTTTTCTGCCAATCTCTTATATATGCTACCCATAGGGAATCCAAGGGATAGCCGACGTGGAGTGGGGTTGCCTTTTCCGCTGAACAGTAGGGTGCCAACCCCCGCGGCAAGGCAGTTATCGAGATCATAGGGTGCAGTGTAGCAAGGATTTTTGTTCACTAATAGCACTTTATTTTTGCACTGTTTTGCACTTTGTATGTCTGTGTTTCTCACCTTGTCAATTTTTAGTGCCCACCATATTATGGGCTATATCATCTGGAAATTTATCTTTACCCAATAATCTCCTGTTGAATAACTGTGGGTCCATATGTAACACGTTTCTAGGGCATCAACAGGAGAATTAGGGTCAGCCGACGTTGAGTGGGGGCGCCAATCTCGATTGTGTTTAGGGTGCCAACCTCCGCTGTTAGGCTACGTTCACATTTGCGGTCGGGCGCCGCAGCGTCGCCGCATGCGTCATGCGCCCCTATATTTAACATGGGGGCGCATGGACATGCGTCGCACTTGCGTTTTGCGCCGCATGCGTCACTGCGGCGCCCGCATCCGGGCGCAGAGGACGCAGCAAGTTGCATTTTTGCTGCGTCCAAAATCAATGAAAAAAAGGACGCATGCGGCGCAAAACGCAGCGTTGTGCATGCGTTTTGCTGCGTTTTTGTTTGTGTTGTGCGTTGCGGCGCCGACGCTGCGGCGCACAACGCAAATGTGAACGTAGCCTTAGGCAGTGGGCAATAGGGCCCCTTGATAGGGTTATGTAGAGAGCACGGTTGTTTGTAGTGTTATGTCTGTGGTTGTGTTCTATGGATTCATTTAAATAATAAAATAGGTATTGTTATATATATATATATATATATATATATATATATATATATGTCTTATGAGTATAGGTTAACTGTGTTATATTATAACACGGTAATTGCAACCTATCTATGCCCTATCCTTGTACTACACTCCTGACTGTATATATTTTCTCTTGTATGTATATCTGTATATTCGAGTGCGCCTCCTCGGCGATTCAATAAAAAAATAATCTTGGGCTGCTCTTTTATTTCGATCCACGAATCCCCACGTCCGCACGCTCCGTTGGTTATATTATACAATACCGCAGGGTTGGTTCCTGACCCGATATAAGCCTGCTGTCGGATCGGGCTTATTTTAAATGCGGAACTGGTGGCAGAATACTGTACTGTTTTAGTGAGGAACTCTGGCAGTGATGGCCGGGAGGTTTAGATATATATCCTCAGGCTGGAATGGTGATATACACTCACTGGCCACTTTATTAGGTACACCTGTCCAACTTCTTGTTAACACTTAATTTCTAATCAGCCAATCACATGGCGGCAACTCAGTGCATTTAGGCATGTAGACATGGTCAAGACAATCTCCTGCAGTTCAAACCGAGCATCAGTATGGGGAAGAAAGGTGATTTGAGTGCCTTTGAACGTGGCATGGTTGTTGGTGCCAGAAGGGCTGGTCTGAGTATTTCAGAAACTGCTGATCTACTGGGATTTTCACGCACAACCATCTCTAGGGTTTACAGAGAATGGTCCGAAAAAGAAAAAAAATCCAGTGAGCGGCAGTTCTGTGGGCGGAAATGCCTTGTTGATGCCAGAGGTCAGAGGAGAATGGGCAGACTGGTTCGAGCTGATAGAAAGGCAACAGTGACTCAAATCGCCACCCGTTACAACCAAGGTAGGCCTAAGAGCATCTCTGAACGCACAGTGCGTCGAACTTTGAGGCAGATGGGCTACAGCAGCAGAAGACCACACCGGGTACCACTCCTTTCAGCTAAGAACAGGAAACTGAGGCTACAATTTGTACAAGCTCGTCGAAATTGGACAGTAGAAGATTGGAAAAACGTTGCTTGGTCTGATGAGTCTCGATTTCTGCTGCGACATTCGGATGGTAGGGTCAGAATTTGGCGTAAACAACATGAAAGCATGGATCCATCCTGCCTTGTATGGAGCATCTTTGGGATGTGCAGCCGACAAATCTGCGGCAACTGTGTGATGCCATCATGTCAATATGGACCAAAATCTCTGAGGAATGCTTCCAGCACCTTGTTGAATCTATGCCACGAAGAATTGAGGCAGTTCTGAAGGCAAAAGGGGGTCCAACCCGTTACTAGCATGGTGTACCTAATAAAGTGGCCGGTGAGTGTATATCCACCCCCTCACTGAGAGTGCCTCACTAACTCGCACCTATAATGGAAGCCTTTCTGGCGACTAGTTGCCCTCGGTGCAGTTCCCTGACTGACCTGAGGCAAGTGGTGGCGCCAGAGAGCCGATCCCTGTTTGGTGGAGCTCGGAAGAATCATCTGAACAAAGGTTGTGTGGCTAATAGCCTATGATGCGCTAGACACCAGCTCCTGTTCCTCCTCTTCTGAGCATATGAGATGAGGCTGGGCTGGCTACAATCTCTCTGTGTTATGTCTTCCTCCATCCTCATCTCGTCCGCATGCAAAGCTTCATGTGAGCAGCGACTGTTTAAGTAAGCACAGAAGCAGGATAGTTGCACTGACTGAGGCGTCATTGCCGCTCACCACTTTTGTGGAGTCCTCAAAGTCTTGGAGAACCAAACAAATGTCAGACATCCATGCCCACTCTTCAGTTGTTATGTGCGTGTTGAAGCTGGTATTCAACCACTGGCCTCTTCTGCTCATAAAGCCTTGCCAGCATGTTCAGTGTGGAGTTCCAGCGTGTGCGGACGTCGCACACCAGTAGGTGAGTTGGCACTTGCATGCGCTGCTGCAGAATGCCAGAGTGGTGGCAGCAGTAACAAACTTGCGCAAATGGGCGCTGACTTGGCGTACCTTGCCCAGAAGCTCTGGCAAATCTGAGTATATTTTCAGAAATAGCTGAACTACCAAGTTGAGCACGTGCCAATCATGGTACGTGTGTGAACTCGCCAAGTTTCAAAACCGCCACCAAGTTACGGCCATTATCACACACGACCATGCCTGATTGGAGGTTCAGCAGCAAAAACCACTGATCTGTCTGGTCTGTTATTCTTCTAAGTTACTCTGCCGCGGTGTGCGGTCTGTCTTCTAGACAAATTAGCTTCAGCAGAGCCCATTGCCACTTCACTGAGGCAATGCTGCAGAGCTTCCAGCTGATGTGGATGATGTTCTCTGAGATACCATATCAAAGCCGGAGGATGAGGGGGTGCAGGAACTGCTGTAGGAGGTGGAGGAAAATCCTGATTGAAGTAGGGCCAGCATTCCTCATCAAGGTGAGCACATGTGCCGTGCCAGGGTGTGACTCGGCCATAGCCTCCACAATGTTCACCCAGTGTTTCGTCAGAGAAATGTAGCTTCCCTTGCCACAAGTGCTTGTCCACATGTCGGTTGATGTTACAGTGGCAGGTATCCGCCGGTTTTCTGTGACACACCACAAGGCGGCTGCTCCAGTGCGCCACTGCTCAGCTCCTCTCCGATGCTTCCTGCTTCTCTGTCTGCTGCCAGGTTCTGGTGTCCATGCCCCCTGGTTGGCTTAGGTTGCGGGGCGCTCTATAGGGCTGTTGCATCCTGACCCGGAAGTGCCTCTCCTCCAATAGCGGGTACGTACGGGGTATTTCTCCTCATTTCCTCCCTTGGGCCATGCCTGATTATCTTGTTAGTTTCACTAGCCCAGGCCCTGTTGTACTTCCTCGTATTGTGTATTTTTTCCCTTGTAATCCTGCCATCCCAGCTCCTGGTGGTCCCTGGATCCTGTTAACCCTGCCCTTGCCTTCCCTACAGTGCCTCCTGCCGTCCCAGCTCCTGGTGGTCCCTGGATCGTGTTATCCCTGCCTGGCCCTTGCCTTCCCAATGGTGCATCCTGCCATCCCAGCTCCTGGTGGTTCCTGGATCCTGTTAACACTGCCTGGTCCTTGTCTTCCCCACTGTGCCTCCTGCCGTCCAAGCTCCTTGTGGTCCCTGGACCCTGCTCCTTCCCTCTAATCTTTTCTTCTCTCATCCATGGTTCTCCTCCAGCCTTGCCTAGTTTCTTTATTCCTCGTGTGACTACCCTTTGTGTATCAGTTCCCCTCGTGTCTCCTTTCTTTGTCTTCACGGTCTGCCCCTCGTACTGCTACTCGGTCCTTTCGAGTCGCCCTCTCAGTACCGGCAGTCATGGTATTTGAATCCTCTGGGCTTGCCCCTGACAGTCCCTGTATAGGGGCCGGTCCACTAGGATCAGCTCGCCCAGGGGAGGTTCGGTACCACGGCCCAGAGGGTCCACTCTTGGATAACCTATTCTGTAGCGTTACAGTTGTGGACAATTCTAGTAAGTGCGTATGAAAGGGCACGGGTGATGTTCATGGACACGTGCTGGTACAAGGAGGGGACGCCACAATGGGAGAAAAAGTGGTGGCCGGGGGACAGAGTGCCGAGGGACGGCTGCCACCATGAGTTGGCGGAAATCCTCTGTGTCTACCATCCTAAATGGCAACATTTCCACGGCGAGCAGCCTGGAAATGTGCCCGTTTAGCACTTAGGCCTGTGGGTGGCTGGCTGAGAACTTTCTTTTTTGTTCCAAGGCCTGGGGTAAGGAAAGCTGAACGCTGAGCTGAGAGAAGGATTTAGAAGTCCCTGATGATGTCAAAATGTTCAAGGCAGGAGACATCTGCGCCAGTGTTTTGGACAGTGGATTTGGAAGCACCTAGCCCAGGAAAAGAGGCTGTGGTGTCACCCGATCGCATCAATCGTGGACCCAGGCGTTCAGTCTACCGAGTCGGGTGCTTAAATGACATGTGCCTGATCATGCTGGTGGTGGTTAGGTTCTTATTGGTCAAGCCCCTGCTTATCTTAGCATGGCACAGGTTGCAAATGGCCATTTTGTTGGTCTCAGAACTCTCTTTAAAAAAAAAAAAAGTCCCAGACTGAGGAACACCTAACTCTTTGACAGAAAAATTCAAGACTGTTTGTGCTCCGTGGAACAGTTGTCTGCCTTCTCCCTCTGGTCACCCCACAGCCTCTTCCCGTCTGTTTCGGTGCTGATGACCTCGCTCTGCATGCCAGCTTCCCAGGTTGGGTCGGTGACTTAGTCATTCATCACCTCTTTCCACCCCCCTACCCTGGTCTTCCTGACTTAACAACAAGACTTGGCAACTGCGTCTCATCATCTTCCTACTCCTTATCCCAAATTTGCCGTTACCCATCATTATGTTCTTGTGTCTATGGCTGCTCTAAGTTTAGAGCATCACTAAATGGCATGTCGTCCTGTAACTCTTGGAGCATGCAAGTTGAGAGGCCACAATCAAGAATTATTTTGTTAGGAGTTCCTCAGAGTGTCCAAGTGTGGGATCACTAGCCTCCTAGGACTCAACATGGTGGAAGGAAGGAGGAGTATTAAAGGAAAGGTGTCACCCCCAAAATCGAAGGTGAACTAAGCCCACCGGCATCAGGGGCTTATCTACAGCATTCTGTAATGCTGTAGATAAGCCCTCGATGTATCCTGAAAGATGAGAAAAAGAGGTTAGATTATACTCACCCAGGGGCGGACCCGCTGCGGTCCGGGTTTGATGGGCGTCGCTGTCCGGTCCAGGGCCTCCCATCTTCTTATGATGACATCCTCTTCTTATCTTCATGCTGCGGCTCCGGCGTACTTTGCCTGCCCTGTTGAGGGCAGGGCAAAGTACTGCAGTGCGCAGGCACCGAGAAAGGTCAGAGAGGCCCGGCGCCTGCGCACTGCAGTACTTTGCTCTGCCCTCAACATGGCAAAGTACGCCTGCGCCGGAACCGACGTCGTCCTATGAAGAAGGGAGGCCCCAGACCGCAACGCCCATCGGACCGGACCGCCCACCCAGGTGAGTATAATCTAACCTCTTTTTCTCATCTTTCAGGATACATCGGGGCTTATCTACAGCATTATAGAATGCTGTAGATAAGCCCCTGATGCTGGTGGGTTTAGCTCACCATCGATTTTGGGGGTGACAGGTTCCCTTTAAGGCTATGTGCACACGTTGCGGATTGGTGTGCGGATTTTGTTCTTGCAAAATTCCACAGGTAAACCGCACTGCGGATTACCCGCGGATTTGCCACGGTTTTTGTGCGGATTCCACCTGCGGTTTTACACTTGCGGATTCCTATTGAGGAGCAGGTGTAAACCACTGCGGAATCCGCACAAAGAATTGACATGCTGCGGAAAGAACACCGCTGTGTTACCGCGCGTTTTATTCCGCAGCATGTGCACTGCGGATTTTGTTTTCCATACGGTTTACATGGTACTGTACAACGCATGGAAAACAGCTGCAGATCTGCAGCGTCAAATCCGCTGTGAATCTGCAGCAAAATCCGCAACGTGTGCACATAGCCTAAGTGATCCAGACTTCAGACTGGCGAGACTGGACCATACGGAAGACTCGGTGGTGACCACCTGTTCGCACTGGCGTGGATTGGCGTATTTCTTGTGCTCCAGCAGCAGGTGTAGTCGCACTTGCCCCACGTGCACCATCATCAGCATTTCCACTTTCCCATCTCCCCCCTTAAAGCATGCCTTGCACATTTTATAATTGCTAGGTCCCTTGAAACAAAATTTTTTTTTAATAAAATAAAAATGGGTCACCTGCAGTAATCAAAGCATTTTTTATAATGCAAGCATCGGCATCGTTGGAATAACGTTGTAAGGAGATATACTTTTTTTTTTTTTTAAACAATAGTTTATCTCCCCAAGGCTCACACAGATAATAATGGCGCTGATCAAGCACAGAGTTTCATTTAATTTTATTGCAAACATGAAACAGCATGCAGCAATAATCTAGCTTTGGAAAAAAAAAAATACAGAAACCACGATGAATCATGTTGTAAGTCAGCTGAGCACATTGGGATCCATCACATGCCAGGCCTGACAGTGTTGTGCTTTTCATTGTAGCCAGAAGTCAGAGCATGGTAGTCAGTGGAGCCAAAGCAAGGAGGACTAACAGCAGAAATGTTCACAAGAGTTTATTTACTGACAAAAAAACAACAATGAGGAGCTAAAGGCAGAAGGATGTATACATTGCCATGAAAATATAAATAGGATTATTTGGTCCAGCTGACTTTAGGAATGTCATAATGTTCAGTAAGGGTGTCCAAGTGTCGATTAAAATCCTGAAAAAGAGAAGAAAAAAAGGAAAACTTTAAATATTAGCAATATGCTGTGAAAACTCAGCCATATGACATTACAAACCAAATGCTTTCCATTTTTTTGCTCCCCTTCTTCCCAGAGCCATAACTTTTTTATTTTTCCGTCAATATGGCCATGGGAGGGCTTGTTTTTTGTGGGACGAGTTGTACTTTTGAATGGCATCAGTGGTTTTACTACATCATGTACTGGAAAACAGTAAAAAAAAAATCCAAATGCGGTGAAATTGCAAAAAAAAAAAAAAAAAAAAAGTGCAATTCCACAATTGTTTTTTGGATTTTTTTTTTCTACCATGTTCACTAAATGCTAAAACTGACGTGCCATTATGATTTTCCAGGTCATTACGAGTTCATAGACACCAAACATGTCTAGGGTCTTTTTTTTTTATTTAAGTGATGAAAAAAAAATCCACAATTTGTAAACAAAAAAAACAAACAAACAAAAAACCGTAGCGTCTACATTTTTCAGGATCTGGGGCTGGCTGATGGCTTATTTTTGCATGCCGATCTGATATATATATATATCATCATTCAATCGCTTGTGCTGCATAGAGCAGGGCTGCCCACTTGCTATGGGTGCCAACCGATGAGCAGCATTCATAGCTATCCAGCCATTACAACCACAGACAGGGGTCTCCTACTGACCCCGAGTTGTCATGCCAACCCTTCGACGACTCGCGGTCATGTGATACGGGCACCGATGCGAGGAGGTAATGACGCGCTTCCTGCGTGTGCATGTTAAATGCCGCTGTCAGAGTTTGACAGCGGCATTTAACATGTCAACACCCGCAGGTAGATCGTGATTCCCCCAGCGGCTGTTAGGGGCACATATCAGCTGATCAGATCAGCTGTTATGTGCCAGAAAAGGTGCGCGCCAGAGCCCACACCTAATGGGTGGAGGCGTCCAATGATGGACACTGCCCGTCATTGGACGTTAAGGGGTTAATCATTTAATCCTCTGTTCTCTCTGATTTTCAGTCCAGTGGGCGGTTTTATCGATGACTGACAAAGCTATGCAGTTATACAAGGAAGCTGTCTGTCACTGATAGGACTGCCCACTGGACTGAAAAGCAGAGAGAACCGAGAATTAAATTATTAAATCACAAGTTTCTCTGAATATTTTGTCACAAACTATATATTAATCTGCCCAGCTCCACCTGGTGCCTCCACATTACATGGTGCCTGCACAAAAAATATTGCATTTTCATAGTGAAATGTTCTCTTTAAAGGGAGTCTGACCCCCTCACCCCAACACTCAGATTAAAATCAGTCATACATTTATATAAGGGACCTCTATAAAAATTATACTTGTGGTACAGATTTTAAATATTTTGTTTTGGTGCACCATTTCACCCCATTAATTACCATCCTCAGCTCCTCACCTTATAATTGACAGTGCTCCAAGTACGCCACCCTGCAGTGGATTGAATTGTATCCTCAGGCCTGCACATACTGATCCCTCTGTTCTGTCTGCAGGGGGCGCTAGCACAGAAGTGAGCGGCCGATGCCCACAGGAAAGGAAGATGAGAGTGCGTTCTGACACTGCAGAAGCTGAGCGCACACCGCATCAGTATGTGCAGCCCCTCATCATCCTCTCACAAGCAGCATGATGCTGTGTGAACCTGTGTGCAGCACGCGACCGCTAAAGCAGGACTAGGGGTGTGTAGCAGGTGCCCGCACACACCAACCCTGTGCAGGCTCCTGTCTCCTGCAATGTTGGAGTATGCAGAGCTTAGGATTCAATACAGGCAGCGCTCCTTGGAGTGTTGTCAATCATAAGAAGGGGTAGAGGATAGTAATTGAGGGGGCACCACAGTGCACGGAGCACTTGGGCATGACAAAGATGCACAGAAGCCACCTCATTTACATATGTAATAAAATAAATTTTAACATAACAGAATAATGAAAATCTGTACCACAAATATGATTTTTATAGGGGTAATGTCCACTGTATGAATGTATAAACGGTTTGCATGACGTGCCGGCATGTAGTTAAAGATGAACTCCAAATAAGAAAAGGTGAACAGTAGAGATGGGCAAAGTGATTTAAGCGGAATCGAATTCTACTTGAATTTTAGAGGGCGGACAAAAGGTTTAAAGGGAACCTGTCACCCCCAAAATCGAAGTTGAGCTAAGCCCACCGGCATCAGGGGCTTATCTACAGCATTCTGTAATGCTGTAGATAAGCCCCCGATGTATCCTGAAAGATGAGACCGTACCGCAATGCCCATCGGACCAGAACAGAACCGGGACCGCCCCTGGGTGAGTATAATATAACCTCTTTTTCTCATCTTTCAGGATACATCGGGGGCTTATCTACAGCATTACAGAATGCTGTAGATAAGCCCCTGATGCCGGTGGGCTTAGCTCAACTTCGATTTTGGGGGTGACAGGTTCCCTTTAAAGTAAAAAAAATGTAAAAACTATTATTCACTTCACTGCTCGCCTCCAGGCCACCCACACTCCATGCTCTCGCCGTACAGTTCTCACTGCCTCTTCTTACCACCATCAGGCACTAAAACCCTGGGTTCCTTCACAGTAGGCCAGAACTTCTGGATGCAACAAGGCCCATGACGTCTACGTGCATTCGTATCTTAATGTCACAACCACATTGTGATGTCTGGACATGCAGTGCGACCTCACAACAAGCACACTAGGATGTGACTTCGAGATGCGACTAGGCTAGGGAAGTCTCCAAGCATGCTGCCGGGACGGCAAAGCATGAAGATATCCGGTGGTCTTAAGAGGCACAGAGGACTGTCAGGGGTGGGGGTATCAGTGAGCAGGGAAGGGAGTATTGGTTATTTTTTTTCCTCCACATCTTATGCTTATTATGCTCTGGGGTCTCTCCAGACCACATAACATAGCACACGATTTGCAGATAATACATTTGCTGCTAATCAAATTTCCTAGTAAAATCAGGCAAAATTTGGCAAATTTGAATCTTGCCAGATCCGCTCATATCTAGTGAATTACCAGTTACATATTCTTTGTAGGATCCCATCGTTTGCTGTTGTGGATGTTAACTTTCTTGACATAATGAGAAATAAGAAGAGGAAAGGGACAGAAGTTAATGCAGAACTTTACTCCTGGACCACCCATGGACTATAAACGTCAGGGCGGTTTGTGTTACACTCTGTAGTGATGTTCTACTGTATAATGTCATTGCATAGTAGAAGTGCTGCAAGACATCATGCAGCTGTGGGAGCGGGAAACCGGCTGTCCATAGAGAAGGTAGAAATGGTGTCATACAGGCTCTGGCCTCTGCTGTAAACACTGTGTATAAAAAATAGGAAGTCATCATGTGATCGCTGGGTGTAGGGAGGGAGCAGAAGCTGCTGGGTCCTGGTAGACACAGTCAGCTCTACTAGGCAGCCAGGAGACTGAATTTTTCCCTGGGGAAAATCAGGCCTGTTCTTTAAGTGGCTCTAAACAAGCAAACAAGGCTTGAGTTGCTATTGTGAAACACAGAACTCTTATTTTCCCCATCAATGAAGCTGTGTGAAGGTATTTTTTTCTAGTAGTGACATGTGTCTTTAATTGGTGCCATTTTGGGTTGCGTATAATTTTTTGATAGCTTGTAATTGCAATTTTAATTGGGTGGGCAGAGGGCTTGTGAAATGATCAAAAAATACAAGTGCAGGCATTTACAGTTTTTTATTTTGCAGCATGGGTTCATTCTTTTTATAATTTCATATATCTGACTTACGGACAACTGGTTAATACATTTTAAATTTTTTAAATTTTGTAAATTGGCTAGTCATTTAAATTTTTACAGCTTTTACTTTGGATTAATTAACTGCCACTTATTTTTTGTTTGATCACTTGTACCATATACAGACATACTTCAGTATTGTAGTATATAGTAAACATGACAATCAACAAGCAGAGCCCAGGCCGGGATTCATGGGATAATAAAGATGGCAGTGGGCCTTCAGTAGGGCATCGCTACCATGATAACCCATTGGCACCCCACTTAGCCTTCAGCTACGTTTTTCTCTGAAACACCACAGAGTAAGACACAGAAGTTTGGGATACAGGGGTCGGTCTCAGATTCCTACTGTGGTAAGACATATGCACCTTCTAATTGGAAGTATATATTCAGTAGCATTAACGGATTACCTACCTCAACTCTCTGCTTGTGTGTTTTTGAAGCCTTCTTTAAAATTCTTTCCATTTGCTAAAAGAAAAATATATCAGTCATTATTTTATCAAAAGCTAAATTGACTTTAAAGGGAACCTGTAAAAAAAAAATAAAAATAAAACACGCCATTATCCTGCAGATATGGGGTTAATCAGCAGGTTAATAGCGTTCTGAACCTGCCCGCTGCCAGCACTTATACCCCCACTCCCCGCTGCAGGGAGGAAATTAACTTTATTCCTCCCGATAGCGTTCTGGTTTCAGTCACGCTGGTGGCACGGGAACAGGTTCAGTCACCGCTCTGTGTATGGAGAGCAGCGGATGTAACCGCACCCCCTTCACTGACAGCCGGCCCTAATGCCAAGTCAGCTGTCAGTCAGTGTCCGGGAGGGCGGCTACAACGCTGCTCTCCATCTCTCCATACACAAAGAACCTGCTCCGGGGCCACCAGTGAGAATGAAACCAGAATACTTCCGGAAGGTATACAGTTGTTATTCTCCCAGCAGCAGGGGTCTAAGTACGGGGGGGGGGCAGGTTCAGGGCGCTATTAGCCTGCTGATTAACCCCATATCTGCAGGTTAATGTCGTTTCTTCATGTAACAGGTTTGCTTTAAAGAACTTTAGCAATTTCATTTTGCACATGTAATGGACGTTCAAATACTCTAAAATAATATACAAGGTGATTCACTCGCTACTTTACAAGGAAAAATTGCCGTAACTGCTTAAAGACACTATTGTACTGAAATTTGGAATGTTCATCCCTGGTGGGAAGAAAAAAAAAAATATCCGAAATTTGTATGAAAAAAAGTTTTTGCGTTTGTCACCATTTTCTGAGACTCGTGGTGTGTTTGTTTTTTTGGGATATGGGGCTGGGTGAGGGCTTATTTTTGTGCCCTGAGCTGACGTTTATTGATACCATTTTGGGGCAGATACATTGTTTTGATCTCCTCTTATTGAACTTAATAGTAATTTTGTGGCTGTCAAAAAACAGAATTCGAGTGTCAATTTTTTTTCTCGTCATGCCGTTTACTGATCTGATTAATTTATTTTATATTTTCATAGATCGGGGAGATTTGAAAGTGCTTTTTTCATTGTGTCCCCTGCTATGTATAACAGAAATTATGATCTCCAATGAATGCAGGCCAGGAGCCGGCAATCACAGTAGGATCGTAATGACAGGCAAGGGGGCATGGTGGACTTCTGCAGACCCCCAGCTGTCAAGACAACCCATCGGTGTCCCAAGATCATGTGACAGGGGCACCAATCGTTTGCCAGAATGACGCGTTTTCGGACAGCGTGTATTAAATCCCGCTATCATAGATTGACAGCAGGATTAAACTGGTTAACAGCTGCGGGTGGAGCGCTGATTCATCCATGTCTGTTAAGGCACATGACAGTTGTTTAAATCAGCTGTCATGTGGTGGGAAAGCTGCAGGCTTAGTATTGAAACCTGCATCAAAGTCAGGGATACGACAAATATAAGTGCTATGTTGTTAAGGGGTAAAAGCAGGTATTGAAAATGTCCTCCGTTCGCACCCAAGAACGCCTGCACGCACCGTTCCATATTGTTGCAAGTTTTTGGCAGGATGTCTGGGATCACAGAATGAATTTCTTGCTGTATGTTCTCGCTTAGTGCCTGTAATGTTCTGGCTTGTTATTGTACACCCAACCTTTCAAATGGCCCCAAAGGAAAACATCCGGCAGTATGAAATCAGGCGATCTTGCTGGCCACAGTCCCTGGTCATCAAAGGCAGCTTCAATACACATTTTGGAAGGCGGATTTCGACCTCCAAACCTCTTTAGAAACTAACTTTGACACCTCTTTAAGGACTAAGTTTTCCAATAAGTTTTCACAATGAAAACACACTCCTCCAAAGTTGTTAACAAACGAATAAATTTGGCAGGAGTGAAATGCAAGCACCACAGAAACTACCGACACGCAGAAAGGCATGCAGCAAGTCTGTATCGTAGTGGAGACAACAAGAGGGCGACAAGTCAGTGAGACCACTCGGATGTTTATTGTCGCCTAGGTTCATTGCACTCACTTCTCATGAGCCAAAGTATGTACAGTCCAAATTTCAGTACGGTCGACTGTCTCTTTTAGAAGTTACAGCAATTTTACTGGATAAAGTAGCGTGTGAATCATCCTGTACCAATTTGATATGATGCATTTAGCAAGCAAACATCTGTCTAAAAGTGCGGTCATCTTATAGACTGGAGGTAGGTTCCGCTTATCCATAAGAGGTGAATATATATACTTTGGCCAATAACAGGCAAATATAGCCTAAAGTACAAACAATGCATATAAGCCCTACAGTAAATATTGTATATATTCGAGTATAAGCAGAGTTTTTCAGCACATTCAGCTGAAAACACCCCCCTAGGCTTATACTCGAGTGAGGGTCCAAGAAGGTGAAGGGGGATTGAACATCGGCAGAGCAGTGGGTCACAGGAGGCAGGCTCCTCTCTCCTGTGATCCGCTGCTCTGCCGATGCTGCTCCCCCTCCATCCAAGAGTCATGCATACCAGGCTAGAGATGAGGGGGCCATGCATACCAGAATGGGGATGAGGGGGCCATGCATACCAGGATGGGAATGAGGGGGCCGTGCATACCAGGATGGGAATGAGGGGGGCCGTGCATACGAGGATGGGGATATGGCCTACCAGGATGGGAATGAGGGGGGTCCGTGCATACGAGGATGGGGATGAGGGGGCCATGCATACGAGGATGGGGATGAGGAGGCCATGCATACGAGGATGGGGATGAGGGGGCCATGCACACCAGAATAGGGATGAGGGGGCCATGCACACGAGGATGGGGATGAGGAGGCCATGCATACGAGGATGGGGATGAGGGGGCGATGCATACCAGGATGCGGATGAGGGGGCCATGCACACCAGAATAGGGATGAGGGGGCCATGCACACGAGGATGGGGATGAGGGGGCCATGCATACCAGTATGGGGATGAGGGGGCCATGCATACCTGGATGGGAATGAGGGGGCCATGAATACCTGGATGGGAATGAGGGGGCCATGCATACCTGGATGGGAATGAGGGGGCCATGCATACCTGGATGGGAATGAGGGGGCCATGCATACCTGGATGGGAATGAGGGGGCCATGCATACCTGGATGGGAATGAGGGGGCCATGCATATCTGGATGGGAATGAGGGGGCCATGCATACCTGGATGGGAATGAGGGGGCCATGCATACCTGGATGGGAATGAGGGGGGCCGTGCATACGAGGATGGGGATATGGCCTACCAGGATGGGAATGAGGGGGGTCCGTGCATACGAGGATGGGGATGAGGGGGTCATGCATACGAGGATGGGGATGAGGAGGCCATGCATACGAGGATGGGGATGAGGGGGCCATGCACACCAGAATAGGGATGAGGGGGCCATGCACACGAGGATGGGGATGAGGAGGCCATGCATACCAGGATGCGGATGAGGGGGCCATGCACACCAGAATAGGGATGAGGGGGCCATGCACACGAGGATGGGGATGAGGGGGCCATGCATACCAGTATGGGGATGAGGGGGCCATGCATACCTGGATGGGAATGAGGGGGCCATGCATACCTGGATGGGAATGAGGGGGCCATGCATACCTGGATGGGAATGAGGGGGCCATGCATACCTGGATGGGAATGAGGGGGCCATGCATACCTGGATGGGAATGAGGGGGCCATGCATACCTGGATGGGAATGAGGGGGCCATGCATACCTGGATGGGAATGAGGGGGCCATGCATACCTGGATGGGAATGAGGGGGCCATGCATACCTGGATGGGAATGAGGGGGCCATGCATACCTGGATGGGAATGAGGGGGCTATGCATACCTGGATGGGAATGAGGGGGCCATGCATACCTGGATGGGAATGAGGGGGCCATGCATACCTGGATGGGAATGAGGGGGCCATGCATACCTGGATGGGAATGAGGGGGCCATGCATACCTGGATGGGAATGAGGGGGCCATGCATACCAGGATAGGGATGAGGGGGCCATGCATACGAGGATGGGGATGAGGGGGCCATGCATACCTGGATGGGAATGAGGGGGCCATGCATACCTGGATGGGAATGAGGGGGCCATGCATACCTGGATGGGAATGAGGGGGCCATGCATACCTGGATGGGAATGAGGGGGCCATGCATATCTGGATGGGAATGAGGGGGCCATGCATACCTGGATGGGAATGAGGGGGCCATGCATACCTGGATGGGAATGAGGGGGGCCGTGCATACGAGGATGGGGATATGGCCTACCAGGATGGGAATGAGGGGGGTCCGTGCATACGAGGATGGGGATGAGGGGGTCATGCATACGAGGATGGGGATGAGGAGGCCATGCATACGAGGATGGGGATGAGGGGGCCATGCACACCAGAATAGGGATGAGGGGGCCATGCACACGAGGATGGGGATGAGGAGGCCATGCATACCAGGATGCGGATGAGGGGGCCATGCACACCAGAAAAGGGATGAGGGGGCCATGCACACGAGGATGGGGATGAGGGGGCCATGCATACCAGTATGGGGATGAGGGGGTCATGCATACCTGGATGGGAATGAGGGGGCCATGCATACCTGGATGGGAATGAGGGGGCCATGCATACCTGGATGGGAATGAGGGGGCCATGCATACCTGGATGGGAATGAGGGGGCCATGCATACCTGGATGGGAATGAGGGGGCCATGCATACCTGGATGGGAATGAGGGGGCCATGCATACCTGGATGGGAATGAGGGGGCCATGCATACCTGGATGGGAATGAGGGGGCCATGCATACCTGGATGGGAATGAGGGGGCTATGCATACCTGGATGGGAATGAGGGGGCCATGCATACCTGGATGGGAATGAGGGGGCCATGCATACCTGGATGGGAATGAGGGGGCCATGCATACCTGGATGGGAATGAGGGGGCCATGCATACCTGGATGGGAATGAGGGGGCCATGCATACCAGGATAGGGATGAGGGGGCCATGCATACGAGGATGGGGATGAGGGGGCCATGCACACCAGAATGGAGATGAGAGGGCCATGCATAGCAGGATGCGGATGAGGGGGCCATGCATACTTGGATGCGAATGAGGAGGCTGTGCATACCAGGATGGGAATGAGGGGGCCATGCATACCTGGATGGGAATGAGGGGGCCATGCATACCTGGATGGGAATGAGGGGGCCATGCATACCTGGATGGGAATGAGGGGGCCATGCATACCGATAGGGATGAGGGGGCCATGCATACGAGGATGGGGATGAGGGGGCCATGCACACCAGAATGGGGATGAGAGGGCCATGCATAGCAGGATGCGGATGAGGGGGCCATGCATACCAGGATAGGGATGAGGGGGCCATGCATACGAGGATGGGGATGAGGGGGCCATGCACACCAGAATGGGGATGAGAGGGCCATGCATAGCAGGATGCGGATGAGGGGGCCATGCATACTTGGATGCGAATGAGGAGGCTGTGCATACCAGGATGGGAATGAGGGGGCCATTAATACCAGGATGCGGATGAGGGGACAGTGCCTACCAGGATGGGGATAAGAGGGCCATGCATACCAGGATGGGGATGAGGAGGCCATGCATACCAGGATGGGGATGAGGGGACAATGCATACCCGGCTTATACGGGAGTCGATAAGTTTTCCCAGTTTTTTTTTTTGTGGTAAAATTAGGTGCCTTGGCTTATACTCAAGTACAGTATATATGGTAAATAGTAAACACATGTTTAAAAACATAGGGCACTTATGAAAGTTAAATTTTTTTCATTTAAATAAAAAATGTTCACCAAACGCTAAGGCTATGTTCACACGATCCTTTTTTTTTCAGGTCCTTTTTCCATGCAGGGTACAGTCCAATGTTACTCTATGGAAAACAAAAACCGCTGTGCCCACTATCATAGTACCATGTCACTTCTTTCTGCGGATTCAGCTCCTGTTTTCAACAGGCACCAATAGGAAAGTGCTGTTGAAAACCCGCAGAGGAATCTGCAGAAGAAACTGCAGGAAAATCAGCAGTGCAGTTTTGCACTGCGGGTTTTCCAAATCAGGACCTGAAAAAAAAAGGATCAAAAAAAGGATCGTGTGAACATGGCCTAAAACTGACATTATGATTCTCCAGGTCATTATGAGTTTGTAGACCCCAAACTTGTCTAGGTTCTTTTTTATTTAAATGGTGAATAAAAAATTCAAAGTTTGCTTAAAAAAACCCAAAAAAAACACAAAACCGTTATTTTTCGCGACCCATAGCGTCTCCATTTTTTGTGATCTGGGGCTGGGTGAGGGCTTATTTTTTTCATGACAAGCTGACGTTTTTATTGACATAATTTTGGTGTAGATACGTTCTTTTGATTGCCCGTTATGTATTTTGTTCACCTCAACATTTCATTAAAATCCAATAATTCTGGCATTTTGACTTTTCTCTCATTAAACTGTTTACCGATTGGATTAATTATTTTTATATAATCGATAGATTTGCTATAGCCGCATTCAGAATTACCAAACGTGTATTTTTTATTTAATTTTTAATGGTTTTATTTTGAATAGGGCAAAAAGGGGGGGTGATTTCAACTTATTTTTTTATTATATATATGAGTGGTTGTGCCCATGCGCTCCGCTACCTGGCACTCCTTCGGTGCGGCGGCGCGTCTTTATGCTCTCCTCGTATGCCGGGGATTCCCTCCCCGCGCGTGCGCGGACACGCATGACGCTCCCCGGCACCTCTAGGACCTGTGGTGTGCGGCGCGCATGCGCCGGTTCGGACTACTCGCGATTGGCCCTTTTCACACGTGATCAACCCTTTGACCTTAAAAGGTCCTTTTGCATGGATCTTTCCACCTCCCTTGAGAAAGCGGTCTGTTGGGGACGCGAAACGCGCGTCGGGGGGCTTTCTTTACACCCGGCCCCCGAATCCCTCCTACCTCTACCCGTGGTAAGTGTCAGCTGGCCCTATATGATACTTTTTGGTACTCCGTTCGTTTTATATACTCTGCTTTTTGCGGAGTGAATTGTATATACTTAGGATTACATTTTGGGCCACACCAAACTTGCCTGTGCCGTACTTTGCCATATATGCACCTTAATTTTGGATAGACTGCTAGGCACGAAGGGGTGTAAGTAGTTGGGGGCTTCTGGGTGCCCTGTTATCTTGCTCTGCACATGTGTCACTTTATTGGAATCTTATGTATACTGTTGGTATTTATATGTACTATGAACTTTCAATAAAATTTTGTCTTTTATCCTTTCATACCCAAAAGAACTCTTTTTTCTCTCTATGGAAATGTTGCTTTTAGTGGGTACTTCCCTTCCTTGTATGGGCTAAGCGGTAGCCTATCAGGTGGCGGTAAATATGTTTAAGAGGTTTTTCTGGCTATTATTTTTTTATATATTGTAAAGCACCGGTAGCAGTGACCCGCAAAGTTCAAACAGAAGTCTCTTTACTGCGTTATCTTCACACAGAAAAGGTTCCAAGCATATAACTTAAATGCAAATAACTTCAGTGTTCAGTTCACACCAGTTCATTACATCATCCTTAAGGGTATGTGCACACGTCAGGATTTTATGCAGAAATTTCCTGAACAAAACCAAAGATTTTCTGCATAAAATCCGCACGCGGTTTTCTCGTTTTTTGCGTTTTTTTCCGGAGCTTCCCAATGCATTTAAATAGCGGGAAATCCGCGAAAAATCTCCAAAATTAACGAACATGCTGCGTATTTTTCCACAATGCGTTTTTATCGCAGAAAAATACGCATGTGCACAAAAATTGCGGAATGCATTCACAATGATGGAATGCTTAACCCCTTCCCGACCCATGACGCCACGTAGGCGTCATGAAAAAGTGTGCCAATCCGACCAATGACGCCTATGTGGCGTCATGGAATGATCGCGTCCCTGCAGATCGGGTGAAAGGGTTAACTCCAATTTCACCCGATCTGCAGGGACAGGGGGAGTGGTACTTCAGCCCAGGGGGGGTGGCTTCACCCCCCGTGGCTACGATCGCTCTGATTGGCTGTTGAAAGTGAAACAGCCAATCAGAGCGATTTGTAATATTTCACTATGAAAACTGGTGAAATATTACAATCCAGCCACGGCCGATGCTGTAATATCATCGGCCATGGCTGGAAAACCTAGTCTGTCCCCCCCACACCCACCGATCTCCTCCCCAGTCCTCGGTTCTGTCCCGTGCTCCCCTCCGTCCTCCTGTCCGCTCCCCCGTCCTCCTGCCCGCTCCCCCCGTGCTCCGATCACCCCCCCCCCTCATACTTACCGAGCCTCCCGGTGTCCGTCTGTCTTCTCCACGGGCGCCGCTATCACAGTGATCAAAATAAAAAAAATAGTAAATGAACCCCCCCTTTATCACCCCCATAGGTAGGGACAATAATAAAATAAAGAAAATATTTTTTTTTTCCACTAGGGTTAGGGTTAGGAGTAAGAGTAGGGTTAGGGGTAGGGTTAGGGTTAGAACTAGGGTTAGCGTTAGAATTAGGATATGTGCACACGGTGCGGATTTGGCTGCGGATCCGCAGCGGATTGGCCGCTGCAAATTCGTAGCAGTGTTCCATCAGGTTTACAGTACCATGTAAACCTATGGAAAACCAAATCCGCTGTGCCCATGGTGCGGAAAATACAGCGCGGAAACGCTGCATTGTATTTTCCGCAGTATGTCAATTCTTTGTGCGGATTCCGCAGCGTTTTACACCTGCTCCATAATAGGAATCCGCAGGTGAAATCCACACAAAAAACACTGGAAATCCGCGGTAAATCCGCAGGTAAAACGCAGTGCCTTTTACCTGCGGATTTTTCAAAAATGGTGCGGAAAAATCTCACACGAATCCGTAACGTGGGCATATAGCCTTAGGGTTGGAATTAGAGTTAGGGTTGGAATTAGGGCTAGGGTTGGAATTAGGGTTAAGAATAGGCTTGTGGTTAGGGTTATGGGTGTGTTGGGGTTAAAGTTGTGGTTAGGGTTGGGGTTAGAGTTCGGGTTGGGATAAGAATTAGGGTTGGGATTAGGGTTAGGGTTGTGGTTAGGGGTGTGTTGGGATTAGGGTTAGCGGTGTGTTGGGGTTAGTGTTGGAGTTAGAATTGAGGGGTTTCCACTGTTTAGGCACATCAGGGGTCTCCAAACGCAACATGGCGCCACCATTGATTCCAGCCAATCTTGCGTTCAAAAAGTCAAATGGTGCTCCCTCCCTTCCGAGCCCCGATGTGTGCCCAAACAGTGGTTTACCCCCACATATGGGGTACCATCATACTCAGGACAAACTGGGCAACAATTATTGGGGTCCAATTTCTCCTGTTACCCTTGCGAAAATAAAAAATTGCTTGCTAAAACATAATATTAGAGGAATGAAAAATTATTTTTTATTTTCACAGCTCTGCGTTATAAACTTCTGTGAAGCACTTGGGGGTTCAAAGTGCTCACCACACATCTAGATAAGTTCCTTGGGGGGGTCTAGTTTCCAAAATGGGGTCACTTGTGGGGGGTTTCTACTGTTTAGGCACATCAGGGGCTCTGCAAATGCAACGTGACACCCGCAGACCATTCCATCAAAATCTGCATTTCAAAAAGTCACTGCTTCTCTTCCGAGCCCCGACGTGTGCCCAAACAGTGGTTGACCCCCACATATGGGGTACCAGCGTACTCAGGACAAACTGGACAACAACTATTGGGGTCCAATTTCTCCTGTTACTTTTGAGAAAATAAAAAATTGCTTGCTAAGACAATTTTTGAGGAATGAAAAATTATTTTTTATTTTCACGGCTCTGCGTTGTAAACTTCTATGAAGCACTTGGGGGTTCTAAGTGCTCACTACACATCTAGATAAGTTCCTTGGGGGGGTCTAGTTTCCAAAATGGGGTCACTTGTGGGGGGGTTTCCACTTTTTAGGCACATCAGGGGCTCTGCAAACGTAACATGATGCCCGCAGACCATTCCATCAAAGTCTGCATTTCAAAACGTGACTACTTCACTTCCGAGCCCCAGAATGTGCCCAAACAGTGGTTTACCCCCACATATGGTGTATCAGCGTACTCTGGAGAAATTGGACCCCAAAAGTTGTTGTCCAGTTTCTCCTGTTAACCTTGGGAAAATAAAAAATTGTGGGCTAAAAAATCATTTTTGAGAAAAGAAAAATTATTTTTTATTTTCATGGCTCTGCGTTATAAACTTCTGTGAAGCACTTGGGGGTTCAAAGTGCTCACCACGCATCTAGATTAGTTCCTTGGGAGGTCTAGTTTCCAAAATGGGGTCATTTATGGGGGAGCTCCAATGTTTAGGCACACAGGGGCTCTCCAAACACGACATGGTGTCCGCTAACGATTGGGGCTAATTTTCCATTCAAAAAGTCAAATGGCGCTCCTTCCCTTCCGAGCCTTGCCGTGCACCCAAACAGTGGTTTACCCCCACATATGAGGCATCGGCGTACTCTGGAGAAATTGGACCCCAAAAGTTGTTGTCCAGTTTCTCCTGTTACTCTTGCAAAAATAAAAAAATTCTGGGCTAAAAAAATATTTTTGAGGAAAGGAAACACATTTTTTATTTTCACGGCTCTGCGTTATAAACTTCTGTGAAGCACTTGGGGGTTCAAAGTGCTCACCACACATCTAGATTAGTTCCTTGGGAGGTCTAGTTTCCAAAATGGGGTCACTTGTGGGGGAGCTCCATTGTTTAGGCACACAGGGCCTCTCCAAACGCGACATGGTGTCCGCTAATGATTGGAGCTAATTTTCCATTAAAAAAGCGCGCCTTCCCTTCCGAGCCTTGCCGTGCACCCAAACAGTGGTTTACCCCCACATATGAAGTATCGGCGTACTCAGGAGAAATTGCCCAACAAATTTTAGGATCCATGTTATCCTGTTGCCCATGTGAAAATGAAAGAATTGAGGCTAAAAGAAATTTTGTGTGAAAAAAAAGTACTTTTTCATCTTTACGGATCAATTTGTGAAGCACCTGGGGGTTTAAAGTGCTCACTATGCTTCTAGATAAGTTCCGTGGGGGGTCTAGTTTCCAAAATGGGGTCACTTGTGGGGGAGCTCCAATGTTTAGGCACACGGGGGCTCTCCAAACGCGACATGGTGTCCGCTAAAGATTGGAGCCAATTTTTCATTCAAAAAGTCAAATGGCGCTCCTTCCCTTCCGAGCCCTGCCGTGCGCCCAAACAGTGGTTTACCCCCACATATGAGGTATCAGCGTACTCAGGACAAATTGGACAACAACGTCCGTGGTCCAGTTTCTCCTTTTACCCTTGGGAAAGTTAAAAAATTGTTGCTAAAAGATAATTTTTGTGACTAAAAAGTTAAATGTTCATTTTTTCCTTCCATGTTGCTTCTGCTGCTGTGAAACACCTAAAGGGTTAATAAACTTCTTGAATGTGGTTTTGAGCACCATGAGGGGTGCAGTTTTTAGAATGGTGTCACTTTTGGGTATTTTCAGCCATATAGAACCCTCAAACTGACTTCAAATGTGAGGTGGTCCCTAAAAAAAATGGTTTTGTAAATTTTGTTGTAAAAATGAGAAATCACTGGTCAAATTTTAACCCTTATAACTTCCTAGCAAAAAAAAAAATGTATTTCCAAAATTGTGCTGATGTAAAGTAGACATGTGGGAAATGTTATTTATTAACTATTTTGTGTCACATAACTCTCTGGTTTAACAGAATAAAAATTCAAAATGTGAAAATTGCGAAATTTTCAAAATTTTTGCCAAATTTCCGTTTTTTTCACAAATAAACTCAGAAATTATCGACCTAAATTTACCACTATCATGAAGCCCAATATGTCACGAAAAAACAATCTCAGAATCGCTACGATACGTTGAAGCGTTCCTGAGTTATTACCTCATAAAGGGACACTGGTCAGAATTGCAAAAAACGGGCAGGTCATTAAGGTCAAAATAGCCTGGGTCATGAAGGGGTTAATGTATGCGGTTTTAAACGTTTTTGCAGCGGAAAACACACACAAAAAAACAGCAAAAAATCTGGAACGTGTGCACATACCCTTAGATTGCAGTCACTACACATGCTAGTTCTCCTCTGACTAGTTCCATGGGTGTCCTGCACCGCTGTATCACAGTCTCTACTCATAGCTGTAAACAGGCCTCAGGCTGTGGGCACACGTTGCGGATTTTTCACCTTTTTTGCTATAAAAACGCATACATTATGCATCCCGCAATTTTTGTGCACATGATTTTTTTATTTTTTTTTTAAAAAGGCAACACGGATCACGGTAAAAAACGCATCATGTTCATTAATTTTGCGGATTTTTCGCGTTTTTCCTGCTATTTAATGCATTGGGAAGCTCCGGAAAAAAACGCGGAAAAAAAACCCGCGACAAAACCGCGAGAAAAACACATGTGGATTTCTTTCAGAAAATGTCCGATTTTGCTCGGGAAATTTCTGCAAGAAATCCTGAACGTGTGCACATAGCCTTAACATCCTCCTGTCTGCAGCTGTGACATGCTGGTCCTTCTTTTGGGCACAGGACAGTCTACCTCCAGGAACAAGACCTGTCCTCATCCGTGACCAGTCATCATGGACAGCAGCATCACTGTGTATGCTGTGGGATGTCAGGCTTCACTCTGGCCCCGACACACCTGAGACTCAAATCTAAAACCTCTCTATACTACAGGGCTTTTAACAATTGTAATCACAGCCACACCTGCGAATGTAACACCCCCTCATGGCCTCACTACGCCTCCTGGGGAGAACAAACAGCGCCCCCATAGCTGTAACAGTGGTCACTGTCTCACTTATCCCCCTCCCCTGTTCAAACCTGTGGGGTTGAACACTTGTCACCCCACATGGGCGCGAGACAGTGACATCCCCACCCGACACTACACTAAGAAACCAAAGTAGGGACCGGAACCATCGATCGGGACATGAATCCCTCCCCTTTGCATTTCTCCTCCATACTTCCTTATGGGACCACCCACCAAACCGGTGTCCGTTACTGACGACATGCTCATGTTTTACCGTAGGTTTGGGTGGTCTTAACCTCGCAGCACATCCTGTCACCTAAATAACGGCCTTCGGGCCCTTGGTACCGTTTACTCCGCACCCTTACCTGTGCCCCATTGACTATATCATGCTGAAGTGCCATGGACCACGCCGGCAACTCCGAGTACATGTCTGTATTACTTCGCACCCAAACCTGAGCCCCGACACTGCTGTTTAGCAAGCGCTCTAATTTACCCTGACCCACGGCCAGTGCCAGAGGGTTCCGTGTGCGCACGTCCCCAGTCGCCTCGGCGACCACACACTCCAGGATCTTCCCAGCACTCTTTCTATTTGCATGCTTCTTATACATGCATCTCCGTGTGGGACCCTGGATCTGAGCAGTCCCGAACTTACCAGGGAACACCTCCAGCTCGGGGTTCAATTGAGTCCCCACGGCCTCTACTGCCACAACCAACCTCTATCTATATTTTTAATTTACTTTTTTTTTCACTTTTCACTCAATAGGAATCTGTCAGTAGGATTTTACTCTCCCCAAACAATTTATATGGGCATATATAAGTGAAATCCTTAAAAAAGAAAAAATATCAATAATCCGTCAGACCCTATACCTAGTGGTTGAGGGAGCTAAAATAGCACAGGATGCTCCCATAATAATGAATACATGAAGAAATATAGAGCAAATCTGTCCCAGATAAAAAAAAATTGAATATATTGAAAAAACATATTTAAACACAGAAAAAAGTAACAATGATCAGATTACAGACAAAGTGGATATTTTAGGCTTCTTTCACACTTCAGTTGTTTGGCGTCAGTCACTTCCGACATAGTGACGGATCCGTCACAATTGTTGAGAAAACGGTTCCAACGGATCCGTTTTTTTGACGGATCCGTTAGGCTACTTTCACACTAGCGTCGGGCTAGACACTAGCGTTGTCTCCACCGCACAACGGGGGCAGCGGATGCATTTTTCCAGCGCATCCGCTGCCCCATTGTGAGGTGCGGGGAAGTGCGGGGAGGTGAGGGCGGAGTTCCGGCCGCGCATGCGCGGTCGGAAAAAGCGGACCGTCGGGAGCAAAAAACTTTACATGTAACGTTTTTTGCTCCCGACGGTCCGCCACAGCACGGCGCAACCGTCGCACGACGGTTGCGACGTGTGTCATTGCGTCGCAAATGCGTCGCTAATGTTAGTCAATGCAGAAAAAACGCATCCTGCAAGCACTTTTGCAGGATGCGTTTTTTCGGCAAAACGACGCATTGCGACGTAATGCAGTTAACGCCAGTGTGAAAGTAGCCTTACTTGGGGGTTGTCAGGGAAAAGTATCTACTTTTTGGAGCATGCGCAATTGAAAAAACGGATTGGGGTGACGGATCCGCCGAAATGACGGTCGCGACGGATCCGTCGCCCATAGGCGGCCATTCTATGGAATGACGGACGCGACGGATCCGCTGCGAACCGTCATTTCGGCGTTGACAAAAAACGTTTCAATGTCCGTCTATATCTAGACAACATCCGCCAAATTTCGACGGATCCGTCGCATGACGGATGGAACTGACGACCATCCGTCACCAATGCAAGTCTATGGGAAAATGACGGATCCGCCAAAAAAAAAATGACGGATCCGTTATTTGAGGAAACTGGCGGTTTTAGACTGACGCCAAAAAACTGAAGTGTGAAAGAGGCCTTAAAGTACAGTGGCTGACAGCACTTGGTTCTAAGTGGACACTATGGGTTATCCAGGGATGTTGAGTCGGAGACATGGAAATTGAGGAGTGGGAGTCGGAGGTTTGGCTTACAGACTCCACAGCCCTGGAATATACTACTAGCTATGTTGATTTTGTTCTCTTAAAGCGGTATACATTTAATTTACTACTAGTGATGGGTCTCCGCTCCACCTGCGCCTTATTGACTGGGTCATACCTTATCGGTTTTTGGTATTGTATTGCATGGTTGCACATGGGGCTCCTGGTATATTCACTCGCTTTCAGCCTGAATTGGTGATGCGAGTCAGGATTCTAACCTCTGCATATATCTAAGCAAGGGACATGCCTTTATTAAGGGTTAGCATTTAGGGCTGCATTTGCAGCATCACTTTTGGTATAAACTGTGCATATGCTATGCGCTGATGGGATTTTTTGTTACTCTGTCCATTTGCACAAACCTTTATGTATTTGCCCTATGGTGTCTTGTATGCATGCATGCATAGTGATGTCCATATAGGCATTATCTCTATTTGACATTGACCCACTATCTTTGGCGCGGGTGTAAGCACCATTATGGGCTGTGTTTTTAAGGAACAAGTATGTTTCCTTTTTAATTGTTTTTAAATGTGTGTTTTCTTTATATCTTGTTTCCTATGTATTGTATCATATTAATAAAATTATGTCTATTTTTGCTAAATCCATTGTGTGGTGAACCCCATTTGCTTGACCTCTACTTTTTTCTTTGTTTTTTGGTCTTACAATTGCTGGAGGTCTGGGTGATCCCACTGTTGTATCCGTGGTGCCCCCTACTAGTGATATACACCTCTAAATCACATATGTCCAAAAAAATGAATACTCAACACTTCAAACACAATTTGAAAAAGGCACTGTCACTAACGGAAATGGAGGTGCCGTCAGAAGACACAGAAGTGATTTAAGCTAGTTAGTGCAAAAATAATCTTTATTGAAATAACACAAAATGTAAAAACATTAAAAAACAGGGTGGGGACAAAAAAACCAACATGTTTTTTAATGGCGTTTTTACATTTTGTGTGTTATTTCAATAAAAGATTATTTTTGCACCAACCACCTTGTATCACTTCTGTGTCTTCTGGCAGCACTACCATTTCTGTCAGTGACCGTGATGTACACCTCTCCAGCGTTGACCCCTCTGTTATGTCTCTCATTACTATTTACTCTCCTTGCATTATTTTATTCTATATATGAGGCATTTAGTGCTAGTATCCTCATGGAAACATGCACACTTATGGGCGCATTAACTTCACGGGCACTGACACTTTATGTAATGTGCTACTTTTATTGGTCATCCCATCCACTAAAATAATTTTTGACCTCCTACTGTACTGGAACTATCTACTTTGTCTGTAATTTGACCATTACTTTTTGTGTTAAATATGTTTTTTCAATAAATTATTTTTTATCTGGGACAAATTTGCTCTATTTTTCTTCATACATTCAATTTATATGGGCATGTAGATCTTAAAACACAAGTCAGGCAATAAAGCCTTTGTCACTCCAGTTCTATTTCCTGTCCAGCTCTGCCACCGACTACATTACTGAGAGCCTCTATGCCGTGTGACTTCAGGCAAAAGAGCAGTCAACCATGAAGAGGTGGTGCTGGCTGGGGAATAGAGCTGGAGTGACAGAGGCTTGAGATCTACAAACAGCTCTTCAACCTTATCTACATATCAATCCAAACAGGACCCTTGACTTGGGTTGCAAGCTTATGTATTTTGGCCAAAATATTGACAAATACGTTATGTATTTCATACATCTTTTTTGTTGTACTTTTTTGTCTTTTGCAGGGTTCAGTCAGGCCTTTAATGTTAGCTTAGGGAATCTGTCTTTGTGGGGTGCATTTATAGAAGGGTGTTTCCATGTGGCATAATACATCCAGATTTGCTGCGGATGGACGCAGCGTCCAGATGTTACAGCATGATGATGATTTTATGAAATCCCATCTCCACTATGTGCGCACGACCGCATCCGACGGCCCTGTGTTTACGCACATGCGGCGCATCTTTCTACACCGCAGCATGTCTATTTATCTTGCAGAGACCCAGTCTATGAATACGATGCGTTGATTTCGCATGTGTTCAATGAACACATGTGGAATCACCACATGTACAAAGGGGGGCGGCGCTTTGGGCGGAGCGGGGTTTTCGCTGCATTTCCTGACCGTGGAAACATAGCCTAATGCTGGGCAGCCGGCCTGAGCTAATCGTATGGACTTCTCTTATACGGTGCTTTAATCCGCACACTGTGCATCGCACTTTTCTGTGTGACTGGCGTCCTATACAAGCCTTATCTGCGTTGTTGCGTTCCCGTGCGCTCGGCGGACGCATCAAAACGACGCATCCGCATGTCCTGCGTACCCAATGTTAAAGATAGGTACGCAGGACGCATGCGGAAGTAGGCGGGGCTTAACGGACAACATCCGCAGCCCTACGCAAAGCCCCCAAACACTAATGTGAACCCGGCCTTAGTTACTTCTTTATTAGCTGCAGCATTTCAGAAAAGAAAAACATAGTTTGAAAAGTTATTTGGGGACTCAGCGCCTCAGTTGATCTGTCCGAGGCAGGTTTCTGGCAGCTTCTCCCTGACCTGCTCTCCTAGACTCACAGAGCTCTCCCAATGTGTGTAGATAGCAAGAGACCTGTCAGTGTAGGGTAGCAGGATGAGAAGCTGCGGTACACTTGGCTCGGACTAGTCAGAGATGCACAATTCCCACCAGCTTTTCAAAGCATGTTTTCTCAGAAATGGGGCAGTGTTTCAGAAGAGAACGTTTATGGCTGCAATAGCGCAGCTGGTCTCATTCCTTCAGCCTCTAGTTTAGGCAACAGGAATCACTTTACAGGTTCCCTTTACAAGAAATCCCACACAGAGAGGAAAGTCGCCAAACACAATGTTTCTGGGGAGGCAGGATGACTATCTGATGTATATGGGGCCCTTCCAACTCTTCCCCAACAGTTATTGTCAGGAAGAGAAAAGGATGAGACAAGTTTGAAATTTGAAAGCCATTTGACAACAGAAATTTTAAAAGGAAAAATAAAAAATCCTTGATTCTGAGATAACCTGTCAAAATTGCTAAAAGTCTATTCTAAACACATCACTAGGAGATTTCAATGGCAAGTATCGGCCATTCCCTCTGTGTTGCTCTTCGACAACATACAATCTGGCTTCCGCCCAAACCATTCCACTGAAACTACGCTGACCAAAATTACTAATGACCTACTTACAGCTAAAGCTAACAGACAATTCTCTATACTCCTCCTTCTAGACGTGTCCTCTGCCTTCAACACAGTTGGCAACTGCATCCTACTACACATCTTCTCTTCTTGGATCTCCTCATACCTTTCCAACTGCACATTTAGCATCTCTCACACTATCCCCTCATCCCGACCCCTCTGTTGGAGTCCCTTAAGGCTCTGTCTTAGGACCCCTACTCTTCTCCATGTATACCCTTCGCCTGGGTCAACTTAACCCCTTTGAGACGAAGCCTGTTTTCACCTCAACGACCAGGCCAATTTTTACAATTATGACCACTGTCACTTTATGAGGTCATAACTCTGGAACGCTTCAACGGATCCCGGTGATTCTGAGACTGTTTTCTCGTGACATATTGTACTTTATGATAGTGTTAAAATTTCTTCGTTATGACTTGCGTTTATTTGTGAAAAAAATGGAAATTTGCCGAAAATTTCACAGTTTTCAAATTTTTTATTTTCATGCCCTTAAATCAGAGAGACATATTGCACAAAATAGTTAATAAATAACATTTCACACATGTCTACCTTACATCAGCACAATGGAAACAATATATTTTTGTTTGGAAGTTATAAGGGTTAAAAGTTGACCAGCAATTTCTTATTTTTACAACAAAATTTGCAAAACCATTTTTTTTTTTTTCAGGAACCACCTCAGATTTGAAGTGACTTTGAGGGGCCTATGACTAAAAATACCCCAAAGTGACACCATTCTAAAAACTGCACCCCTCAAGGTACTCAAAACCACATTCAAGAAGTTTATTAACCCTCCAGGTGCTTCACAGGAATTTTTGGAATGTGGAAGGAGAAAAAATAATTTACTTTCACAAATTTTTTTTTTTTTTTTTTTTTACTTTTGCAAGGGTAACAGAAGAAAATGGACCATACATTTTGTTGTGCAATTTCTCCTGAGCATGGTGATACCCCATATGTGGGGGAAATCTACTGTTTGGGCGTGCGGCAGGGCTTGGAAGGGAATGAGCGCCATTTAACTTTTTGAATGCAAAATTTGATGGAATAATTCACGGAAACTATGTCGTGTTTGAAGAGCCCCTGAAGTATATAACGTAAAAAAATTAAAAAAAACCCCAAAAAACAACATTTTTTTTCCCACAAAAATCCTTTTTAGCTACAAAATTTTGTACTTTCACAAGGGGAAAAGTACAAAATGGACCCCAAAGTTTGTTGTGCAAATTTCTCCCGAGTTCACCGATACCCCATATGTGGTCGAAAACTACTTTTGAGGCACAGTGCAAAGCTCAGAAGGGAAGTAGCACCATATTACAGTGCAGATGTAACCCCCATAAGGGACCTCATTTTGGAAATTATACCCCTTTGGGAATTTATCTACAGATGTAGTGACGATTTTGACTCCATGGGTGTTTTCCAGAAACAGGCAGCAGTGGATGTTGCTGAGTGAAAATTGCAAACTGCTGCTGTACTGATCAGTATGTTGCATTCACCAGTACATTATGCCCAGCTCATGCTTCTGGAGACACACACCTGTAATTTAGGTGTGCTCTCATCACTACAGAAATGCCAAACATGTGGGAGCTAAATGTTGTTTAGGCACACTGTGGCTCAGTAGGGAGGGGGGTATTTGGATTTGGGAGCGGAGAATTTGCTGAATTTCTTTTGGTGGGTGAGGAGCCATTTTGCTTTTCCAGAGCCTTTGTACTAGCAGTAACATGGATGCCTCCTATATTTCCATTAACAGATGACAGATCTGAGTGGGGACTTGCTTTTTTTGTGGATTGAGTTGAAGCTTTTATTGGCAACATTTTATATAACGTTTGGGATCACAGTTATCCGGTGGTCTAAGCGGACTACTCACTTTGCGGTTTCCATCAAAATCTCTGGAGTGACTTGATTCAGATGAAACCCCCGATGGATCCATTCACTATAATGAGGCAGCAGAGTTACTCTGGACTCCATCTGGCCTCTGTTCTGCAGTTTACTTTTTTTCAGAAGTGCACAAAACTGTTGCCGATGGCACTTTTATGCAATCCTAAAAAGACAGACACCGCCGGATCACAGGTCAGACGGCGTCCACAGTGCCTCCATCTGCTTCATTATAGAGAGTCTTCCGCCAGAGGTTCTGTCCGAATCACGTATTCCAGAGATTTACACAGAAACCCCGATGTAAGCGCAGAATAAATGTGCACAAAGCTAAGGTTGCTTTCACACATCAGTTTTTTGCTGTCACGCACAATTACGTGAATTTTGAAAAAAACAGATCTGGCAAAAATTGCTGCCGGATCAGTTTTTTTTCTCATAGACTTGTATTAGCGATGGATGGCCTCACGTTTCATCTGTTTTTCACCGGATCCATCGTCGTCCGTCATTTGCTAAAATGGAACCCTATGGCGCCGGATCCATCAAATGATGGAATCCAGCGACGGATTCAGTTTTTTGTTTTTTTAAACTAAGCGTGCATTCTCTCTCCCCCGACCGGATAAGCTAGTCGGATCCAGTAAAAAAAAACGGATCCGTCGCATCAGTTTTTCATGATTTGCGACGGATCCGTTTTTTCAAAATTTGCCGGATTGAGCCCGACAGCAAAAAACTGATGTGTGAAAGTGATCTTTGGGAGAATGAAAAAAAAATCTACAGCATGTGAAGAATTGGATTTATTTTTTATGCCTTTCCTCGTGCAGTGTAAGTGATTAGGTGACTTTATTCTTAGGGTCAGTGCGATTATAGCAATACCAGATTTATATCGGCTTTTTACGTTTGGCTGCTGTCACACACACACTAAAAGACGCTTTTTATTGCAAAACTTGTTCTCGAATCACTATATTTTGAGAGCTATAATTTTTTTCATATTTCAGCCGACAGTCATGCGAGGGCTTGTTTTTTGAAGGACAAGCTGGTGTTTTTATTGGTACCATTTTCGGGCACATGACGACATTTTTTGGTCGCTTTCTATTCTGATTTTTGGGAGACAGAACAATTTAGGATTTTAATACAGCTCCGCATGTGCTAAAATTGATAAGGCAGCTTTATTCTACGGGTCAGTGATTACAGCGATACCTCATTTACAGTGGGTACGGAAAGTATTCAGGCCCCTTTAAATTTTTCACTCTGTTTCCTAGCAGCCATTTGGTAAATTCAAAAAAGTTCATTTTTTTCTCATTAATGTACACTCTGCACCCCATCTTGACTGGAAAAAAAAAACAACACAGAAATTTATTAAAAAAGAAAGACAGAAATATCACATGGTCATAAGTATTTAGACTCTTTGCTCAGTATTGAGTAGAAGCACCCTTTTGAGCTAATACAGCCATGAGTCTTCTTGGGAATGATGAAACAAGTTTTTCACACCTGGATTTGGGGATCCTCTCCCATTCTTCCTTGTGGATCCTCTCCAGTTCCATCAAGTTGGATGGTGAATGTTGGTGGACAGCCATTTTCAGGTCTCTCTAGAGATGCTCAATTGGGCTTAGGTCAGGGCTCTGGATGGGCCAGTCAAGAATGGTCACAGTTGTTCTGAAGCCACTCCTTTGTTACTTTAGCTGTGTGCTTAGGATCATTGTCTTGTTGGAAGGTGAACCGTCGGCCAAGTCTGAGGTCCAGAGCACTCTGGAAGAGGTTTTCATCCAGGATATCTCTGTACTTGGCCGCATTCATGTTTCTTTCAATGACAACCAGTCATCCTGTCCCTGCAGCTGAAAACCACCATAGCATGATGCTGCCACCACCATGTTTCACTGTTGGGATTGTATTGAACAGGTGATGAGCAGTGCCTGGTTTTCTCCACACATACGGCGTAGAATTATCACCAAAAAGGTCTATCTTCATCTCATCAGGCCGAATAATCTTATTTCTCATAGTCTGGGAGTCGTTCATGTATTTTTCAGCAAACTCTATGTGGGCTTTCGTATGTCTTGCACTGAGGAGAGGCTTCCGCTGGGCCACTCTGCCATAAAGGCCTGACTGGTGGAGGGCTGCAGTGATAGTTGACTTTGTGGAACTTTCTCCCATCTCCCCATTGCATCTCTGGAGCTCAGCCACAGTGAGCTTGGGGTTCTTCTTTACCTCTCTCACCAAGGCTCTTCTCCCCCGATTGCTCAGTTTGGCTGGATGGCCAGGTCTAGGAAGACTTCTTCCACTTAAGGATTATGGAGACCACTGTGCTCTTAGGAACCTTGAGTACTGCAGAAATTATGTTGTAACCTTGGCCAGATCTGTGCCTTGCCACAATTCTGTCTCTGAGCTCCTTGGCCAGTTCCTTTGACCTCATGATTCTCATTTAGTCTGACATGCACTGTGAGCTGTGAGGTCTTATATAGACAGGTGTGTGCTTTTCCAAATCAAGTCCTATCAGTTTAAATAAACAAAGCTGGACTCCAATAAAGGAGTAGAAACATCTCAAGGAGGATCACAAGGAAATGAACAGCATGTGACTTAAATATGAGTGTCTGAGCAAAGGGTCTGAATACTTATAACCATGTGATATTTCAGTTTTTCTTTTTCATTAAGTTTACAAAAATTTCTATATTTATTTTCATTTAAGATGGGGTGCAGAGTGTACATTAATGAGAATTTTTTTTTGTTTTTTATTTACCAAATGGCTGCAATGAAACAAAGAGTGAACAATTTAAAAGGGTCTGAATACTTATTGTACCCACAGTATAGCTTTATGTTTTGGAGCTTTTACACAATAAAAACTATTTTATAGAAAAAAATAATTAGTTTTGCAAAGCTTTATTCTGAGCTGTAACTTTCTTATTTTTCTGCTCATGGAGCTGTATTTTCTTTACATTCATATTTTTGATCGCGTTTTATTGCACTTTTTGTTCGGCGGTATAATGATAAAGCATTGTTTTTTGCCTCTTTTTTTACGGTGTTCACTGAAGGGGTTAACTGCTGGGACAGTTTTATAGAGCGGGTCACTACAGACGTGGCGATACCAAATACCGAGTGGGCATTGCTGCGGGGTGTCAGCTGTCACATACAGCTGACACCAGCATGCGATCCCCACGGCACTCAGCGTGAGGCTGCGGTGATTGCGGCACCATAATAGTACCGCTCTGGGCACAAATGCAGCATTACTAGTACACCGTATATCACGAAGGGGTTAAAGTTCCATGTGTCCCAGCACCATCTGTCTGCTGAGGACACTCAGATCTCTTTCTGGTCCAAACATCAACTCTCTGCTGTCCAAAGTCTCGGAAGGTATCAGCCACATCCTCCTCCTCTCGCTTCCTCAAGCTCAATGTGGACAAATCTTAACTCATTATCCTTCCTCCATCTCACGGTCCTTCCCTACCTTATCTCTCTGTCACAAAATGTGTGTGCATGCCCTAATCATCTCCCAGCTTGACTACTGCAACATCCTCCTATGTGGCCTACCTGCAAGCACTCTCACACCTCTTCAGTCCGTCCTTCAGGGCTCATATTCACCTGCGAGAAACTCGGATGAGTCTCGCACTTCAATACCCAGTGCTGCTGCCTGCACTCAGGAGCGGCGCGTACGGCTGCATGTATTCCTATGCAGCCGCATGCTCCGATCTGAGTGCCGGGTATTAACATGTGAGACTGGCGAGTATGACCCCTAACTCTGCTGCCTGACCAGTTCACCTCTCTCCTTGCTACTAGCGATGAGCGAATATACTCGTTACTCGAGATTTCTCGAGCATGCTCGGGTGTCCTCCGAGTATTTTTTTAGTGCTCGGAAATTTAGTTTTTATTGCCGCAGCTGAATGTTTTACATCTGTTAGCCAGCATAAGTACATGTGGGGGTTGCCTGGTTGCTAGGGAATCCCCACATCTGTTTATGCTGGCTAACAGATGTAAAACATTCAGCAGCGGCAATAAAAACTAAATTTCCGAGCACTAAAAAATACTCGGAGGACACCCGAGCGTGCTCGAGAAATCTCGAGTAACGAGTATATTCGCTCATCACTACTTGCTACTCGTCCGCTTCCCCCTTTGCAAATCCCATTCACTGGCTCCCATTACCCAGTATATCCAGTTGAAACTACTAACACTGACCATTCAACAAAGACATCTAACCTTTCTCCTCCGTACATCTCTGAGCTAATTTTCTGTTATCTTCCCAAGACCTCCTCCTCTCCTCCACACTTATTCATTCCAATCGCCTCTAAGACTTCTCCTGAATATCCCCCATCCTCTGGAGTTCTGTGCCTCAATACGTCCATTTATCCACCGCATTCGGATCCTTCAGAGAGAAAACCGACCCAGATAACCCACTTCAAGAAAGATTACAACCTACAATGCCCACACTGCCACCTCACCACCGGAGCTACTGCAACCCCCAACCTACTGTCTGCTTCCCCACCATCCTGTAGAATGTAAGCCCGCAAGGGCAGGGTCCTCGCCCCTCTGTACCAGTCTGCCATGGTGAGTTTGTTTACTCTAAGTGATATTTGTATCTTGTATGCAACCCCTTCTCATGTACAGCACCATGGAATCAATGGTGCTATATAAATAATATAGCACAGAATATCAGATCATTGACGGCAGTTATGATATTCTTATTTTGCTTACTCTTTTCTCCTGCATCTTTTCAAATGCAATCTGTGCTGGTGTTCTTTTATCTAAAGCAGGCTTCTTCTTCTCATCTTCATTTTTCTTGTTGGTCATCATCTGTTCTATCATCTTACCCTTCGCTTTATCCTTCTTCTTCTTCCTAGAACACAAAATGTCCCATTATCAAAAATTTTAAAAAAGGAAATTAAGAAAAAAAAAATCATCATGAATGACAGTAAAATATACATAGAACTAGAAGAGAAGGATAAATAATGGCTGCAGCGGCTACATACTACATAAGGGGTGGTCCAATGTCAGACAGGGATGCCTACGGCCCATAGGTAGAATTGACTCTAGGGACCCACACAACAGCTATATGGAAATACTTGTTATTCCCATTATAGCGGAGTGCTGAGTGTAAATTACAGAAGGCTCGTGCACATCTACTGTGCCCACACCGTAACCGTGATGCACAATTACAGTGGGGTTATTCGGTGAAAACAATTTATCACCATGAGAATCCACTCCATTCATCCCCTAGGACTCAGGGAATGAATAAAGTGTCAAGGTGAAAAAGATATATCTTTATAAATTATTTGTACTGTTATGTGAAACAATAAGTTTTCCCCATGCTTGCAGATGCTAATGTAACTGTATTTAAAATGGCTGCCAGTATTCACCTTTGCCCTACTTTTCGTCTCTGAGGAAAGAAGTATCATTTCTTCTGAAATTGAAACTTCAGGAATGTGAAGAAAGGAGGATTCACCAGAAGACATCAGGACAAATCAGAAGGCTGAATACTAGATATGTACTGCTTAAACCCCGCCTATTGCATTCCTTTTTCTAAAACGATATAGTACTGCGTATCCGGAAATAAAGTCAGTTGCTGTGATCGTTGCCGATACTTGTAGACGCACGAGCATGCACTGAGATTGAACCAGCCCTTTGTCTGACTCATTCTTACCCGGTACCACATGCTCTGCTCATACTCTAATTTGGGATGACTGGTGAATGAGGGTTATTGTCGTGACGACCCCGACAATTAGGCGCAGCCAACGTGGGGCGTGGCCAGCGATCCGAGACCCCCTGGACCCATTCCTGGGTGTCCGTGGACGACACCCGTAGTGGCTGACCTCGAGGACTGATCAACCTCCAAACACGGTAAGTGGAGATCATATACTTTGTATGTGTCACACCTGCTAGTGTCTCAGCCGTTATTGGTTTGTCTGTGGTCTCCTTGGATCTGAGGGGTGACCGGTCGAGTGGTGAGACCGAGCGCGATCCCGTGCCACGCTCTGAACCAGCAACTGAGAGACGTCGCATCCTGCGCGTCCTCGTGTACACCATACCTCCTCCACCGGTCATTGTACTCCATTCAACCACCCTACCCGTGACTATTGTCTAGTAGTGAAGTGGAGTGAAAGATTGAGCAAGTTGTAGATTGCGGGGCGGCTTAGAGAAAGGGATAGGAGACGCAGCCTCTGTGATATTGTACTAACAGGTAATTAAGACGTCCCAAGAGGGGAACCACCAGAAATTTTGTACTAACAGGTAATTAAGACGTCCCAAGGGGGGGACCACCAGAATTTCAGTGGAGGGGTCTCACAAGGAGACCGCCTCCCAACGGTTTAGAATATTGTGACAGGATAGTCTGTTAATCACTGTTGTTCAGGTTAGGGACAGGAAACATTGAGCGCGAGGCTCTTTTCCTAGTAGGTTGAACGCGAGGTTCCGTGCTATAGGACACAGTGTTGATATTGCTGTCAGCGATCCTGAGCTGCAGCAGGGCGCAGTATTCTGTGAAAAGATGCTGCGTCTCTTAACCCCTTCATGACCCAGCCTATTTTGGCTTTAATGACCTTGCCGTTTTTTTCAATTCTGACCAGTGTCCCTTTATGAGGTAATAACTCAGGAACGCTTCAACGGATCCTAGCGATTCTGAGATTGTTTTTTCGTGACATATTGGGCTTCATGTTAGTGGTAAATTTAGGTCGATAATTTCTGAGTTTATTTGTGAAAAAAACGGAAATTTGGCGAAAATTTTGAAAATTTCGCAATTTTCACATTTTGAATTTTTATTCTGTTAAACCAGAGAGTTATGTGACACAAAATAGTTAATAAATAACATTTCCCACATGTCTACTTTACATCAGCACAATTTTGGAAACACATTTTTTTTTTTGCTAGGAAGTTATAAGGGTTAAAATTTGACCAGTGATTTCTCATTTTTACAACAAAATTTACAAAACCATTTTTTTTAGGGACCACCTCACATTTGAAGTCATTTTGAGGGTTCTATATGGCTGAAAATACCCAAAAGTGACACCATTCTAAAAACTGCACCCCTCAAGGTGCTCAAAACCACATTCAAGAAGTTTATTAACCCTTCAGGTGTTTCACAGCAGCAGAAGCAACATGGAAGGAAAAAATGAACATTTAACTTTTTAGTCACAAAAATGATCTTTTAGCAACAATTTTTTTACTTTCCCAAGGGTAAAAGGAGAAACTGGAACACGGACGTTGTTGTCCAATTTGTCCTGAGTACGCTGATACCTCATATGTGGGGGTAAACCACTGTTTGGGCGCACGGCAGGGCTCGGAAGGGAAGGAGCGCCATTTGACTTTTTGAATGAAAAATTGGCTCCAATCTTTAGCGGACACCATGTCGCGTTTGGAGAGCCCCCGTGTGCCTAAACATTGGAGTTTCCCCACAAGTGACCCCATTTTGGAAACTAGACCCCCCAAGGAACTTATCTAGAAGCATAGTGAGCACTTTAAACCCCCAGGTGCTTCACAAATTGATCCGCAAAAATGAAAAAGTACTTTTTTTTCACACAAAATTTCTTTTAGCCTCAATTCTTTCATTTTCACATGGGCAACAGGATAAAAATGGATCTTAAAATTTGTTGGGCAATTTCTCCTGAGTACGCCGATGCCTCATATGTGGGGGTAAACCACTGTTTGGGTGCACGGCAAGGCTCGGAAGGGAAGGAGCGCCATTTGACTTTTTGAATGGAAAATTAGCCCCAATCGTTAGCGGACACCATGTCGTGTTTGGAGAGCCCCTGTGTGCCTAAACATTGGAGCTCCCCCATAAATGACCCCATTTTGGAAACTAGACCTCCCAAGGAACTAATCTAGATGCGTGGTGAGCACTTTGAACCCCCAAGTGCTTCACAGAAGTTTATAACGCAGAGCCATGAAAAAAAAAAAAAATTTCTTTTCTCAAAAATGATTTTTTAGCCCACAATTTTTTATTTTCCCAAAGGTAGCAGGAGAAATTGGACCCCAAAAGTTGTTGTCCAGTTTGTCCTGAGTACGCTGATACCCCATATGTGGGGGTAAACCACTGTTTGGGCACAAGTCGGGGCTCGGAAGGGAGGTAGTGACGTTTTGAAATGCAGGCTTTGATGGAGTGGTCTGCGTGCGTCACATTCCATTTCCAGAGCCCCTGATGTGCCTAAACAGTAGAAACCCCCACAAGTGACCCCATTTTGGAAACTAGACCCCCAAGGAACTTATCTAGATGTATAGTGAGCACTTTGAACCCCCAAGTGCTTCACAGAAGTTTATAACGCAGAGCCGTGAAAATAAAAAATCATTTTTCATTCCTCTAAAATTATGTTTTAGCAAGCAATGTTTTATTTTCGCAAGGGTAACAGGAGAAATTGGACCCCAATAATTGTTGCCCAGTTTGTCCTGAGTATGATGGTACCCCATATGTGGGGGTAAACCACTGTTTGGGCACACGTCGGGGCTCGGAAGGGAGGGAGCACCATTTGACTTTTTGAACGCAAGATTGGCTGGAATCAATGGTGGCGCCACGTTGCGTTTGGAGACCCCTGATGTGCCTAAACAGTGGAAACCCCTCAATTCTAACTCCAACACTAACCCCAACACACCCCTAACCCTAATCCCAACCCTAACCCCAACACACCCCTAACCCTAATCCCAACTCTAGCCATAACCCTAATCACAACACACCCCTAACCACAACCCTAACCCTAATCCCAACCCTAACCCTAATCCCAACCCCAACTTTAACCCCAACACACCCCTAACCCTAACCATAACCCTAACCACAAGCCTATTCTTAATCCTATTTCCAACCCTAGCCCCTAATCATAATACTGTACACCTGTGGAAGTAACATGGTTTGCAAAAGCAGCACCACCACTAGGTCTTTGCATATCATTCCCTCTCTGAGAAAGCGCAGTAACCCAGTTATATGCTCCTGGCACCATTGGTGCATGACGCATGCCCAGACACATCTCTGCCACCCTGAGAATGTGCAGCAAGCCGGGTATATGCTCCCTTGCAGCACTGGTGCATGACACATGCCCAGACACATCTCTGCCACGCTGAGAATGTGCAGTAAGCCGGGTATATGCTCCCTTGCAGCACTGGTGCATGACGCATGCCCAGACAAATCTTTGCCTCCCTGAGAATGCACAGTAAGTCAGGTGTATGCTCCATGGCTTCATTGATGCATGATGCATGTCCAGACAGTGGTGAGGTAGGACACAGGCACCTGAGATGTTTGCAGAGTAGTTAGCAATGGCTGGCTGCATCACTGCTACCTCCCGGGGCATGTGCAGTGCGTACACCAGGCTTTCTGTGCATTTTCAGGGAGTAATAGATTTGCAGATAGACGGTAACACCAATCTTGCAGGTTATGTTACTGACACCCCAACGCACATTGTAACTTGATAGTGGAACGATTAGTCTGGGGAAAGAAAATGGCTCATTGACCAGTCTCTCACTGATATTCCTGCTAAATGAAAAAAAAAACAAAAAACAGTTTTATGAAAATTAAACTAAAGAAATACTGTTGGAAGCAGTATAAAGAGTGGGATAAAGACATCGGGCTGGTTTCTGGGACTTGGGGAAGCTAACAGGTTACGGCTTAAGGTACCTTCACACTAAACGACTTTGCAACGAGAACGACAATGATCCGTGACGTTGCAGCGTCCTGGATAGCGATATCGTTGTGTTTGACACGCAGCAGCGATCTAGATCCCGCTGTGATATCGCTGGTCGTTGCTGAAAGTCCAGAACTTTATTTGGTTGTCAGATCGGCGTGTATCGTCGTGTTTGACAGCAAAAGCAACGATGCCAGCAATGTTTTACAATGGTAACCAGGGTAAATATCGGGTTACTAAGCGCAGGGCCGCGCTTATTAACCCGATATTTACCCTGGTTACCATTGTAAAAGTAAAAAAAAAAAAACACTACATACTCACCCTCTGATGTCTGTCACGTCCCCCGGCGTCCGCGCTGCTGCTCAGAGCTTCCTGCACTGAATGTGTCAGTGCCGGCCGTAAAGCAAAGCACAGCAGTGACGTCACCGCTGTGCTTTAGGGCCGGCGCTTACACAGTGCAGGGAAGCTGACGGCGAGGGACGCGACAGACACGGCAATGTAAGTATGTAGTGTTTGGTGTTTTTTTACATTTACACTGGTAACCAGGGTAAACATCGGGTTACTAAGCGCGGCCCTGCGCTTAGTAACCCGATGTTTACCCTGGTTACCCGGGGACTTCGGCATCGTTGGTCGCTGGAGAGCTGTCTGTGTGACAGCTCTCCAGCGACGCTGCAGCGATCGGCATCGTTGTCGATATCGCTGCAGCATCGCTTAATGTGACGGTACCTTAATGGAAATTAACTAACCACCACTAACTTGTACTAAGCATACATAGTGTAGACAGGACAGACTGTGGCTGTGTTACCTACATATATACATGCATAGTGTACATGGGACAGACTGTGGGTGTGTAACACACATATATACATAACTGTCCCCCCACTATTCCCCTGCCTCTCCCCTCTGTCAATCCCTTCACTGGCTCCCCATTACCCAAAGACTCCAGTTCAAAACCCTAACCATGGCATACAAAGCCATCTACAACCTGTCTCCTCCATACATCTGTGACCTCGTCTCCCTGTACTTACCTACACGCAACCTCCGATCCTCATAAGATCTCCTTCTCTACTCCCCTCTTATCTCCTCTTCCCACAATCACATACTAGATTTCTCCTGTGCATCACCCCTACTCTGGAATTCTCTACCACAACATATCAGACTCTCACCTACCATGGAAACCTTCAAAAAGAACCTGAAGACCCACCTCTTCCGACAAGCTTTACAACCTGCAGTAACCACCGATCCACCAAACTGCTGCACGAACAGCTCTCCCCTCGCCCATTGTATCCTCACCCATCCCTTGTAGATTGTGAGGCCTTGCGGGCAGGGTCCTCTTTCCTACTGTACCAGTCATGACTTGTATCGTTTAAGGGTATTGTACTTGTTTTTAGTATGTATACCCCTCCTCAAATGTAAAGCGCCATGGAATAAATGGCACAATAATAATAATACTACTACTACACAGTGTACACAGGACAGACAGCGGCTGTGTAATACACATATTTATATATACAGTGTACACGGGACAGACTGCTGTGTAACACGTATATACACTGCTCAAAAAAATAAAGGGAACACTAAAATACCAGATCCTAGATATCACTGAATGAAATACCATATATACTTGAGTATAAGCTGATCCGAGTAAGCCGAGACCCCTAATTTTTTTTCACAAAAAAAACTGGGAAAACTGCAGCAGCAATTTAAAAAAAAAAAAAAAAAAAAAAAATGACACTGATGAGAGGTCGCTCGTCGCTGCCCGCTGCTCCTCAGCGTCCTATGCAGTAACTATTCAGGCAGAGGGCGGCGGGCACGCTAACACGTCATGGCGCCCTCTGACCTGAACGTCACAGATAGACGACGCAGAAGATGGAGCCCGGCGGTGGAACGAGGAGAGGTGAATATCGCGCAATGCCCCCGTTATACTCACCTGCTCCTGGCGCGGTCCCTGCACGTCCCTGCTTCTCCAAGTGCCGACAGCTTCTTCCAGCGTTGAGCAGTCACCGGTACCGCTCATTACAGTAATGAATATGTGGCTCCACCCCTATGGGAGTGAAGTCGCGTTCATATTCATTACTGTAATGAGCGGTACCACGTGACCGCTCAATACAGGAAGAAGCTGTCAGTGCCCGGAGAAGCAGGGATGTGCAGGGACCACGCCAGGAGCAGGTGAATATTATTAGACAGCTGCCGCACCTCCTCCCCTGCCGACCCCTGGGAATGACTCGAGTATAAGCCGAGAGGGGCAATTTCAGCCTAAAAAAATTTGGCTGAAATTCTCGGCTTATACTCAAGAATATACGGTATTTCAGTTGCAAGTCTTTATTCATTACATAGTGGAATGTGTTGAGAACAATAAAACCTAAAAATGATCAATGAAAGTCAAAATTAATATCCCATGGAGGTCTGTATTTGGAATGATACTCAAAAATCAAAGTGGAATATCAAATTACAGGCTGATCCAACTACAGTGGAAATGCCTCAAGACAAGTAAATGATGCTCAGTAGTGTGTGTGGCCTCCATGTGCCAGTATGACCTCCCTACAACACCTGGTCATGCTCCTGATGAGGCAGAAGATGGTCTCCTGGGGGGATCTCCTACCAGACCTGGACTAAAACATCCGCCAACTCCTGGACAGTCTGTGGTGCAACGTGACATTGGTGGATGGTGCGAGACATGATGTCCCAGATGTGGCCAGTCCATAGCTTCAATGCCTTCATCTTGCAGGAACTGCTGACACACTCCAGCCACATGAGGTCTGGCATTGTCCTGCATTAGGAGGAGCCCAGGGCCAACCGCACCAGTATATGGTCTCACAAGGGGTCTGAGGATCTCATCTCGGTACCTAATGGCAGTCAGGCTACCTCTGGCGAGCACATGGAGGGCTGTGTGGCCCTCTAAAGAAATGCCACCCCACACCATTACTGACCCACTGCAAACCGGTCATGCTGAAGGATGTTACAGGCAGCAGATCACTCTCCACTGTGTCTCCAGACTCTTTCACATCTGTCACATGTGCTCAGTGTGAACCTGCTTTCATCTGTGAAGACCACGGGGCGCCAGTGGCGAATTTGCCAATCCTGGTGTTCTGTGGCAAATGCCAATCATCCTGCATGGTGTTGGGGATGTGAGCAAAACTCCTATCTGTGAAAGTCGGGCACTCAGACCATCATCATGGAGTCAGTTTCTAACCATTTGTGCAGACACATGCACATTTGGAAAGCCTGTGGTGCAATGTGACGTTGGTGGATGGTGCGAGACATGATGTCCCAGATGTGTTCAATCGGATTCAGGTCTGGAGAACGGGCGGGCCAGTCCATAGCTTCAATGCCTTCATCTTGCAGGAACGTCTTACACACTCCAGCCACATGAGGTCTGGCATTGTCCTGCATTAGCAGGAACCCAGGGCCAACCGCACCAGCATATGGTCTTACAAGGGGTCTGAGGATCTCATTTCGGTACCTAATGGCAGTCAGGCTACTTCTGGCGAGCACATGGAGGGCTGTGCGGCCCTCCAAAGAAATGCCGCCCAACACCATTACTGACCCACTGCCAAACTGGTTATGCTGAAGGATGTTGCAGGCATCAGATCGCTCTCCACGGTGTCTCTAGGCTGTCACATATGCTCAGTGTGAACCTGCTTTCATTTGTGAAGAGCACCGGCGGGCGCCAGTGGTGAATTTGCCAATTCTGGTGTTCTGTGGCAAATGTCAAGGGTCCTGCACGGTGTTAGGCTGTGAGCACAACCCCCATCTGTGGACGTTGGGCACTCAGACCATTCTCATTGAGTTGGTTTCTAACCGTTTGTGAGGACAGATGCACATTTGTGTCCTGTTGGAGGTCATTTTGCAGGGCTCTGGCAGTGCTCCTCCTTGCACAAAGACTGAGATAGCGGTCCTGCTGCTGAGTTGTTGCACTCCTACTGCCCCCTCCACGTTTCCTGGTCTACTGGCCTGTCTCCTGGTAGCGCCTCCAGCCTCTGGACACTACACTGACAGACACAGCAAACCTTCTTAACACAGCTCGCATTGATGTGCCATCCTGGATGAGCTGCACTACCTGAGCCACCTGTGTGGGTTCCCTTTATTTTTTTGAGCAGTGTACATATAGTGTACACGGGACAGACGGTGGCTGTGTAACACACATATACAGTACAGACCAAAAGTTTGGACACACCTTCTCATTTAAAGATTTTTCTATATTTTCATGACTGTGAAAATTATAAATTCACACTGAAGGCATCAAAACTATGAATTAACACATCACATGTGGGAATTATATACTTAACCAAAAAGTGTGAAACAACTGAAAATATTTCTTATATTCTAGGTTCTTCAAAGTAGGCACCTTTTGCTTTGATGACTGCTTTGCACACTCTTGGCATTCTCTTGATGAGCTTCAAGAGGTAGTCACCGGAAATGGTTTTCACTTCACAGGTGTGCCCTGTCAGGTTTAATAAGTGGGATGTTGTGCCTTATAAATGGGGTTGGGACCATCAGTTGTGTTGAGCAGAAGTCTGGTGGATGCACAGCTGATAGTGCTACTGAATAGACTGTTAGAATTTGTGTTATGACAAGAAAAAAGCAGCTAAGTAAAGAAAAACGAGTGGCCATCATTACTTTAAGAAATTAAGGTCAGTCAGTTTGAAAAATTGGGAAAACTTTTAAAGTGTCCCCAAGTGCAGTTGCAAAAACCATCAAGCGCTATAAAGAAACTGGCTCACATGAGGACCGCCCCAGGAAAGGAAGACCAAGAGTCACCTCTGCTTCTGACGAAAAGTTTATCCATGTCACCAGCCTCAGATATCGCAGGTTAACAGCAGCTCAGATTAGAGACCAGGTCAATGCCACACAGAGTTTTAGCAGCAGACACATCTCTACAACAACTGTTAAGAGGAGACTTTGTGCAGCAGGCCTTCATGGTAAAATAGCTGCTAGGAAACCAATGATAAGGACAGGCAACAAGCAGAAGAGACTTGTTTGGGCTAAAGAACACAAGTAATGGACATTAGACCAGTGGAAATCTGTGCTTTGGTCTGATGAGTCCAAATTTGAGATCTTTGGTTCCAACTACCGTATCTTTGTGCGACGCAGAAAAGGTAAACGGATGGACTCTACATGCCTCGTTCCCACTGTGAAGCATGGAGGAGAGGTGTGATGGTGCTTTGCTGGTGACACTGTTGGGGATTTATTCAAAATTGAAGGCATACTGAACCAGCATGGGTACCACAGCATCTTGCAGCGGCATGCTATTCCATCCGGTTTGCGTTTAGTTGGACCATCATTTATTTTTCAACAGGGCAATGACCCCAAACACATCTCCAGGCTGTGTAAGGGCTATTTGACCAAGAAGTAGAGTGATGGGGTGCAACGCCAGATGACCTGACCTCCACAGTCACCAAACCTGAACCCAATCGAGATGGTTTGAGGTGAGCTGGACCACAGAGTGAAGGCAAAAGGGCCAACAAGTGCTAAGTATCTCTGGGAACTCCTTCAAGATTGTTGGAAGACCATTCCTGGTGACTACCTCTTGAAGCTCATCAATAGAATGCCAAGAGTGTGCAAAGCGGTCATCAAAGCAAAAGGTGGCTACTTTGAAGAAACTAGAATATAAGACATAACAAAAAAGTGTGAAACAACTGAAATTAAGTATATAATTCCACATGTGTTAATTCATAGTTTTGATGCCTTCAGTGTGAATGTACAATTTTCATAGTCATGAAAATACAGAAAAATCTTTAAATGAGAAGGTGTGTCCAAACTTTTGGTCTGTACTGTATACATACATACATACATACATAGTGTACACAGGACAGACGGCGGCTGTGTAACACACACACACACATATACATACATACACAGTGTACACGGGACAGATGGCGGCTGTGTAACACACATATATACAGTGGGGCAAAAAAGTATTTAGTCAGTCAGCAATAGTGCAAGTTCCACCACTTAAAAAGATGAGAGGCGTCTGTAATTTACATCATAGGTAGACCTCAACTATGGGAGACAAACTGAGACGAAAAAAATCCAGAAAATCACATTGTCTGTTTTTTTAACATTTTATTTGCATATTATGGTGGAAAATAAGTATTTGGTCAGAAACAAACAATCAAGATTTCTGGCTCTCACAGACCTGTAACTTCTTCTTTAAGAGTCTCCTCTTTCCTCCACTCATTACCTGTACTAATGGCACCTGTTTAAACTTGTTATCAGTATAAAAAGACACCTGTGCACACCCTCAAACAGTCTGACTCCAAACTCCACTATGGTGAAGACCAAAGAGCTGTCAAAGGACACCAGAAACAAAATTGTAGCCCTGCACCAGGCTGGGAAGACTGAATCAGCAATAGCCAACCAGCTTGGAGTGAAGAAATCAACAGTGGGAGCAATAATTAGAAAATGGAAGACATTCAAGACCACTGATAATCTCCCTCGATCTGGGGCTCCACGCAAAATCCCACCCCGTGGGGTCAGAATGATCACAAGAACGGTGAGCAAAAATCCCAGAACCACGCGGGGGGGACCTAGTGAATGAACTGCAGAGAGCTGGGACCAATGTAACAAGGCCTACCATAAGTAACACACTACGCCACCATGGACTCAGATCCTGGAGTGCCAGACGTGTCCCACTGCTTAAGCCAGTACATGTCCGGGCCCGTCTGAAGTTTGCTAGAGAGCATTTGGATGATCCAGAGGAGTTTTGGGAGAATGTCCTATGGTCTGATGAAACCAAACTGGAACTGTTTGGTAGAAACACAACTTGTCGTGTTTGGAGGAAAAAGAATACTGAGTTGCATCCATCAAACACGATACCTACTGTAAAGCATGGTGGTGGAAACATCATGCTTTGGGGCTGTTTCTCTGCAAAGGGGCCAGGACGACTGATCCGGGTACATGAAAGAATGAATGGGGCCATGTATCGTGAGATTTTGAGTGCAAACCTCCTTCCATCAGCAATTGCATTGAAGATGAAACGTGGCTGGGTCTTTCAACATGACAATGATCCAAAGCACACCACCAGGGCAACGAAGGAGTGGCTTCGTAAGAAGTATTTCAAGGTCCTGGAGTGGCCTAGCCAGTCTCCAGATCTCAACCCTATAGAAAACCATTGGAGGGAGTTGAAAGTCCGTGTTGCCATGCGAAAAGCCAAAAACATCACTGCTCTAGAGGAGATCTGCATGGAGGAATGGGCCAACATACCAACAACAGTGTGTGGCAACCTTGTGAAGACTTACAGAAAACGTTTGACCTCTGTCATTGCCAACAAAGGATATATTACAAAGTATTGAGATGAAATTTTGTTTCTGACCAAATACTTATTTTCCACCATAATATGCAAATAAAATGTTAAAAAAACAGACAATGTGATTTTCTGGATTTTTTTTTCTCAGTTTGTCTCCCATAGTTGAGGTCTACCTATGATGTAAATTACAGACACCTCTCATCTTTTTAAAGGGAACCTGTCACCACGTTTTTGGAAGATGGGATAAAAATAGCGTTAAATAGGGGCAGAGGTGGGCGTTACATTAGTGTGTTTGTTATGCGTTTATTACCCACCTAAGTTGCCGAAATACCTTTGCAAAGTCTCCGTTTTCGCCTGTCAATCAGGCTGGTCTGGTCAAAAGGGCGTGTTGTCTTCTCCCAGATGTTGCGTAGTTTTCCGTTGGTGGCGTAGTGGTGTGCGCATGCCCAAGGTCCCGAATCCTCTGCCAGGGAATTTAAAAGAGCGCGCTGTTCGTTATTTCATTGGTGATCGGTGGGCGCGGCCATCTTCCTTTGGCCGCGCGTGCGCAGAAGCGGCGCTCTGCTGGCCGCGGCTTCAGGAAAATGGCCGCCGCGATATCCATCTGCGCACGCGCGGCATCCCGCGGCCATTTTCCTGAAGCCGCGGCCAGCAGAGCGCCGCTTCTGCGCACGCGCGGCCAAAGGAAGATGGCCACGCCCACCGATCACCAATGAAATAACGAACAGCGCGCTCTTTTAAATCCCCTGGCAGAGGATTCGGGACCTTGGGCATGCGCACACCACTACGCCACCAACAGAAAACTACGCAAAATCTGGGGGAAGACAACACGCCCTTTTGACCAGACCAGCCTGATTGACAGGCGAAAACGGAGACTTTGCAAAGGTATTTCGGCAACTTAGGTGGGTAATAAACGCATAACAAACACACTAATGTAACGCCCACCTCTGCCCCTATTTAACGCTATTTTTATCCCATCTTCCAAAAACGTGGTGACAGGTTCCCTTTAAGTGGTGGAACTTGCACTATTGCTGACTGACTAAATACTTTTTTGCCCCACTGTACATACAGTATACACGGGACAGACGGCGGGTGTGTAACACACATATACACAGTGTACACGGGACAGACGGCGGCTGTGTAAGACCCATACAGTATATACACAGTGCACACGGGACAGACGGCGGCTGTGTAAGACACATGCAGTACATACATACATACAGTGTACACGGGACAGACGGCGGCTGTGTAAGACACATACAGTATATACATACAGTGTACACGGGACAGACGGCGGCTGTGTAAGACACATACAGTATATACACAGTGCACACGGGACAGACGGCGGCTGTGTAAGACACATACAGTACATACATACATACAGTGTACACGGGACAGACGGCGGCTGTGTAAGACACATACAGTATATACATACAGTGCACACGGGACAGACGGCGGCTGTGTAAGACACATACAGTATATACATACAGTGCACACGGGACAGACGGCGGCTGTGTAAGACACATACAGTATATGCACACAGTGTACACGGGACAGACGGCGGGTGTGTAAGACCCAAACAGTATATACACAGTGTACACGGGACAGACGGCGGCTGTGTAAGACCCATACAGTATATACACACAGTGTACACGGGACAGACGGCGGCTGTGTAAGACACATACAGTATATACGTACAGTGTACACGGGACAGACGGCGGCTGTGTAAGACACATACAGTATATACATACAGTGTACACGGGACAGACGGCGGCTGTGTAAGACACATACAGTATATACATACAGTGTACACGGAACAGACGGCGGCTGTGTAAGACACATACAGTATATACACACAGTGTACACGGGACAGACGGCGGCTGTGTAAGACACATACAGTATACATACAGTGTACACGGGACAGACGGCGGCTGTGTAAGACACATTACAGTATATACACACAGTGCACACGGGACAGACGGCGGCTGTGTAAGACACATACAGTATATACATACAGTGCACACGGGACAGACGGCGGGTGTGTAAGACACATACTGTATATACATACAGTGTACACGGGACAGACGGAGGCTGTGTAAGACACATACAGTATATACACACACAGTGTACACGGGACAGACGGCAGCTGTGTAAGACACATACAGTATATACACAGTGCACACGGGACAGACGGCGGCTGTGTAAGACACATACAGTATATACACAGTGCACACGGGACAGACGGCGGCTGTGTAAGACACATACAGTATATACACAGTGCACACGGGACAGACGGCGGCTGTGTAAGACACATACAGTATATACACAGTGCACACGGGACAGACGGCGGCTGTGTAAGACACATACAGTACATACATACAGTGTACACGGGACAGACGGCGGCTGTGTAAGACACATACAGTACATACATACAGTGTACACGGGACAGACGGCGGCTGTGTAAGACACATACAGTACATACATACAGTGCACACGGGACACACGGCGGCTGTGTAAGACACATACAGTACATACATACAGTGCACACGGGACAGACGGCGGCTGTGTAAGACACATACAGTATATACACACAGTGTACACGGGACAGACGGCGGCTGTGTAAGACACATACAGTATATACACACAGTGCACACGGGACAGACGGCGGCTGTGTAAGACACATACAGTATATACATACAGTGTACACGGGACAGACGGCGGCTGTGTAAGACACATACAGTACATACACACAGTGCACACGGGACAGACGGCGGCTGTGTAAGACACATACAGTATATACATACAGTGTACACGGGACAGACGGCGGCTGTGTAAGACACATACAGTATATACATACAGTGCACACGGGACAGACGGCGGCTGTGTAAGACGCATACAGTATATACACACAGTGCACACGGGACGACGCATACAGTATATACACACAGTGCACACGGGACAGACGGCGGCTGTGTAAGACACATACAGTACATACATACAGTGTATACGGGACAGACGGCGGCTGTGTAAGACACATACAGTATATACATACAGTGTATACGGGACAGACGGCGGCTGTGTAAGACACATACAGTACATACATACAGTGCACACGGGACAGACGGCAGCTGTGTAAGACGCATACAGTATATACACACAGTGCACACGGGACAGACGGCGGCTGTGTAAGACACATACAGTATATACACACAGTGTACACGGGACAGACGGCGGCTGTGTAAGACACATACAGTATATACACACAGTGCACACGGGACAGACGGCGGCTGTGTAAGACACATACAGTATATACATACAGTGTACACGGGACAGACGGCGGCTGTGTAAGACACATACAGTACATACACACAGTGCACACGGGACAGACGGCGGCTGTGTAAGACACATACAGTATATACATACAGTGTACACGGGACAGACGGCGGCTGTGTAAGACACATACAGTATATACATACAGTGCACACGGGACAGACGGCGGCTGTGTAAGACGCATACAGTATATACACACAGTGCACACGGGACGACGCATACAGTATATACACACAGTGCACACGGGACAGACGGCGGCTGTGTAAGACACATACAGTACATACATACAGTGTATACGGGACAGACGGCGGCTGTGTAAGACACATACAGTATATACATACAGTGTATACGGGACAGACGGCGGCTGTGTAAGACACATACAGTACATACATACAGTGCACACGGGACAGACGGCGGCTGTGTAAGACGCATACAGTACATACACACAGTGTACACGGGACAGACGGCGGCTGTGTAAGACGCATACAGTACATACATACAGTGTACACGGGACAGACGGCGGCTGTGTAAGACACAGTACATACATACAGTGTACACGGGACAGACGGCGGCTGTGTAAGACGCATACAGTACATACATACAGTGTACACGGGACAGACGGCGGCTGTGTAAGACACATACAGTACATACATACAGTGTATACGGGACAGACGGCGGCTGTGTAAGACACATACAGTATATACATACAGTGTATACGGGACAGACGGCGGCTGTGTAAGACACATACAGTACATACATACAGTGTACACGGGACAGACGGCGGCTGTGTAAGACACAGTACATACATACAGTGTACACGGGACAGACGGCGGCTGTGTAAGACACATACAGTACATACATACAGTGCACACGGGACAGACGGCGGCTGTGTAAGACGCATACAGTACATACACACAGTGTACACGGGACAGACGGCGGCTGTGTAAGACGCATACAGTACATACATACAGTGTACACGGGACAGACGGCGGCTGTGTAAGACACAGTACATACATACAGTGTACACGGGACAGACGGCGGCTGTGTAAGACGCATACAGTACATACATACAGTGTACACGGGACAGACGGCGGCTGTGTAAGACACATACAGTACATACATACAGTGTATACGGGACAGACGGCGGCTGTGTAAGACACATACAGTATATACATACAGTGTATACGGGACAGACGGCGGCTGTGTAAGACACATACAGTACATACATACAGTGCACACGGGACAGACGGCGGCTGTGTAAGACACATACAGTATATACACACAGTGCACACGGGACAGACGGCGGCTGTGTAAGACACATACAGTATATACATACAGTGTACACGGGACAGACGGCGGCTGTGTAAGACGCATACAGTATATACATACAGTGCACACGGGACAGACGGCGGCTGTGTAAGACACATACAGTACATACACACAGTGCACACGGGACAGACGGCGGCTGTGTAAGACACATACAGTATATACACACACAGTGTACACGGGACAGACGGCGGCTGTGTAAGACACATACAGTACATACACACAGTGCACACGGGACAGACGGCGGCTGTGTAAGACACATACAGTATATACACACAGTGCACACGGGACAGACGGCGGCTGTGTAAGACACATACAGTATATACATACAGTGTACACGGGACAGACGGCGGCTGTGTAAGACGCATACAGTATATACATACAGTGCACACGGGACAGACGGCGGCTGTGTAAGACACATACAGTATATACACACAGTGCACACGGGACAGACGGCGGCTGTGTAACGTGCACGAATGTTACCTTATTTCTATATGCATACACCCATGTCACTACCTCAGCTGCTCCTCTCAGTTCCTCACCTGTGTCCTCTCACTTCTTTTTACATTTTTTCTGTTAGCAATAAAACTGTACCCTACAACTGAGGTCTCTATTTCTATAGATTAGTAAGACTTCTGGACTAAAAATGACTTATTGCCGAGTATTAGTTGTGAGGGAGAGGAAATAACATCTCAGGCTGGGGTCACCATCACTGTACCCAGCCAGGTATAGACCCTGTAGGCGCCTGCACTCACTTCTTCCCCGCGCTGAGCTCCCCGATGCCTTTGAGCCGCAGGGTCCCTTTCTGGGCGCTCTCGTACTCCGCCATGTTGACTCCTCCCGGGCACCGTAGGGTAGATGCTACAATGGATCGGCTGCTGTACGTATAACGTCATTTGGTCACGTGCCTCTGTGGTCACGTGGCCGCTTGGAGGCGCCGTGTACTGGTTTCTTCCAGGAAGTAATGCTGGCTTCCTCGGACAGTTGTTGCCAAGCACCTGTTGGATGAGACGCTGCGGGTGGAGAGGGGCAGCGTCTCCAGGGGAGGATGTTGGGGGATTTGGGAGGTGCATGGGGGGCTTTCTGGTGAAATGAGGGTGTATCGTGGAATGTGGGGGTCTATAATGAGGCTAGGAGAAATTTGAGGGCTGTATGATGCGGGGGTCTCTGGTGAAATGAGCGTGTACAGTATGGGGATGTGTAGTGGGATTGGCTGTATAATGAGGGGTGTCTGGTGGAATTTGGGGTCTCTAATGAAGGTAGGTGGGATTTGGGGGATATAATGAAGTATGGAGGTTATACGGCGCTTCTAGCCTGTGTTGCTTTGCCCACGTAGGGATGGCGCCATTCCACAGCGACGTACGTGGCACACAGGGGTGTCCTCCCCTCTGCCGGTAGTTTGTTCTGATGAGGGGCCAGTGTTGGGGCCGAAACGTTACAGTTATAGAGATTACCAAATAAACACATTATTTTAGTCACTGCAGCCCTTGAGTGCCAAGGGTTTGTCTACATCTGTATAATGGGGGGTGGCTGGTGGAATATGGGGGTCTATCATGAAGGTTGGTGGGTTTTGGGGCTGTATAATGCATGGGGGGGTGTCTTTTGTAAGTTGGAGGTCTATAATGAGGTGGTGTTTGGGAATTGTTGGATTGTAGTAAGGGGATTTTTAGTGGTATTTGTACCTTATTGGAGTACTTCTCATTGCAGAAACCCCCTTTATGCACTCCCCAAACCCTATTTATACATTAAGCAGACACCCCCTCTATATTACGCTGATAACCCCACTACTTTATACACTCTTCAGACCCACCCAACTTTATACACCCCCAAATCTCACAAGCACGATCCCTCATTATGTACTCCCCCCCAATCCCACCACACCCCCAAGGACCCCACTCCCTCTCATGTAAATACACAGGTCTCCAACATGTGGAGCATCTCCTGCAGCCTCTCATTGTTCAGCAGCCCCTTGCTAGTGTATGAGCTCATCACCCTGCTCTTAAACACTGCTGGTGACCCATCCACATGTTTTCCTGCTCGCCTCCTTTCTGCGGGGACTGTAAGAAACTGGAACACTCCTACAAGCGCCCCACATGGCTGCGGAGAAACATGACCAAATAACAGGCGCCCACACACTCCCGCAACCTGCGGCTGGCTGTGCCATTCAGGTGTTTCCCAACTATGCGGACACAAAAATGCTTGTCTGACAGGTTAGCTACACTCCTCAACATTGAAATTGCAACACTAAGAAATAAAAGTCTTGGAATTATGAAAATCACAGGGTCGATAGACATATTTATATGCAAAGGATGCCCCCAATCCTTCCCTATCGTATTTCGTCATTTGAATACAATTTATTCACATAACATGATACAACGTATCAATACTAATCCCTTTTCAAATACACTGCTCAAAAAAATAAAGGGAACACTTAAACAACAGAATATAACTCCAAGTAAATCAAACTTCTGTGAAATCAAACTGTCCACTTAGGAAGCAACAATGATTGACAATCAATTTCACATGCTGTTGTGCAAATGGTGTAGACAAGAGATGGAAATTATTGGCAATTATCAAGACACAATAAAGGAGTGGTTCTGCAGGTGGGGACCACAGACCACATCTCGGTACCAATGCTTTCTGGCTGATGTTTTGGTCACTTTTGAATGATGGTTGTGCTTTCACACTCGTGGTAGCATGAGACGGACTCTACAACCAACACAAGTGGCTCAGGTAGTGCAGCTCATCCAGGATGGTACATCAGTGCGAGCTGTGGCAAGAAGGTTTGCTGTGTCTGTCAGTGTAGTGTTCAGAGGCTGGCGGTGCTACCAGGAGACAGGCCAGTACACCAGGAGACAGGCCAGGAGACGTGGAGGGGGCCGTAGGAGGGCAACAACCCAGCAGCAGGACCGCTACCTCACCCTTTGTGCAAGGAGGAACAGGAGAAGCACTTCCAGAGCCCTGCAAAATGACGTCAAGCAGGCCACAAATGTACATGTATCTGCACAAACGGTTAGAAACCGACTCCATGAGGATGGTCTGAGTGCCCGACATCCACAGATGGGGGTTGTGCTCACAGCCCAACACCGTGCAGGACGCTTGGCATTTGCCACAGAACACCAGGATTGGCAAATTCGCAACTGGCGCACCGTGCTCTTCACAGATGAAAGCAGGTTCACACTGAGCACGTGACAGACATGACAGAGTCTGGAGATGCCATGGAGAGCGATTTGCTGCCTGCAACATCCTTCAGCATGACCAGTTTGGCAGTGGTTCAGTAATGGTGTGAGGTGGCATTTCTTTGGAGGCCGCACAGCCCTCCATGTGCTTGCCAGAGGTAGCCTGACTGCCATTAGGTACCAAGATGAGATCCTCAGACCCTTTGTGAGACCTTTTGCTAGTGCGGTTGGCCCTGGGTTCCTCCTAATGCAGGACAATGCCAGACCTCATGTCGCTGGAGTGTGTCAACAGTTCCTGCAAGATGAAGGCATTGAAGCTATGGACTGGCCCGCCCGTTCCCCAGACCTTATCCGATTGAACACATCTGGGACATCATGTCTCACTCCATCCACCAATGTCACGTTGCACCACAGACTGACCAGGAGTTGGCGGATGCTTTAGTCCAGGTCTGGTAGGAGATCCCTCAGGAGATCATCCGACGCCTCATCAGGAGCATGCCCAGGCTTTGTAGGGAGGTCATACAGGCACGTGAAGGCCATACACACTACTGAGCATCATTCCCTTGTCCTGAGGCATTTCCACTGAAGTTGGATCAGCCTGCAATTTGATTTTTCACTTTGATTTTGAGCATCATTCCAACTCCAGACCTCTATGGGACATTAATGAATAACAACTTATATGACTAAACACCATGGTAACTCATAATATGACAAAAATCTGTACCATAGGTGAAAAGGACCAACAAGACCTATCATCACGATAAGCACATAACGCGGAAAGAAAAAAGATGACAAATGGTCACACACAATAAATAGAAATACTATAAACTTTATTAATAGCATACCACAATATTAAAACCAGGTGAAAGGAGGGAAGGTAGTAACAGCACAAAAACCTCTGTTATAGAGTTAACAGGAAGGGTGCCACCAGGAATACCAGTCCTACAGGCTTATACATTATCAGAGTAGAAAAAATAAGCAAAAATAGGAAACAAATAGTAAAAAACTAAATAAACAAAAATAATAATTTGATCCTACTGCAGTCAGGAATACCAAGCCAAATAACAACAGTTCACATATAAGATAGGTAAATACAAGAACCGCTATAGTGCTAACCTAATTGAAGTCCCATAGCCTATCAAACAAACATAGTAGATATTATTGGAGCAAGGTACCCACCGCACAGAGGACTGTAGTACTGGAGGCACGCTTCCACCCCAACGCGCGTTTCGGCGATCACACCTTCATCAGGGGGCAAAGACAGTGAGTGCACATGGGTTTAAAAAGCTCCCGGACCGGAAATGAGCGGGTGCAACGACCAAAATAGTCCGTACGGCAACAGGAAAGAAAGAAACAGTGACCGCATATACCGGAAGTATAGGGGCGTGGCTATCAAAGTGATTACGCAGTACCGTGGAAACCATGACGCAGAAGCGTCAAAAAGAAAACGCTGTAACATGGCAAATCAAAACGCAGCAGCGTCAGGAAAAGAACGTAACTCCGTGGAAACCACAACGCTAAATAGTTGCGAAATTTCATGAACACCATAGCGCCGGCGACGTCCAATGGGGGCCAAAGGGAGCCGGAGACCACTGGGGCCCCAAGTGATCCATAGCATCCAAAGGCCACCACAAGAACGCACCGGCGTATAGGATTCACTAAAGCAGCACCCAAAGATGTAATAATTACTGCTAGATGGAATCACTACAATCACTAAGAATGGCCCCATTCAATTGTACATAGACATAAACATAGAATATAAGAACATAAAATAAAGGGACAAATACCAATAGATACCTATGACACCGACCACAAACTATATATTACTTAATCACCTCTAATCCTACAGAAATACAAGAAGCTCATCCCACAGTTAATGAGAGATTAATACAACGAATTTAACATACAATCTATACATTGCAAATGCAATAAAAGTGATAACAATCACATATATAGATAGCAATAATAGATATAGAGAAAGCATATATATATATATATACAAAACTGTGGTTGTAATAACTGTGGCCGTAGTCAATTGCTCATTTCTGCCTTCTAAATCCTTTTCTTTCTTTTTTCTTCTTTTTAAACTCTTTTTTTCTTTTTTTCTCAATTTTTCTTTTTTTCTTTCTTTTTTTTCCTTTTTTTCTTTTTTTCTCATAGAACAAAAATCTGGGATATGCCGCAGGGTACTACCAGGTCAACATGTGCTAAAAACAACGAAGTAAGTAAAAAACAAGATTAAAAACAAAGAACTAACAGCGTAAACGTGCAGATACTACCAGCAGGACCGATAACAGCATATACACTTGGAAGAGGAGCAGTTGTATTAATGCCAATCTTACAAAAAGGGAGCATAGCTAATATTGTCATTAAGGCCAGTCGGCTGAACCGTGCCCAGAGTCCATATCCATCTTGACTCGACGCGGGCCAGCCTCTGAAAGGTACCACCCCCACGGATCCCTACTTCAAGTAAATCAATCCCTCTAGCCCTGAGAAGATCAGGGTTACAGTCATGAAAGGTCTTGAAGTGGCGTGGTATTGTTTTGAGGGTGGATGTGTCTTCCACAGTAGCCGCTGCGCCGATGCCCAATACATGTTCCCGGATACGTGTTTTAAGTTGGCGGGTGGTCATACCTACGTACATTTTGTCACAAGGACATGTGACAACATAGATCACATTGGTACTAGTACAGGTAATTTTTTTCTTTATTTTAAATTCGCGTGATCTATCCCAGTTGGCAAATACGCCAATTCTCTCAATGTTTGGGCATGCGACACAGCGGCCACACGGAACACACCCCACCCGAACCGCCATACTATCAAGAAATGTGGTAATCCTCTCACCAGTATAATGGCTATGCACCAGGGTATCTCTGAGATTCCTGGACCGTCTGACTGCAATCCCAGCCCTCTCAGGGAGATATCGTGCAATAACAGGGTCAGCCCTCAATACATACCATGATTTTTGTAATATATTTTTCATCATCGGAAATTGGGAGTGGTACCTAGTAACAAATCTGACAATATCGTGCTCTTGTTTAGCATTGCTCTTATATAGTAGTGAATCCCTCGAGGAGTATTTCGCTCTATTGAACGCTTTTTTGATACTGCGTTTACTGTGGCCTCTGGACACTAATCTGTTTTTTAAATCTTCAGCCTGCTCACAGAAGTCCGTCTCAGTAGAACAAAGTCTACGCAGACGGAGGAATTGCCCCGTGGGAACTGATTGAATGACATGATCCGGGTGTGAGGAGGAGGCGTGCAACAAGAGATTGGTAGAGGTAGGTTTCCTGTAAATCACTGTCTGCAGGTCACCACGAACATCCCGTTTAGTCATGACATCTAGAAACTCGATGGCATTGCCATCGAATTTGTATGTCAATTTAATATTACTGGTGTTATCATTAAGGGATGTCATGAATTCCTGCAGGCTGATAGAAGAACCCCGCCAGATCATAAAAATGTCATCAATGTACCGTGTCCACAGAAGGACACGGCACATTGACTCCGGATGATCTGGCAGGGAGAGGCCCCTCTCCCACAGCCCCAAGAACAGATTGGCGTAAGCAGGGGCAAAGGGGGCACCCATTGCTGTTCCTTGGAGCTGCAGGAAGAAGGACCCCTTAAAAACAAAAAAATTGTGAGTTAAAGAAAATTCCAGGAGATCACAAATAAGTTTTATGATTTCAATTGAGGAGTTGGATGCATCTAAGAAAAACTTGACCGCTCGAAGGCCATCGGAGTGTCGAATACTGGTGTACAACGACTCGACGTCGGCTGTAACTAACAATTCCTCATCCCCGAGACTGACCCCATCCATAAGTCTCAGGAATTCACCCGTATCCTTAAGATACGACGGAAGACTTATAACCAATGGCTGCAACTTAGAGTCGATCCATTGATTTACCTTCTCGAGGTAATTGCCTCTGCCAGATATTATAGGACGCCCAGGGGGCGTCTTTGTGTCCTTGTGTATCTTGGGGAGAAGATAGAATGTCGGAATTGTAGAGTCACTTGTCAATAATGCTGATGCTAATTCATTAGTGATGGTACCCGCATCTCTAGCCTGTTTAACAATATCAACAAGTTGTTTAGAGAAGGCGGACAAGGGGTTAAACGTGAGTTTTTTGTAACAAACTTTGTTGTTTAACTGGCGATAGGCCTCCTTCTCATACATTGAGTTCGGCCAAACCACCACGTTACCCCCCTTGTCCGCCGGCTTAAACACAACATCCCCAAGACCTTGAAGGACACGAAGACGCCCCCTCTCCTCAAATGTTAAATTATCTTTATAGATGTGTTTGGGGATTCCCTGAAAATCTTTGGTAACCATTTGTACAAACAAATCTACATTTGGACATGAAGACAGGGGAGGAAATTTTTTGGATCTAGAACGAATGGAGGTTGGGATCATACCTCCTTCAGGGGTGTCGTGTTCGACTGCCAATTCTTCCAAAGTACGAAGGGCTATCTGTTCTTCCTCTGTGGGGAAGAGTGCAGCCAGATTACCATCAAAAAAATATTTTTTGAAAATTAATGATCTGGCAAAGAGGTGAAGATCTTTTACAGCCTCAAACACATCAAAGGGTGCTGCAGGTGAAAAAGATAGACCCTTCTCTAGTAGTTCTAAATCAGTATCAGTAAAGTCATGTGAGCTAAGGTTAATTACCTTGTTGTTATATTTACGGGGCTCGGTGGAGGAATCATCTCGTCTGTAAGGATGAAACATAAAATCTCTCTGGTTCCGTGTAGTCATTCTTGACCGTGTGGTCACTGAAGATGTAGATCGTTCTGAAGTATCACTTACAGAAGAGATGGACGACTGAGACTGGGCCCGCCTCATCTGTCCATCGCCTTGTCTACTTTTTCTCCATAGGTACACCCTTTTATGTGTTTAAGCCGGCGGACAAGGGGGGTAACGTGGTGGTTTGGCCGAACTCAATGTATGAGAAGGAGGCCTATCGCCAGTTAAACAACAAAGTTTGTTACAAAAAACTCACGTTTAACCCCTTGTCCGCCTTCTCTAAACAACTTGTTGATATTGTTAAACAGGCTAGAGATGCGGGTACCATCACTAATGAATTAGCATCAGCATTATTGACAAGTGACTCTACAATTCCGACATTCTATCTTCTCCCCAAGATACACAAGGACACAAAGACGCCCCCTGGGCGTCCTATAATATCTGGCAGAGGCAATTACCTCGAGAAGGTAAATCAATGGATCGACTCTAAGTTGCAGCCATTGGTTATAAGTCTTCCGTCGTATCTTAAGGATACGGGTGAATTCCTGAGACTTATGGATGGGGTCAGTCTCGGGGATGAGGAATTGTTAGTTACAGCCGACGTCGAGTCGTTGTACACCAGTATTCGACACTCCGATGGCCTTCGAGCGGTCAAGTTTTTCTTAGATGCATCCAACTCCTCAATTGAAATCATAAAACTTATTTGTGATCTCCTGGAATTTTCTTTAACTCACAATTTTTTTGTTTTTAAGGGGTCCTTCTTCCTGCAGCTCCAAGGAACAGCAATGGGTGCCCCCTTTGCCCCTGCTTACGCCAATCTGTTCTTGGGGCTGTGGGAGAGGGGCCTCTCCCTGCCAGATCATCCGGAGTCAATGTGCCGTGTCCTCCTGTGGACACGGTACATTGATGACATTTTTATGATCTGGCGGGGTTCTTCTATCAGCCTGCAGGAATTCATGACATCCCTTAATGATAACACCAGTAATATTAAATTGACATACAAATTCGATGGCAATGCCATCGAGTTTCTAGATGTCATGACTAAACGGGATGTTCGTGGTGACCTGCAGACAGTGATTTACAGGAAACCTACCTCTACCAATCTCTTGTTGCACGCCTCCTCCTCACACCCGGATCATGTCATTCAATCAGTTCCCACGGGGCAATTCCTCCGTCTGCGTAGACTTTGTTCTACTGAGACGGACTTCTGTGAGCAGGCTGAAGATTTAAAAAACAGATTAGTGTCCAGAGGCCACAGTAAACGCAGTATCAAAAAAGCGTTCAATAGAGCGAAATACTCCTCGAGGGATTCACTACTATATAAGAGCAATGCTAAACAAGAGCACGATATTGTCAGATTTGTTACTAGGTACCACTCCCAATTTCCGATGATGAAAAATATATTACAAAAATCATGGCATGTATTGAGGGCTGACCCTGTTATTGCACGATATCTCCCTGAGAGGGCTGGGATTGCAGTCAGACGGTCCAGGAATCTCAGAGATACCCTGGTGCATAGCCATTATACTGGTGAGAGGATTACCACATTTCTTGATAGTATGGCGGTTCGGGTGGGGTGTGTTCCGTGTGGCCGCTGTGTCGCATGCCCAAACATTGAGAGAATTGGCGTATTTGCCAACTGGGATAGATCACGCGAATTTAAAATAAAGAAAAAAATTACCTGTACTAGTACCAATGTGATCTATGTTGTCACATGTCCTTGTGACAAAATGTACGTAGGTATGACCACCCGCCAACTTAAAACACGTATCCGGGAACATGTATTGGGCATCGGCGCAGCGGCTACTGTGGAAGACACATCCACCCTCAAAACAATACCACGCCACTTCAAGACCTTTCATGACTGTAACCCTGATCTTCTCAGGGCTAGAGGGATTGATTTACTTGAAGTAGGGATCCGTGGGGGTGGTACCTTTCAGAGGCTGGCCCGCGTCGAGTCAAGATGGATATGGACTCTGGGCACGGTTCAGCCGACTGGCCTTAATGACAATATTAGCTATGCTCCCTTTTTGTAAGATTGGCATTAATACAACTGCTCCTCTTCCAAGTGTATATGCTGTTATCGGTCCTGCTGGTAGTATCTGCACGTTTACGCTGTTAGTTCTTTGTTTTTAATCTTGTTTTTTACTTACTTCGTTGTTTTTAGCACATGTTGACCTGGTAGTACCCTGCGGCATATCCCAGATTTTTGTTCTATGAGAAAAAAAGGAAAAAAAAGAAAGAAAAAAAGAAAAATTGAGAAAAAAAGAAAAAAAGAGTTTAAAAAGAAGAAAAAAGAAAGAAAAGGATTTAGAAGGCAGAAATGAGCAATTGACTACGGCCACAGTTATTACAACCACAGTTTTGTATATATATATATGCTTTCTCTATATCTATTATTGCTATCTATATATGTGATTGTTATCACTTTTATTGCATTTGCAATGTATAGATTGTATGTTAAATTCGTTGTATTAATCTCTCATTAACTGTGGGATGAGCTTCTTGTATTTCTGTAGGATTAGAGGTGATTAAGTAATATATAGTTTGTGGTCGGTGTCATAGGTATCTATTGGTATTTGTCCCTTTATTTTATGTTCTTATATTCTATGTTTATGTCTATGTACAATTGAATGGGGCCATTCTTAGTGATTGTAGTGATTCCATCTAGCAGTAATTATTACATCTTTGGGTGCTGCTTTAGTGAATCCTATACGCCGGTGCGTTCTTGTGGTGGCCTTTGGATGCTACGGATCACTTGGGGCACCAGTGGTCTCCGGCTCCCTTTGGCCCCCATTGGACGTCGCCGGCGCTATGGTGTTCATGAAATTTCGCAACTATTTAGCGTTGTGGTTTCCACGGAGTTACGTTCTTTTCCTGACGCTGCTGCGTTTTGATTTGCCATGTTACAGCGTTTTCTTTTTGACGCTTCTGCGTCATGGTCTCCACGGTACTGCGTAATCACTTTGATAGCCACGCCCCTATACTTCCGGTATATGCGGTCACTGTTTCTTTCTTTCCTGTTGCCGTACGGACTATTTTGGTCGTTGCACCCGCTCATTTCCGGTCCGGGAGCTTTTTAAACCCATGTGCACTCACTGTCTTTGCCCCCTGATGAAGGTGTGATCGCCGAAACGCGCGTTGGGGTGGAAGCGTGCCTCCAGTACTACAGTCCTCTGTGCGGTGGGTACCTTGCTCCAATAATATCTACTATGTTTGTTTGATAGGCTATGGGACTTCAATTAGGTTAGCACTATAGCGGTTCTTGTATTTACCTATCTTATATGTGAACTGTTGTTATTTGGCTTGGTATTCCTGACTGCAGTAGGATCAAATTATTATTTTTGTTTATTTAGTTTTTTACTATTTGTTTCCTATTTTTGCTTATTTTTTCTACTCTGATAATGTATAAGCCTGTAGGACTGGTATTCCTGGTGGCACCCTTCCTGTTAACTCTATAACAGAGGTTTTTGTGCTGTTACTACCTTCCCTCCTTTCACCTGGTTTTAATATTGTGGTATGCTATTAATAAAGTTTATAGTATTTCTATTTATTGTGTGTGACCATTTGTCATCTTTTTTCTTTCCGCGTTATGCTCTATGGGACATTAGTTGTGATTTACATTGATCATTTTTAGGTTTTACTGTTCTCAAAGCATTCCATTATATAATGAATAAATATTTACAACTGGAATATTTCATTCAATGATATCTAGGATGTGGGATTTTAGTGTTCCCTTTATTTTTTTGAGCAGTGTAAGTACCATATATATTCGTGTATAAGCCGAGATTTTCAGCATATTTTTTGTGCTGAAAACTCCCCCCTTATCTTATACACAAGTCACTGTCCAGAAAGCCGACGAGAAGGGGGATCAGCAGCAGGAGACGGCGGCTGTGACATCATCCTCGCTCCCTCGCTGAACGTCCCTGCATCTCCATTGTCCCAGCGCCGGCAGCTTTCCTCTACTGCGATGAGTGGTCACGTGGTACTCCAATAGGCGTGGCGTGCATATTTATTACCTTAATGAGCAGTACCACGTGACCGCTCAGCACAAGAGAGGAGAGCCGCCGGGACAATGGAGATGCAGGAACATGCAGCGACCGCGCAAGGAGAGTGAGTATGGTGGGGAGGACGGGGGAAGCACAGCATGCATACAAGGATGGGGGGAGCCCAGCCATGCATACAACGACAAATAAAAATTGCGGCATACATAATACACACATGGAGCACAATAGATTAATATAGATATAACTAATGGCACTAGTATATCATGTGCGTATGTAAGGACCAAACAGTAGGGACAACTGTATAACAGAAATCCTAATACTCCACAGAAAAACCACAGTCAATAAATTCCATAAAAATACTTTATTAAATATATATTAAAATACCAAAACATACAAGGAAAAGGTACATTTAGCAAAATTGGGGCTAGTGAAATAACTATAGCAATACCATAAATACACATAGGGCTATAGGATACCCCCACTGTATCAACACAGCATATATTGTTGATGTAAATCACATACAATGAAAGGGAGTGTATACGTATTTTGCAAATATACTAACAAATTCAGAAGGCCGAATAAAACCGTATAGGGAATATAATGCAAATGCACAAGTCTAAGTAAACACCCAATAACGGCCATATATCACACTCATACACACTCACAATGTATTTACGTGGTGTGCACCAACAGTGGGGGACCCTGAGCCCACCCCGACGCGCGTTTCGGAGCGCAGCACGGCTCCTTCCTCAGTGGGTGTGCCGGGTAAGTGCCAACAGCGACTTATATACATGCACAGCCTCCCATATACTGCATGAGCCAAACACAGCCTCCCTATATATTCCATGAGCCCCACACAGCTTCCCCATATACAGCATGAGCCCCACACAGCCTCCTTATATACTGCATGAGCCCCACACAGCCTCCCTATATACTGCATGAACCTCACACAGCCTCCCCATATACTGTATGAGCCCCACACAGCCTCCCTATATACAGCATGAGCCCCACACAGCCTCCCTATATACTGCATGAGCCCCTCACAACCTCCCTATATGTTACATGAGCCCCTCACAACCTCCCTATATGTTACATGAGCCCCACACAGCCTCCCTATATACTGCATGAACCTCACACAGCCTCCCCATATACTGTATGAGCCCCACACAGCCTCCCTATATACAGCATGAGCCCCACACAGCCTCCCTATATACAGCATGAGCCCCACACAGCCTCCCTATATACTGCATTAGCCCCACACAGCCTCCCTATATACTGCATTAGCCCCACACAGCCTCCCTACATACTGCATTAGCCCCACACAGCCTCCCTATATTTTCCAAGAGCCCCACACAACCTCCCTATATACAGCATGAGCCCCACACAGCCTCCCTGTATACAGCATGAGCCCCACACAGCCTCCCATATACTGCATGAGCCCAACACAGCCTCCCTATACAATGCATGAGCTCCACAAAGCCTCCCCATATACACTGCGTGAGCCCCACACAGCCTCCTATATACAGCATGAGCCCCACACAGCCTCCCCATATACAACATAAGCCCCACACAGCCTCCCTATATACAGCATGAGCCTCATACAGACTCCCCATATACAGCATGAGCCTCACACAGCTTCCCCATATACTGCATGAGCCCCACACAGCCTCCCTATATACTGCATGAGCCTCCACAGCCTCACCATATACAGCATGACCCCCACACAGCATCCCCATATACACCATGAACCCCACACAGCCTCCTATATACTGCATGAGACTCACATAGCCTCCCCATATACTCAATGTGAGTCCCATATCCTTCTTATGTCCAGCATGGACATACAATACAATATATTGCTCTCCCCATGGTCCTCAATAGAATAAAATTGCACCGCCTATGATCCTCCTTACAATAAAATTTAGCCCCTCTTGTCCTCCATACAATATAATGCACTCCCCATGGTACTCCATACAGTATAATGCATTCGCCATAGTCCTCCATATAATAAATAACGTACCCCCCATTGTCCTCCATAAGATAGAATGCACCCTCATACTCCTCCATGTAAGATAATGCACTCCTCATGGCCTCTATACAGTATAATGCACCGCCCATGGTTCTCTATACAGTATATTGCAATCCCTGTTATCCTTCATAGAATATAATGCACAGCCCATAGTCCTAGTCCATGGTCATCTATACAATATAATGAATCTCCAATTGTCCTCCATACAATACAATGTACTCTCCATGGTCCCCATACAATATAATGCACTCCCCTTGGTCCTCTATATAGTTTAATGCACTCTCCATGGTCCTTCCTACAATATCATGCACCTCCCATTGTTCTATATACAACATAATGCATTCCCATGGTCCTCTATTCAATATAATACACAACCCAAGGTGTTCTATAAAATATAATGCACCCCCCATGGTCATCCGTACAATATGATGAACCATTTCCTTTTGTCCTCTATACAATATAATGACCTTCCCATGGTCCTAAATACAATATAATTCACCCACCAATGTCATCTACACAATATAATGCGCTCCCTATTGTCGACCATACAATATAAAGCACTCATCATGGTCCTCCATATAATGCAATGCACTTGCCATGATCCTCCATACAATATAATGAACCTCCTATTGTCTTCTATACAATATAATTCAATCCCCCATGGTCCTCCAAACAATATAACGCGCTCCCCATAGTGCTCCATAGAATATAATGCGCTCCACACGGCCCTACAGAGAATATAATGTACTCTCCATGGTCCGCCATAGAATGTAATGAGCTCCCCATGGTCCTCCATACAATATTATGCTCTCACATCAAGGAAAATAGAAAAAATTGGAATCCGGCTCAACAGGCCTGGATTTTCCTTTTCTTTTTACTTTTCAAAAGAAATATGGTGCATACATAAGAAAAATTTACATGGTCGACATGACCCAGTGTCTGAGCCCCAGATGGATGAGCATAGAGCAACTGGGTGAGCTGGAATTAAGTTTCTATAAATATAATGCTCTCCCCATGGTGCTATATACAATATAATGAACCTCCTATTGTCCTCTTTACAATATAATGAACCTCCTTTTGTCCTCTATACAATATAATTTCCGGGACAGACAGACGGAAGTGACCCTTAGACAATTATATATATAGATAATGAACCCACAAATCACCTATACAATATAATGCACTCCCTATGGTCCTCCATATAATATGATGCACTCCCCATGGACCTCCATGCAATATAATATACTCCCTACGGTCCTCCATACAACATAATGCCCTCCCCACGATTGTTCATAGACAATAATGCACTCCCCATGGTCTATTATACAATATAATGCATTCCCCATGGTCCTCTATAGAATATAATGCACCTCCCATGGTCCTCCATACAATGTAATGCACTTTCAATGGTTCTCCATAGAATATAAATCTCCCTCCCCATAGTCCTCCATACAATATAATGCACCCCTCCATAATCATCCATATAGTATAATGCACTCCCCATGATACTCTGTACAATAAAATGCACCCTCCATGGTCATCCACACAATATAATGCACCCCCGTGGTCCTCCCTACAATATAAAACACCCCCAAGGTCATCTATACAATATAATGCCTTCCCTATGGTCCTCCACACAATATAATACACCCCACGGTCCTCCATACAACATAATGCACTCCCCATGGTCCTCCATAGAATACAATGCATTCCCATGGTCATGTATGCAATATATTGCACTCCCAATGGTCCTCCATAAAATATAATGTGCTCTCCTTGGTCCTCCATAGAATATAATGCACATCCCCATTGTCCTCTATACATTATAATGTACCCCTTTGGTCCTCTTTATAGTATAATGCACGTCCCATGGTCCTCTATACAATATATTAAACCCCCTATGGTCCTCTATTCAGTATAATAAACCCCCCCATTGTCCTCTATACAATATAATGCACTTTCCATGGTCCTCCATACAATATAATGCACGCCCTATTGTCATCTATACAATATAATTCACTACTTATGGTCCTCCGTGCAATATAATGCCCTAACTTGGCCCTCCATACAATATAATGCACCCCTATGGTCCTCCATACAATATAATGAACCACCTATAGTCCTCTATAAAATATAATACAATCCCCCATGGTTCTTTATACAATATAATGGACCCCCCATGGTCCTCCATGCAATATAATGCACTCTCCATGGTTCTCGATTCAACATAATGCACCCCTCATGGTCATCTTTACAATTTAATGCACTCCCCATAGTCCTCCATACAATAAAATGCAGCCCTTCATAATCCTCCATATAGTATAATGCACTCCCCATGGTACTCTATACAATAAAATGCACCCCTATGGTCCTCCACACAATATAACCCCCCCCCCCCCGTGGTCCTCCATACAATATAAAGCACCCCCATGGACATTTATACAATATAATGCCCTTCCCATTGTCCACCACACAATATAATGCACCCCTATGGTCCTCCATACAATGTAATGCACTCCCACGGAACTCTATATAATATACTGCACCACCATGGTCCTCCATGCAGTATAATGCACCCCCCATAGTCCTCTATACAATATAATACAAGCCACGTGGCCCTCCATAGAATTGAATGCGCACCCCATGGTGGTCCATAAGATATAATGCGCTCCCCATGGTCCTCTATAGAATGTAATGAGCTCCCCGTGTTCCTTCATACAATATAATGAACCTGCAATTGTCCTCTATACAATATGATGGCCTCCCCATGGTCCTCCAAAGAATAGAATGCACCCACCCAGCTGATCTATAAAATATAATCCACTCCACATGGCTCTCCATACAATATAATGCACTTCCCATGGTCCTAAATAGAATATAATGGGCTCCTTATGGTCCTCCATAGAGTGTAATGTGCTCCCTATGGTCATCCGTAGAATGTAATGTACCCCCATTGACCTCCATACAATATAATGCCTTCCCCATGGTCTTCCATACAATGTAATGGACACCCCATTTTCCTCCATAGAATATAATGCGCTCCACATGGTCCTCCATAGAATGCAATGTACCTCACCATGGTGATCCATACAATATAATGCGATACAATAATAAAGAGGCTAAGGACACTTCATCAATATATGACTAACATCATCTACTATGGTAAGGTGCCATATACAAGAGAAGTGATATGAAACAACATGCAAATAAAAGAATATCTTTATAAAATAACAATAGTATAAAAACAAATTTGAAAAGACAGGGCAAGAAAAAAGGGCCTCCAAATGATGGGGAAAGGGGGAAAGGAAGCTGCAGCAAGTAATGATAAAGCGCACAGCTAAACAATATAATGCGAGCACCATGCATAAAAGAAGCAGGCGAATGTATAATCCTTACATTCATGAAGGGACAGGAACGGAGAGACTTAGCAAGCACTACAAAGTTGCTTTATATGCTAAGTTTTGCAGATGCAATATTAAATAGCTGCCTGCAAGAAGGAAAGGAAAGAAACAAAGTCCAGGAGGAGTGAAGACAAGGTGAGGTGCTTATGGATTATATGCCATAGAAGCTAGTTCCTTCACATCACATGTGCTGCTGACAGATCTCAGTAAAAAGGTGTATTAAATGTCCAGGAAGTTCAGAATGCTCATATAGTTAGATACCTGCTAGAAGACTGGAACTGTCAGACTGTGCGGTAGGGCCAGCTGCTGCTAGAGATCCCCTTGTCCGACGTGCACAGTTTTGCAAGGTTGCTTCTTGGGGCCTGACCATGGTCCTCCATACAATACAATGCAGTCGCCATGGTCCTCCATAGAATATAATGCACCCCCCATAGTCCTCCCTAGAATATAATGCACTCCCCATACTCCTCTTAACAATATAATGCACACCCCATTTTCCTTCCGAGAATATAGTAGACTCCCCATGGTCCTTCATAGACTATAATGCACCCCCCATAGTCCTCCCTAGAATATAATGCACTCCCCATAGTCCTCTTAAAAATATAATGCACACCCCATTTTCCTCCCGAGAATATAGTAGACTCCCCATGGTCCTTCATAGAACATAATGCACCCCCCATAGTCCTTCCTAGAATATAATGCACTCCCCAGAGTCCTCTTAAAAATATAATGCACACCCCATTTTCCTTCCGAGAATATAGTAGACTCCCCATGGTCCTTCATAGACTATAATGCACCCCCCATAGTCCTCCCTAGAATATAATTTACTCCCCACAGTCCTCTTAAAAATATAATGCACACCCCATTTTCCTCCTGGGAATATAGTAGACTCCCCATGATCCTTCATAGACTATAATGCAGCCCCCATAGTCCTCCCTAGAATATAATGCGCTCTCCGTGGTCCTCCATAAAATGCACTCCCCATGGTCCTTCATAGACTATAATGCAGCCCCCATAGTCCTCCATAGAATGTAATGCGCTCTCCGTGGTCTTCCATAAAATGCACTCCCAATGGTCCTTCAAACAAGCTTATGCACCCCCCATGGTCCTCAATAGAATATAATGTTCTCCCCATGGTCATCCATAGAATGCAATGAGCGACCTATGGTCCTTCATACAACATAATGCCCTCTTCATGGTCCTCCATACAATATAATGTACTCCCCATGGTCCTCCATAGGCTATAATCCACCCCCATAGTCCTCCATAGAATATAATACACTCCCCATGATCCACCAAACAATTTAATGTACACCCCATGGTCCTCCAGAGAATTTTATGCACTCCCCGTGGTCCTCCTAAGAATATAATGCACCCTCAATGGTCCTCAATACAATATAATGTACCCCATGGTCCTCCATACAATATAATTAACCTCTTATAATCCTCCATACAGTATAATGCACCCCTCATGGTCCCCCATGCAATATAATGTACTCTCCATGGTCCTCTATAGAATACAATGAACTCCTCATGGTACTCTATAGAATAAAATTAACTCCTCATGGTACTCCATTGAATATAATGCACCTCCCGTGGTCCTCCAAACAAGATAATGCACCTCCCATGGTCCTCCAAACAAGATAATGCACTCCCCATGGTCCTTCATAGAATATAATGCACTTCACCTAGTCCTTCCATGGATTATTATTATTTATTATTATAGCGCCATTTACTCCATAGCGCTTTACATGTGAGAAGGAGAATACATAGTAATAACAGGTGCAATAATCCTGACCAATACGAGTCAGCGACTGGTACAGGAGGAGCGAGGACCCTGCCCCCGAGGGCTCACAGTCTACAGGGGGTGGGTGAGGATACAGAAGGGAGGGCAGCGCTGGTCGTGCAGCGGTGTGGTGGAGCGAGGGTTACTGCAGGTTGTAGGCTTGTCGGAAGACGTAGGCCTTCAGGTTCCTTAGGAAGGTTTCCACAGTAGGTGAGAGTCTGATATGTTGGGGTAGAGAGTTCAAGAGTGAGGGGGGATACACTGGAGAAACCTTGTATGTGAATGTGGAAAGACTAAACAAAAGGGGAGTAGAGGAGGAAATTGTAACATTATAACATTGGCAACAAATGTGGCAACTTCTAGGAGCGTTTACGGCAGAGAAAGTCATTTAAGGAGTTATTCACTACTGGTCAATCCCTTCTGAGTGCTGCAGAGCAACAAAGTAAAAGCACTCCATGTTTACAGGAGACTCAGTGCTAGCATCGTGGGAATGGCGCCATTCCAGGAGGTGTGTGTTTTTTATTTTATTTCAGATACTGCAGCATTTAAAGGGGTTATGTCACCAAGGTTTTAACGCCTAATCTGAGATCTAATATACCGTATTTAGAATTATATATCTATATACTGTAATATATAAAGAGAAATGTATCACGTATTGAGCTGCTTGCTGTAGTTTTTATAAAATCACTGTTTTATCAGCAGGAGATTATCAGTAGAGGACTGCTGCAAGATAGTTATCCATATTCATGAGCTCTGTATAACTCGACCACTGATTCGGAGCTTTCTGCCTATGCACAGTGTACACATACACAGAATACTTCCAATCAGTGTTGTTAGCAGGGTTATACAGAGCTCAGCATCGAGAGAACTGGTAAATCTGCAGCTGATAAGACTGTCATTTTATCAAAATTACACCATGTAGTCCAATAAGTAGTATATCATTGGTATAAGGGTCTCTGCCCCTATATCATGCTGACAGATTCCCTTTAAAAAGGTGTCAGCCTTTTCCATATCTTGTGGTAAATCTCATCAGAGCTGAACCTGGACATTACACAATGATAAGAACATGTCACCATGAATTGGGAACAGATAACTCTGACCATGTTACGATACGATACGATACGATACGATACGATACACTTTATTGATCCCGTGGGAAATTATGTTATCACAGCAGCACAACTTAAATCATAAAAATCATAAAATGAATTACTTAATTGACATGACAGTGGAGTTGACAGAAGAACATTATACATTAGAATAGGACATACACAACGGGTGAACTGAAATGTAGAGAAATAAAGTAGACATTCACCTTGATGATTTAACCCTAATGTTATTGTTGTACATTTCCATTGGTAAACTGCCTACAACACCTGTAATCTTCTGCACTAATATAAAACTGGTTTTGGTAATTTTTCATTATAAAAGGTTCATTTGATGTAGAATTATTTTGCTGACTTTTTTCCCCGGATTACATGTGGAGATATAAAACATGTACAATAACTTTCTCTGTAATTGATAGTTCTTTATCTCTACTTACCTGAGCCTCCTGGGTACTTCTGCAGGTCTTTTTTTTCCTGAATGTTGGTCTTAATAATTGGTGTCTTTCCTTCCTCTGCACAGTCCAGGCCGATTCTTCTTTTCTTTGGTCCTATCCTCTGGACAATGATGTCTTCATCCACTCGGTCCATCTCTGGGGTGGGAGACATCTTCTGTCCTGCGTCTGGATTCTTCCTCTTTTTGCCCTTCCTTTTGGGCTCTTTGATTGAAGACTTCTCATCAGCCGATGAGGCGAAGTCTCTTCTGTTCTTTAGCCCTTCACTCTGGGCAATGACGTCCTCATGCACTCGCTCCATTTCTGGGGTGGGAGACGTCTTCTGTCCTGCGTCTGGATTCTTCCTCTTTTTGCCCTTCCTTTTGGGCTCTTTGATTGAAGACTTCTCATCAGCCGATGAGGCGAAGTCTCTTCTGTTCTTTAGCCCTTCACTCTGGGCAATGAAGTCCTCATGCACTCGCTCCATTTCTGGGGTGGGAGACGTCTTCCGTCCGGAGTCTGCTTTTTTTGTTTTTTTGATTGAAGGCTCGTCATCAGATAATGAATCCAAGTGTCTTCTTTTCCTCGCTCTCTTCCTCCCTACAAACTCTTCTTTCTCCATATTAGCGCTTTGCTTATAATCCACAGACAGATTCTTCACCTTCACCATCAACTCCAACTGTCACTTTCCTCAACTGTCAACTGAGCGCACGGGCACCTGGATGACACTGGTCATGTGATCAGTAACTGACCAATAGGATTCCAGGGTATATGCTATAGGAATGTATCAATTTGATATACGGGTTGGAATACAATTACCGTATATACTCGAGTATAAGCCGACCCGAGTACAAGCCGACCCCCTAATTTTGCAACAAAAAACTGGGAAAACTTATTGACTCGAGTATAAGCCTAGGGTGGGAAATGCAGCAGCTACCGGTATATGTCAAAAATAAAAATAGATACCAATAAAAGTAAAATTAATTGAGACATCAGTAGGTTAAGTTTTTTTGAATATCCATATTGAATCAGGAGCCCCATATAATGATCCATGCAGTTCTTTATGGCCCCATAGATGCCCCATATAATGCTCCATGCAGTTATGGCCCCATAGATGCCCCATATAATCCTCCATGCAGTTATGGCCCCATATAATGCTCCACATAATGCTCTCCATGCAGTTATGGCCCCATAGATGCTCCATGCAGTTATGGCCCCATAGATGCCCCATATAATCCTCCATGCAGTTATGGCCCCATATAATGCTCCACATAATGCTCTCCATGCAGTTATGGCCCCATAGATGCTCCATGCAGTTATGGCCCCATAGATGCTCCATATAATCCTCCATGCAGTTATGGCCCCATAGATGCTCCGTATAATGCTCCATGCAGTTATGGCCCCATAGATGCTCCATATAAAGCTCCATGCAGTTATGGCCCCATAGATGCTCCATATAAAGCTTCATGCAGTTATGGCCCCATAGATGCTCCATATAAAGCTCCATGCAGTTATGGCCCCATATATGCCCCATATAATCCTCCATGCAGTTATGGCCCCATAGATGCCCCATTTATTGCCCCATAGATGCCCCATATAATGCTCCATGCAGTTATGGCCCCATAGATGCCCCATATAATGCTCCATACAGTTATTGCCCCATAGATGCCCCATATAATGCTCCATGCAGTTATGGCCCCATAGATGCCCCATATAATGCTCCATGCTGTTGTTTATGGCCCCATAGACGCTCCATATAATGCTCCATGCAGTTGTTTATGGCCCCATAGACGCTCCATATAATGCTCCATGCAGTTGTTTATGGCCCCATAGACGATCCAATTTAATGCTCCATGCAGTTGTTTATGGCCCCATAGACGCTCCATACAGCCACATGTAATGCTGCTGCTGCTGCAATTAAAAAAAAAAAAAAAAAATCACATACTCCTCTCTCGTCGCTGCTCCTCAGCATCCCGTCTCTCCGCACTGACTGTTCAGGCAGAGGGCGGCGCGCACACTAATACGTCATCGCGCCCTCTGACCTGCACAGTCACAGCAAGAGGACGGGAAGACGGAGCGGCGCCCGGCGAATGGAACGCGGACAGGTGAATATGAAATACTCACCTGGTCCCGGCGCTCCTGACGCTGTCCCTGCCTGTCCCATGGTACCGCAGCTTCTTCCTGTAATCAGCGGTCACCAGTACCGCTGATTACAGTAATGAATATGCGGCTCCGCCTCTATGGGAGTGGAGTCCATATTCATTACTTTAATGAGCGGTACCACGTGACCGCTGAATAGAAGAAGAGCTGCAGCCCTGGAGACCATGGGACAGGCTGGAACAGCGTTAGGAGCGCCGGGACCAGGTGAGTATGTGACACTGCTCTCTCCCCCTCACCCGCCGACTATGACTCGAGTATAAGCCGAGAGGGGCACTTTCAGCCCAAAAATTTGGGCTGAAAATCTCAGCTTATACTCGAGTATATACGGTAAATCTGTTTCTGTTTCACTGTTTTTAGTTAGTTGATCTAATCTTTATCTTTGCAATTTTCCATCACTTGAGTATTATCTCACAGATAATGTTAGGATTGTTGGGCCCATTTTAACAATGTTCTGTATTATTGGTCCACACAACCATCAATAAACTGTATACCTGACCATTGTACGTATTGAGAATCAGCTGAGAGCTCAACATTATTTGCATCGAGTGGATGTGAACAAAGCAAGCAATATTAGTTTCTCAGCTACTGCTGTACTCAGTATAAGCAGTGGCTGAAATGACAAAGCTAAGGATAATAATGTTTGTTTTGATTCCTGCCTATGCAGAGCACAGCAGTCTGTGACAAACTGATTTCGACTTCAGTGCCATGTATAAGCAGTGACTATGGTGACAGAAGATGAGCAGCTAATTATTGGAGACAGCTCTAATCACGTGCAGTGCATATAACCAGTGTTTATTCATTAGCTATTTATTTTCGGTTGTCTTTGTTTCTGGCTATGTAGAGTAGACCACTCCAGATGAGTTTGCCATAGGCTGCTGTACTCTGCTTAGGCAGCATCTTCTATGATAAAGCTCACTTCATTATACTGAGATTTGTAATTTTGGTCTTTGCTTATGTAGAGAGCAGCAACCACTGGCAAAATCATCCCACCTTGTGCGCTCCGCATAAGTAGACTTAGGTGGGCATTCGCTTTGCCGCTCAATACTGTCTTCATTTATTAGTTAGAGCTGCTTTTATACTTTTACATTATTTCTAATCCAAGCTAGTGTTACAAGTAAGGAAAGGGACTTATCCAGGGTTATGGTTAGGCCCGGGACTAGGCTTAAGGCTGGGGTTAGGGACCAGATTAGGAATAGAGTTAGGATTATATATGATTAAGAATAGGGCTAGGGCAATAAAATTGTTACATAAAAAAATGTAGTAAGAAAATGAAGAACAAACAAATATAATAATGTATAACGTTTAATATTTTGAAAATTTGAGATCTGATTTCAGCAAAAAGCAGAAATTTAAAATAAAAAATAAGACATAAAAAACTCAAAGTATAATTACATCAGTATTTTCCCATAGATTACAATTTACTGGTAATACTGGGGTTTTGGAAAGGACTCGGAGTACTAATGCTTCACGGGTTAGGGGGCACACACTTGTATTGTGCTGGGTGCCTGTAACCCACGCTGTACCAGTGTGCTATCAGCATAGTGTACAGCAGGGGTCGGGAACCTATGGCTCGCGAGCCAGATATGGCTCTTTTGATGGCCGTATCTGGCTCGCAGACAGCCTGTGGCGTAGGAAGGGGGGGGCGGGGGGGGCGGGCCGCCCCGGGCGGCACAATGCGGGGGGCGGCACAATGCGGGGGGCGGGTCGCCGGCGGCGCAGAATTTACCTGTTCGCATCTCGGCATGGAGATCGCGGCGGCCATTTTTCTGAAGTTCAGAAAAATGGCCGCCGCGATCTCCATCTGCGCATGCGCGGCATCCCGCGGCCATCTTCCTGAAGCCCCAGGCAGCAGAGCGCTCCACCTGCGCACGCGCGGCCTCAGGAAGATGGCCGCCCCCACCGATAACCAGACAGAGCAGGATCGCGGTCAGGTAAAACTTGTTTTGTTTTTTTTTTTTATTGAGAGCGGCGATCGGGGGGGGGGGGGGGGGGGGCCAGGGCAGAAAGCTGGACACAGGGGGGCAGAAAGCTGGACACAGGGGGGCAGAAAGCTGGACACAGGGGGGCAGAAAGCTGGACACAGGGGGGCACAAAGCTGGACACAGGGGGGCACAAAGCTGGACACAGGGGGGCAGAAAGCTGGACACAGGGGGGGGCAGAAAGCTGGACACAGGGGGGGCAGAAAGCTGGACACAGGGGGGCAGAAAGCTGGACACAGGGGGGCAGAAGGGACATTGGGGCAGAACGCTGGACACGAGGGCAGAACGCTGGACACGGGGGCAGAACGCTGGACACGGGGGCAGAACGCTGGACACGGGGGCAGAACGCTGGACACGGGGGCAGAACGCTGGACACTGGGGCAGAAAGCTGGACACTGGAGCAGAAAGCTGGACACTGGGGCAGAACGCTGGACACTGGGGCAGAACGCTGGACACTGGGGCAGAACGCTGGACACTGGGGCAGAACGTTGGACACTGGGGCAGAACGCTGGACACTGGGGCAGAACGCTGAACATTGGGGCAGAACGCTGGACAAGGGGGCAGAACGCTGGACACGGGGGCAGAACGCTGGACACGGGGGCAGAACGCTGGACACGGGGGCAGAACGCTGGACACGGGGGCAGAAAGCTGGACACAGGAGCAGAAAACTGGACACGGGCAGAATGCTTGACACAGGGGCAGAATGGAGAAACGGGGCATGATTGGAGACACGGGGCAGGATGACAGACATGGCGTCATGACTGGAGACACTGGAGGCAGGATTGGAGACAGATGGGGCAGGATCATGGGGCAGGATGGATACGATGGAGACAGATGGGGCAGGATGGGAAGATCATATGGGGCAGGATGGATACTCATGAGGGCAGGATGGGAGAACATATGGCTGGAGCCAGGAATGAGACACACGGGGGCCAGGATGGGGAATATTATTACCACAGGGGCTAATTAAGGGATATTATTACTGCAGGGATGTATTTATTTTATTTTTTGAGTATACTGTTTTAAATGGCGGGGCGGTCCTATTACTGTGTAGATTGACACTATGTCGCCTTCTTCATGTGGTGTAATGTAGAAGTTGGGAAAATTAAGTAATGTGTTCTGCAAGTGGAACTCGTGATAACTGTGTTATTTCCTGCAGAGACGAGTCCTGGCTGGATGAAGTGATGGCGGTCTGTGCGGGATGAAAGATGAAGGACTTCACTTAGAGACGTCACTGGTGAGTCAGTGTTACCTATACACTGACACTATACACTGTATACTATATACTGAGGTCCTGTGTATGTCACCGGTGATCACTGTATTACCTATACACAGACGCTGCATACTAAGTACAGATCTCCTGTGTATAATGGCACTTAGGGCTTGTTTCCACATGCGAGAAACACGTCCGTGTCTCGCATGTGGGAACCAAGTTCTGGCGTCGGCACTCCAGAGCGGAGTGTGCGGCCGCATAGGAACACATGGAGCTGCACAGCTCCGCTCCAATGTGCCGACGCCAGAACTTACGCTGGGTGTGCCTGCTTGTATGTACCACTTTAAGTAGTAAATGCTTTAGTTCCCTATGGGTCTGAGCCTCTCTTTTTTGTTCATTTTCTGTAAGACCAACACTTTTAAAAGGGCCACTGACAGATACAATTGCTCCAGCGGTCACTTAGTACACAAAGGAGTGTTCCTCTCTGCTGCACTAAGCCACCGCTGGACCTAAACAATAATTCGCTGTAAAATAATAAAATAGATAATTGACATAACTGACAATGCGTTGTGTGACATGTCCAACATTCCAGCTTCTTTCTTCTGCGAATGCCTCAAAGCTGGCATTCTCTCAACATCAGGTGGGAAGAATGCCAGCTTCCAGTCATGCGCAGGAAAAAGAAGAAGCCAGACTGCTGGACTGATGTCATGCATCGCAAGCTCACAATGTAAGTTATTTATTTAATTTTTTTACTGCTAATTACCATTGTTTCAGTCCAGTTGTGGCTTTATACAGCAGGGAGGAGCATTCCTTGCTGTACTAAGTGAACATTGGAGCGATTGATCTGTCAATGGCCCTTTAAACATATTGTACGGCTCTCGCGGAATTATATTTCAAAATATGTGGCGTTTACGGCTCTCTTAGCCAAAAAGGTTCCTGACCCCTGGTGTACAGCAACCAGCAAGTTTTCGTATTTCACATTTTCTGCATTTTTTCATCTGTCGCCTAAAAGACAACAGGTAAATATTAAATGTACTACAAACATCAGGCTTATTATTGTGTGATGCTCACTTTAACTGAGTTTATTTTACAAAAAGCCCTAAATGTGACGTTTCATTCATGTGTTTTGCCAAAAGTTTCTTTGTAGGACTTGTAAAGGAATAAAAAGACATAAACATATCTGAATTAAATAAAATATCATCTGGGAAGAGCAGGTAATAATATGAATGAAAACAACAGAGTTTCCTACAAGCAAAAAAAAATCCACAAAAACTATGGGTGAAAATAATCTACTGTTGGTCTTTATAAAAGATGTTTCTGTGCTCTTAACGAGGTTGTCTCATCTTATCCTCTGAAGGACACTGCTTTCCTGGCTTCCTGCTCGTTGGGGGTATTGCGCTGTTGTTTAAAGGGATTTCCCACTACCAGGACAACCCCTTCTCAATCTAATTATTTGCCCCTGTTAAAATAAAAACACCTGTGCTCCCCTCCCGTGCCAGCGCAGATCCAGTAGTGTCACCGCTCACAGAGATAACCTTTATTATGTAAATTGCTCTGATATTGTGAAATCGGCTCTGTGAATTGGCTGTTATGGGCAATTGTATGGTGCAATTTCTCCTGTTATCCTTGTGAAAATGCAATATTTGGAGCTAAAAATAATTTTTGTTGGGAAAATGTGTTTTTTTTTTATTTTCATGTTCTGTGAAGCACCTGGGGTTTCAAGGTGCTCACCACATATCTAGATAAGTTCCCTAAAGCTATGTGCACACGTAGGTCGGGTCTCTGCGGGTTCTCCCGCAGCGGATTTGATAAATCTGCAGGGCAAAACCACTGTGGTTATCCCTGCAGATTTATCTCGGTTTGTTTTGCGGTTTCCGCTGCGGGTTTCCACCTATACTATTGATGCTGCATATGCAGCAATATGCAGCATCAATAGTAATGTTAAAATAAATAAAAAAAAAGGTTATATACTCACCCTCTGACGTCCCGATCTCCTCGGCGCTGCACGCGGCGGTCCGGTTCCAAAGATGCTGTGCGAGAAGGACCCTTCGTGACGTCACGGTCATGTGACCGCGACGTCACCGCAGGTCCTGCTCGCATAGCAACCCTGCGACCAGACGGCCGCGTGCAGCGCTGAGAGGTGAGTATATCATGATTTTTTATTTTAATTCTTTTTTTTTTACCCAAATATGGTTTCCAGGGCCTGGAGGAGAGTCTCCTCTCCTCCACCCCGGGTACCATCCGCACATGATCCACTTACTTCACGCATCGTGGGCACAGCCCCATGCGGGAAGTAAGCGGATCAATGCATTCCTATGGGTTCAGAATCGCCGCGATTCTGCACAAAGAAGTGACATGCTGCGGAATGTAAACCGCTGCGTTTCTGCGTGGTTTTTCCCGCAGCATGTGCACAGCGGATTGCGGTTTCCATAGGGTTTACATGTAACTGTAAACGCAATGGAAACTGCTGCGGACCCGCGGTAAAACCCGCAAAGTGTGAACATGGCCTAAGGGGTCTTGTTTCCAAAATGGTAAACAAACAAAGTTCTAAATCATTTCAATATGAAATACAGGGGCGGACACAGACAGCTTGGGGCCCCAGTGCAAGAAATGTATCTGGGCCTCCTCTCCTTTTAAGGCTACCAAGCTACAGATATACCGTATATACTCGAGTATAAGCCGAGAATTTCAGCCCTTTTTTTTAGGCTGAAATTGTCCCTCTCGGCTTATACTCTAGTCATTCCCATTGGTCGGCAGGGAAGGGGGAGCGGCAGCTGTCTAATAATACTCACCTGCTCCTGGCACGGTCCCTGCACATCCCTGGTTCTCCGGGCGCTGACAGCTTCTTCCTGTATTGAGCGGTCACATATTCACCTGTCCCACGTTCCACCGTCGGCGCCGCTCCGTCTTCCGCATCGTCTGCAGTGACACTCAGATCAGAGGGCGTGATGACGCGATTAGTGTGCGCGCCGCCCTCTGCCTGAACAGCCAGTGCAGAGGACGTCGAAGACACAGCGGCGCTGATGGTGGAACATGGGACAAGTGAATATTGCAAGTGCCAGGGGCCTGAGCGACGAGAGGTGAGTATGTGATTTTTTTTTTTTTATCGCAGCAACAGCATATGGAGCAAATATCTCTATGGAGCATCTTATGGGGCCATGTGCAGCGTTATATGGGACAAATATTTCTATGGAGCATCTTATGGGGCCATGTGCAGCGTTATATGGGGGCAAATATCTCTATGGAGCATCTTATGGGGCCATAATAAGCATTTGTGCAGCATTGTATGGGGGCAAATGTGTTATGATCTGGTGGCCTAGGAGCAGCATGAGATGTACTCTGGAGAAGGTGGTACCTGTACTGACCGCAAAACCTGAACTTAACACTGCAACTAGAAGTAGCCGTGGGATGTACCTGATATCCTAGACACCTCGACACAGCCGGAGGACTAAATACCCCTAAAGATAGAAATGGGAAAGCTATCTTGCCTCAGAGAAAATCCCCAAAGAATAGACAGCCCCCCACAAATATTGACTGTGAGAGGAGAGGGAAATAACATACGCAGACTGAAAACAGATTTAGCAAAAGGAGGCACTTCTAACTAAATAGAAAGGAAGGACAGAGAACTGTACGGTCAGTATAAAAACACTAGAAAATATCCACCACAGACAATACCAAAAATCTCCACATCTATCTAAAGATATGAAGGGGGCAAATCTGCATCTCCAGAGATACCAGCTTGGCTGAACAAATCCTTACACTGACCAAGCTTGACAAGAAAAAACATAGAAATGCACTGAACTAATAAGCCCACAACACGTGGACAGCAAAAAACAAAGCCAGAACTTATCTTTGTTGACTTGGACTGCATAGCAGGAGAAACCAGGCAGAGATGTGAATCCTCCAGAAAACAATGGACAACTGGCACTAACCAAAGGATCCAGCTGGACTAAATAGCCCAGTCATAATTGCAATAGGTGAACGCACCTGATAAATGCTGTGATTCAAAGACAGCAGCCGTACCACTTACAACCACCGGAGGGAGCCCAAGAGCCGAATTCACAACAGTACCCCCCCTTGAGGAGGGGTCACCGAACCCTCACCAGGACCCCCAGGCCGATCAGGACGAGCCAAATGAAAAGCACAAACTAAATCGTCAGCGTGAACATCGGAGGCAAAAACCCAAGAATTATCCTCCTGGCCATAACCCTTCCATTTGACAAGATACTGAAGCTTCCGCCTTGACAAAACGAGAATCCAAAATCTTCTCAACCACATACTCCAACTCCCAATCAACCAACACCGGGGCAGGAGGATCAACAGAAGGAACAACAGGCTCCACATATTTCCGCAACAAAGATCAATGGAAAACATTATGGATGGAAAACGAGGCTGGAAGGGCCAAACGAAAAGACACTGGATTGATAATCTCAGAAATCCTATAAGGACCAATAAACCGAGGCTTGAACTTAGGGGAAGAAACCTTCATAGGAACATGATGGGAAGACAACCAGACCAAATCCCCAACCCGAAGCCGAGAACCAACACACCGACGACGGTTAGCAAAATGCTGAGCCTCCTCCTGAGACAACACCAAATTGTCCACCACATGAGCCCAAATTTGCTGCAACCTGTCGACCACAGAATCCACACCAGGACAATCAGAAGGCACAACCTGCCCTGAAGAAAAACGAGGATGAAAACCAAAATTACAAAAGAAGGGCGAAACCAAGGTAGCAGAACTAGCCTGATTATTAAGGGCAAACTCGGCCAATGGCAAGAAGGCTACCCAATCATCCTGATCAGCAGACACAAAGCATCTCAAATAAGTTTCCAACGTCTTATTAGTTCGCTCGGTTTGGCCATTTGTCTGAGGGTGGAATGCGGAAGAAAAAGACAAATCACTGCCCAGCCTAGCACAAAAGGACCGCCAAAACCTAGAAACAAACTGGGAGCCTGTTGTGAACTCTGCTCTCGAACTCCCTCCTGTGGTCAGGAATGGTACTTCTGTGAGTTCTGTCCGTGGACTCCCTCTGGTGTCTGAAAGTGGAGCTGCTGGTCTTGAAGTGGCTTCCTCAGCTGCATCATTTAAGACTGGGCTGGTTCCTCTATTTAACTCCGCTCAGATCGTTACTTGATGCCAGCTGTCAATGTATCAGTACTGGTTCAGATCTCTCTTGGATCTCCTGATGACCTGTCTACTTCAGCAGAAGCTAAGTCCCTGCTAAGCTCATTTGTTGTTCACTTGTGTGCTGAATATATTTCTTAGTACCTGCTAAGTTTCTGTCCAGCTGGCTATCATGATATTGTCTCGCTAGCTGGAAGCTCTGGGTTGCAGAGTGGCACCACCGCACCATGAGTCGGTGCGGGGGTCTTTTTGCTCACTCTGCGTGGCTTTTTGTAGTTTTTGTGCTGACTGCAAAGATCCCTTTGTCTATCTTCTGTCTATTTAGTAAGACTGGCCTCCTTTGCTGAAACCTGTTTCATTCCTGTGTTTGTGCCTTCCTCTTAACTCACAGTCAATATATGTGGGGGGCTGCCCTTTTCCTTTGGGGAATTTCTCTGAGGCAAGGTGAGGCTTTATTTCTCTTTAGGGGTAGTTACCTCTCAGGCTGTGAAGAGTCGTCTAGGCAGAGTCAGGCACGATCCACGGCTAATTCTAGTGTGTGTGATGATAGGATTAGGGTTGCGGTCAGCAGAGCTCCCACTTCCCAGAGCTCGACCAATTTGGCAGTTTGACTATCAGGTAATTCCAGGTGCTCCTAACCACCAGGTCCATAACAGGAGCCCCTGTCGGACACAATATTCTCCGGAATGCCATGCAAACGAACCTTATGCTGAAAAAACAACGGAACCAAATCAGAGGAAGAAGGCAATTTAGGAAAAGGTACCAAATGAATCATCTTAGAAAACCGATCACAAACCACCCAGATAACCGACATCCTCTGAGAAACCGGAAGATCTGAAATAAAATCCATAGAAATATGCGTCCAAGGTCTCTCAGGGACCGGCAAGGGCAAAAGCAACCCACTAGCGCGGGAACAGCAAGGCTTGGCCCGCGCACAAGTCCCACAGGACTGCACAAAAGAACGCACATCCCGCGACAAAGAAGGCCACCAAAAGGACCTAGCCACCAAATCTCTGGTACCAAAAATCCCAGGATGGCCAGCCAACACGGAACAATGAACCTCAGAAATCACCTTAGTAGTCCATCTATCAGGAACAAACAGTTTCCCCACTGGACAGCGGTCGGGTTTATCAGCCTGAAACTCCTGAAGAACCCGTCGTAAATCAGGGGAGATGGCAGAAAGAATCACCCCTTCCTTCAGAATGCCGACCGGTTCAAGGACCCCAGGAGAATCAGGCAAAAAGCTCCTAGAAAGGGCATCAGCCTTAACATTCTTAGAATCCGGGAGATAAGAGACCACGAAATCAAAACGGGAGAAAAACAGGGACCATCGAGCCTGTCTAGGATTCAGCCGTTTGGCAGACTCGAGGTAAATCAGATTTTTATGGTCAGTCAAGACCACAATACGGTGCTTGGCTCCCTCCAGCCAATGTCGCCACTCCTCGAATGCCCACTTCATAGCCAACAATTCCCGATTGCCGACATCATAATTGCGCTCAGCAGGCGAAAACTTTCGGGAAAAGAAGGCACATGGCTTCATCAAGGAGCCCTCAGAATTCCTCTGAGACAAAACGGCCCCTGCCCCAATCTCAGAAGCGTCAACTTCAACCTGAAACGGAAGAGAAACATCCGGTTGACGCAAGACCGGGGCAGAAGTAAATCGGCGTTTAAGCTCCTGAAAGGCAGAAACCGCCGCAGAGGACGAATTCGTCACATCTGCGCCTTTCCTGGTCAAATCGGTCAGGGGTTTAACCACACTAGAGAAGTTGGCAATGAAACGGCGATAAAAATTAGCAAAGCCCAAAAATTTCTGAAGGCTTTTCACAGATGTGGGCTGAATCCAATCATGAATGGCCTGAACCTTAACCGGATCCATTTCTATAAATGAGGGAGAAAAAATGAAGCCCAGAAAAGAAACCTTCTGCACTCCAAAGAGGCATTTAGACCCCTTCACAAATAAAGCATTCTCACGAAGGATCTGAAATACCATCCTGACCTGTTTCACATGAGACTCCCAATCATCGGAAAAAATCAAAATATCATCCAAATATACAATCATGAATTTATCAAGATAATTCCGGAAGATATCATGCATGAAAGACTGAAATACGGATGGAGCGTTAGAGAGTCCGAATGGCATCACAAGGTATTCAAAATGGCCTTCAGGCGTATTAAACGCAGTTTTCCATTCGTCACCCTGCTTAATACGAACAAGATTATACGCCCCTCGGAGGTCAATCTTAGTAAACCAACTAGCCCCCTTAATCCTAGCAAACAAATCAGAAAGCAAAGGCAAAGGGTATTGAAATTTGACCGTGATCTTATTCAAGAGGCGATAATCAATACAGGGTCTCAAGGAGCCATCCTTCTTGGCAACAAAAAAAAAAACCCGCTCCCAACGGTGAAGAAGATGGCCGAATATGCCCTTTCTCCAAAGACTCCGTATCATAACTCCGCATGGCGGCATGTTCTGGCACCGACAGGTTGAAAAGTCGGCCCTTAGGGAACTTACAGTCTGGAATCAAGTTAATAGCACAATCACAGTCCCTATGCGGTGGAAGGGAACTGGACTTGGGTTCATCAAATACATCCTGGAAATCTGACAAAAACTCAGGAATTTCAGAAGAGGGGGAAGAGGAAATTGACATCAAAGGAACGTCATTATGAACCCCCTGACAACCCCAACTAGTCACAGACATAGATTTCCAATCCAACACCGGATTATGAAGCTGTAACCATGGGAAACCCAGCACAATAGCATCATGCAAATTATGCAACACCAGAAAACGACAATCTTCCTGATGGGCTGGCGCCATGCACATGGTCAGCTGTGTCCAAAACGGAGGCTTATTCTTAGTCAAAGGTGTAGCATCAATGCCCTTTAAAGGAATAGGGCTCTGCAAAGGCTGCAAGGGAAAACCACAACGCCTGGCAAATTCAAAGTCCATCAAATTTAAAGCGGCACCTGAATCCACAAATGCCATGACAGAAAATGACGATAATGAGCAGATCAAGGTCACAGATAACAGAATTTTAGGTTGTACAGTACTGATGGTAACTCGTTTCTCTTTGTACGCTTAAGGCAATCAGAAATAACATGAGCAGAATCGCCGCAGTAAAAACACAACCTATTCAGACATCTGAATTTTTGTCGTTCAGCTCTAGACAAAATCCTATCACACTGCATAGGCTCAGGACTCCGCTCGGAGGACAACGCCATAGTGTGCACAACTCTGCGCTCGCGCAAGCGCCGATCAATCTGAATGGCCAGAGACATAGAATCACTCAGACCAACAGGCGTGGGGAACCTGTTGTGAATTCCGTTTTTGGGCTCCCTCTGGTGGTCACAGGTGGTACTGGGTGACTTTTTGTGTTGGGCTCCCTCTGGTGGCCTTGCATGTTGTCTGCGGTCTCTGGCTTCCACCTGTTTCATTAGTTGCTGGGAGGTTCCTATATAGCTCTGTTTCTCTGACATTTCCTTGCCGGCTGTCAATGTAATCAGTGCTACTCAGTTTCCTTCTGACTACTTTGCTCCCAGACCCTTCAGGACAAGCTAAGTTTTGATTTCTCAGTTTTGTGCTTTTGCCATGTTTTGTTTTCTAGTCCAGCTTGCTAAAATGTGAATCCTATGCTTGCTGGTTGCTCTAGTGGGCTGAGATTCTCCCCATGCACCATGAGTTGGCGCATGGGTTCTAGTAATCTCAGGATGGTTCTTTTAATTAGGGTTTTCTGCTGACCGCCTAGATCCCTTTTGTATTTTTCTGCTTTCTAGCATTAGCGGGCCTCTTTTGCTAAATCTCTTTTCATCCCTATGTATGTGCCTTCCTCTCGTTTCACCGTTAATATTTGTGGGGGGGCGCTGTCCTCTGAACAGACACCTGAGATTATGCAATGTGATAGAATTCTGTCCAGAAGTGAACGGCAGAACTATAGACGGCAAAATGGGTTGTGCTTTTATTGTGGTGATTCAACTCATGTTATATCAGCATGCTCTAAGCGCAAGAAAAAGGTTGATAAATCGGTCGCCATTGGTACTCTACAGCCTAAGTTCATTTTGTCTGTTACTTTGATTTGTTCACTGTCATCTTTTTCGGTCAATGCCTTTGTAGATTCGGGTGCTGCCCTGAGTCTTATGGATTGGTCGTTTGCCAGACACTGTGGGTTTGATTTAGAGCCTTTGGAAGTCCCTATTCCCCTGAGGGGAATTGACTTTACACCATTGGCTACGAATAAACCTCAGTACTGGACACAGGTGACCATGTGCATGACTCCCGTTCATCGGGAGGTGATTCGCTTCCTAGTACTGTATAATTTACATGATGTTCTCGTGCTGGGTCTGCCATGGTTGCAGACTCATAATCCAGTCCTGGATTGGAAAACAATGTCTGTGTCGAGTTGGGGGTGTCAGGGAGTTCATGATGATGCGCCTGTGATGTCAATTGCTTCATCTACTCCTTCTGAGATCCCTGTGTTTTTGTCTGACTACCAGGATGTATTTGAGGAGCCTAAACTCAACTCTCTTCCTCATCATAGGGATTGTGATTGTGCTATAGATTTAATTCCTGGTAGTAAGTTTCCTAAGGGACGATTGTTCAATTTGTCAGTACCTGAGCATGCTGCCATGCGGAGTTACATAAAGGAGTCTTTGGAAAAGGGACAAATTCGTCCATCTTCGTCCCCTCTGGGAGCAGGTTTTTTCTTTGTGGCTAAGAAAGATGGCTCCCTGAGACCTTGTATAGATTATCGCCTTCTCAATAAAATCACAGTCAAATTTCAGTATCCGTTGCCATTGTTGAGTGACTTGTTTGCTCGCATTAAGGGGGCTAGGTGGTTCACTAAGATAGATCTTCGAGGCGCATATAATCTTGTGCGGATAAAGCAGGGTGATGAATGGAAAACTGCATTTAATACGCCTGAGGGCCATTTTGAGTACCTTGTAATGCCTTTTGGACTCTCTAATGCTCCTTCAGTCTTTCAGTCCTTTATGCACGACATTTTCCGTGAATATCTGGATAAGTTTATGATTGTGTATTTGGATGATATTCTGGTTTTCTCTGATGACTGGGAGTCTCATGTTCAGCAGGTCAGGATGGTGTTTCAGGTCCTGCGGGCCAATACTTTATTTGTGAAGGGCTCAAAATGCCTTTTCGGAGTCCAGAAGATTTCTTTTTTGGGTTACATTTTTTCTCCTTCTACTATTGAGATGGATCCGGCCAAGGTTCAGGCTATTCGTGACTGGACGCAACATACATCTGTTAAGAGTCTTCAGAAGTTCTTGGGTTTTGCTAATTTTTACCGTCGCTTCATAGCTAATTTTTCTAGCATTGTTAAACCTTTGACGGATTTGACCAAGAAAGGTTCTGATGTTGCTAATTGGTCTTCTTCGGCTTTGGAGGCTTTTCAGGAGCTGAAGCGCCGGTTTTCTTCTGCTCCGGTTTTGTGTCAGCCAGATGTTTCACTTCCCTTTCAGGTTGAGGTTGATGCTTCCGAGATTGGTGCCGGGGCGGTTTTGTCGCAGAGAAGCTCCGATGGCTCGGTGATGAAGCCGTGTGCTTTCTTTTCAAGAAAGTTTTCGCCTGCCGAGCGGAATTATGATGTCGGTAATCGGGAGCTCTTGGCCATGAAGTGGGCATTTGAGGAGTGGCGTCATTGGCTCGAGGGAGCTAAGCATCGTGTGGTGGTCTTGACTGACCAAAAGAATTTAATTTATCTCGAGTCAGCCAAGCGGCTGAATCCCAGACAGGCTCGTTGGTCATTATTTTTTTTCCCGTTTTGATTTTGTGGTCTCGTACCTACCTGGTTCAAAGAATGTGATGGCTGATGCTCTTTCCAGGAGTTTTGTGCCTGACTCTCCTGGAGATTCTGAGCCTACTGGTATTCTTAGGGAGGGGGTGATTTTGTCTGCCATATCCCCAGATTTGCGACGTGCGTTGCAGGAGTTTCAGGCGGATAGACCTGATCGCTGTCCGCCAGAAAGACTGTTTGTTCCAGATAGATGGACCAGTAGAGTCATCTCTGAGGTTCATTCTTCTGTATTGGCAGGTCATCCTGGAATATTTGGTACTAGAGACTTGGTGGCCAGGTCCTTTTGGTGGCCTTCCTTGTCGAGGGATGTGCGTTCCTTTGTGCAGTCTTGTGGAGTTTGTGCTCGGGCCAAACCTTGCTGTTCGCGTGCCAGTGGTTTGTTGTTACCTTTGCCTGTCCCGAAGAGGCCTTGGACGCACATTTCCATGGATTTTATTTCAGATTTCCCTGTCTCTCAGAAAATGTCTGTCATCTGGGTGGTGTGTGATCGCTTTTCTAAGATGGTTCATTTGGTGCCCTTGCCTAAGTTGCCTTCTTCCTCCGAGTTGGTTCCTCTGTTTTTTCAAAATGTGGTTCGTTTGCATGGGATCCCTGAGAACATTGTTTCTGACAGAGGATCCCAGTTTGTGTCTAGATTTTGGCGGACTTTCTGTGCTAAGATGGGCATTGATTTGTCTTTTTCGTCTGCATTCCATCCTCAGACGAATGGCCAGACAGAGCGTACTAATCAGACCTTGGAGACTTATTTTAGATGTTTTGTCTCTGCTGATCAAGATGACTGGGTTACCTTTTTGCCGCTGGCCGAGTTTGCTCTTAATAATCGGGCTAGTTCTGCTACTTTGGTTTCTCCTTTTTTTTGTAATTCGGGGTTTCATCCTCGTTTTTCTTCGGGTCAGGTGGAGCCTTCTGACTGTCCTGGAGTGGATGTGGTGGTGGACAGGTTGCATCAGATTTGGAATTATGTGGTGGACAATTTGAAGTTGTCTCAGGAGAAGGCTCAGCGGTTTGCCAATCGCCGTCGCTGCGTGGGTCCCCGACTTCGCGTTGGGGACTTGGTGTGGTTGTCTTCTCGCTTTGTTCCTATGAAGGTCTCCTCCCCTAAGTTCAAGCCTCGGTTTATCGGTCCTTATAAGATCTTGGAGGTTCTCAACCCTGTGTCATTTCGTTTGGATCTCCCAGCATCGTTTGCTATTCATAATGTGTTCCATCGGTCGTTGTTGCGGAGGTATGTGGTGCCTGTGGTTCCTTCGGTTGAGCCTCCTGCTCCGGTGCTGGTTGAGGGAGAATTGGAGTATGTGGTGGAGAAGATCTTGGATTCTCGTGTTTCTAGACGGAAGCTCCAATATTTGGTTAAGTGGAAGGGTTATGGTCAGGAGGATAATTCTTGGGTTGTCGCCTCTGATGTTCATGCTACTGATTTGGTTTGTGCCTTTCATAGGGCTCATCCTGATCACCCTGGGGGTTCTCGTGAGGGTTCGGTGACCCCTCCTCAAGGGGGGGGTACTGTTGTGAATTCCGTTTTTGGGCTCCCTCTGGTGGTCACAGGTGGTACTGGGTGACTTTTTGTGTTGGGCTCCCTCTGGTGGCCTTGCATGTTGTCTGCGGTCTCTGGCTTCCACCTGTTTCATTAGTTGCTGGGAGGTTCCTATATAGCTCTGTTTCTCTGACATTTCCTTGCCGGCTGTCAATGTAATCAGTGCTACTCAGTTTCCTTCTGACTACTTTGCTCCCAGACCCTTCAGGACAAGCTAAGTTTTGATTTCTCAGTTTTGTGCTTTTGCCATGTTTTGTTTTCTAGTCCAGCTTGCTAAAATGTGAATCCTATGCTTGCTGGTTGCTCTAGTGGGTTGAGATTCTCCCCATGCACCATGAGTTGGCGCATGGGTTCTAGTAATCTCAGGATGGTTCTTTTAATTAGGGTTTTCTGCTGACCGCCTAGATCCCTTTTGTATTTTTCTGCTTTCTAGCATTAGCGGGCCTCTTTTGCTAAATCTCTTTTCATCCCTATGTATGTGCCTTCCTCTCGTTTCACCGTTAATATTTGTGGGGGGCTTCTATATCTTTGGGGATAATTTCTCTGGAGGCAAGCTAGGTCTTTATTTCCTCTTAAGGGGTAGTTAGTTCTCCTGCTGGCGCGAGACGTCTAGAACCACCGTAGGTACGTTCCCCGGCTACTGCTAGTTGTGTTTGTTAGGTCTAGGGCCGCGGTCAGTTCAGTTTCCATCTCCCTAGAGCTTGTCCTATTTTTGCATCTCTGCTTGTCCTTTTTGCGATCCTCTGCCATCCATTGGGATCATAACAGGAACCCCACCATAACATCTTTAACGGCTTCAGAAAGACCTTTTCTGAAAATTGCCGCCAAAGCGTCCTCATTCCATTTAGTCAGCACAGACCACTTTCTAAATTTCTGGCAATATAATTCTGCTGCTTCTTGACCCTGACACAGAGCCAACAAGGTCTTCTCTGCATGATCCACTGAATTAGGTTCGTCATACAATAACCCTAGTGCCTGAAAGAAAACGTCTACATTAAGCAAAGCAGGATTCCCTGATTCCAGGGAAAATGCCCATTCCTTAGGATCACCACGCAGCAGGGAGATGACAATTTTAACCTGCTGAATAGGATCACCAGAGGAACGGGGTTTCAGAGCAAAAAACAGTTTACAATTATTTTTAAAGCTCAGAAATTTGGACCTGTCCCCAAAAAACAAATCAGGAGTTGGAATTCTAGGCTCTAAAACCGGAGTTTGAACAATATAATCGGAAATATCCTGTACTCTAGCAGCAAGTTGATCCACACGAGAAACCAATGCCTGAACATCCATGCCGACGCCTAACTCCTGAGCCACCCAGAAAAAAAAAAAGAGGGAAGAATAGACTACAGAAAAAAAAATGGCTCAGCACTTTTCTTCCCTGTTTCTGAGATGCATTTAACTCATTGTTGGCCAGTTGTACTGTTATGATCTGGTGGCCTAGGAGCAGCATGAGACGTACTCTGGAGAAGGTGGTACCTGTACTGACCGCAAACCCTGAACTTAACACCGCAACTAGAAGTAGCCGTGGGATGTACCTGATATCCTAGACACCTCGACACAGCCGGAGGACTAAATACCCCTAAAGATAGAAACGGGAAAGCTATCTTGCCTCGGAGAAAATCCCCAAAGAATAGACAGCCCCCCACAAATATTGACTGTGAGAGGAGAAGGAAATAACATACGCAGACTGAAAACAGATTTAGCAAAGGAGGCACTTCTAACTAAATAGAAAGGAAGGACAGAGAACTGTGCGGTCAGTATAAAAACACTAGAAAATATCCACCACAGACAATACCAAAAATCTCCACATCTATCTAAAGATATGAAGGGGGCAAATCTGCATCTCCAGAGATACCAGCTTGGCTGAACAAATCCTTACACTGACCAAGCTGGACAAGAAAAAACAGAGAAATGCACTGAACTAATAAGCCCACAACATGTGGACAGCAAAAAACAAAGCCAGAACTTATCTTTGTTGACTTGGACTGCATAGCAGGAGAAACCAGGCAGAGATGTGAATCCTCCAGAAAACAATGGACAACTGGCACTAACCAAAGGATCCAGCTGGACTAAATAGCCCAGTCATAATTGCAATAGGTGAACGCACCTGATAAATGCTGTGATTCAAAGACAGCAGCCGTACCACTTACAACCACCGGAGGGAGCCCAAGAGCCGAATTCACAACACAAATGTGTCTATGGAGCATCTTATGGGGCCATAATCAGCATTTGTGCAGCATTGTATGGGGCAAATGTCTGTATGGAGCATCTTATGGGGTCATAATCAACATTTGTGCAGCATTATATGGGGCATATTTTAATATGGAGCATCATATGGGGCCATCATGAACTGTATGGAGCATTATATGGGGCTCCTGATTCAATATGGATATTCAAAAACACTTAACCTACTGATGTCTCAATTAATTTTACTTTTATTGGTATCTATTTTTATTTTTGACATTTAGTAGCTGCTGCATTTTCCACCCTAGACTTACACTCGAGTCATTAAGTTTTCCCAGTTTTCTGTGGCAAAATTAGGGGGCGTCAGCTTATACTCGGGTCGGCTTATACTCGAGTATATACGGTACATATTTTTTACAGTCTCCTCTCATTATATATATTGCCGCCCCTTATTACACAGTACACTCTCTTTATGTATAGTGCCGTCCCTTATCACATAGTTCCCTCTTGTTACATCCAGCACTGTCCCTTACAGATCAGATTCTCGTTATTTTTGTTATTTATACCTCCCTTTTCTTTATTACATATCGTCCATTCTTGTTAGATATAAACTGAAATGATGGCTGATGGAGAATGGGAAAGCTTCTTTTGTGATGGATGCGGCTGATGGACTGGTCTTCTGATCAGATGCTGCTCCATCAGCTGTCATTTTACATTTTACAGGAGAGGACACTATGCAATAAAGAGAGGGCGCTGTGAATAACAAAAATGATGAGAATACTCAATGTAAGGGACGGTGCTGTAGATGACAAGAGATGATACTGTGTAATAAAGGACGGCGCTCCACATAACAGGATGCTACATAATAAAGGACTGCACCATACATAAATAGAGAGGATGTTACGTAATAAGAGACGGGAGGGAACAGATACTGCAGACGCGATATCAGGATACGGACACCGCCGAAGCAGTCACAGGAAGCGAGTGTCATGCTCGCGCCCAGACTGGTTGGCGCGGGCGTGCGTGGGAGTGGCCCCACTGGACCACAGACCAAACCTCCCTGGAAGGGGCGTAACTAAGTAGCTTCCTAGGTGTTCGCTGGAGCCTCTGATGGTGAGGTCAGACTTGTGCAATAGGAAGCTACCAGGTACCACTCCAGGGTGGAGTCTGGTTGTGGCTGCTGATCCCACCGGGGAACGGAACACAGACAAGCAAGCGGCCACGGCTGGCACATAGGCAGGCAGACGGGTACAACAGGAACACTGTCAGGCAGGCGGGCACGGCTGGCTCTCTGGTAGGCAGGCGGGCACGGCTGGCTCTCTGGAAAGGCAGGCGGGCATGGCTGGCTCTCTGGCAGGACTGGTGGACAAGACTGGTACACTGGAAGAACCGGTAGGGACCGGTCTGCAGGCAGGTATGTAGAACGGGTAAGAACCTGTTCAGACACGAGGACCTAGGAATAAGTAGATAAAGACCGCAAGAGCGGATGCAGAGCGAAAGCACAGGAGCTAGAGCCAAGAACAGAAATGCAGGAGCGGAGCCAGGTAGAACCGCAAGGAGCGGAGCCAGGTAGAACCGCAAGGAGCGGAGCCAGGTAGAACCGCAAGGAGCGGAGCCAGGTAGAACCGCAAGGAGCGGAGCCAGGTAGAACCGCAAGGAGCGGAGCAAGGTAGAACCGCAAGGAGCGGAGCAAGGTAGAACCGCAAGGAGCGGAGCAAGGTAGAACCGCAAGGAGCGGAGCCAGGTAGAACCGCAAGGAGCGGAGTCAGGTAGAACCGCAAGGAGCGGAGCCAGGTAGAACCGCAAGGAGCGGAGCCAGGTAGAACCGCAAGGAGCGGAGCCAGGTAGAACCGCAAGGAGCGGAGAGGAGCTGCGGGAGGGGTTTCTGCAGCAAAGCTGAGCAGAGCCACAAAGAATGTGGAGAGAAGCTGCAGCAAGGGATAACTACAACAGCAGAAGATAAGCTGAGTAGAAAGGAGCAGAAACGCAGAAGTGAGGAGCAGAGGTAAAGTCACAAAGGTTCAGAGCAGGCAGAGCTGCAAGAGTGCGGAGTGTAAGCAGACTGAGAATACAAGGAAAGACAACAGGGAAGGAAGCCAAAGACTAGGAGACCGAGGTAAGACTAAGTGCAGAGAGGCAGGAACAAGACACAAGGACAAAGACACTGGGACCAGGATATACAGCCTCCTGGTGGGCGACAACAAGACCAAGGAAATAACACAGAGAATCCTCCAGAGAGGGAGTAACTCAGAGGAAGGCCAGGCAAACTCAGAAGCAAGACACTAACTGAGCTAACACATTGCACAGGCCCAGAACACTGGGTGGAGCTGCACTATATACTGGAGGCCTCTTGACAATTGGTCAGGAACAGATTGGACAGATGCACCTGATTCCTATAAGAACCAGAGAGTTCAGGCGCCGCCCCTCTATACACAGAACCATGAAGCATGCAGAGAGCAGAGACACAGAACATGGAGCTGGCATAAAACAGAAACCACATCATGACCTGGAGCAGTGGGTAAAATAGTGTGAGAAATGCGAGGCCATGCCGTGATGCCAGCAGAGTTGTTACAGTACCCCCCCCCCCCCCCCTTTACAGCCCCTCTTCTTCAAGCCCGCCAGAATAACTTGCAGAAGAAGGATGGGAGCATACATAGTCCAGGCCAACATGATATCTTCAGGGTAGAAGGCGGCAGGAGGGTCACCAGGTATCTCAAAAAACAAAGTCTCTTTGTGCTCTGCAGGTTTAGCTTCATCAGAAATCTCGGATAGCAAAGTCTCATTGTACCCAATAGGGTTAGCCTTCTCAATGGACTGGACCATTTCCTCAGGGTAGACAAGAAGCAGGGACTTGGAAGCTACCGACTTGTTATCTTCACCAGCCGGCCACATGGAAGCCGAATGAATACTCACAGGATACACCCTCTGCCCGATATCCAGAGACAAACTTTCAGATAGCAGAGATGTTCTAGAGTACTGAACACAGGAAAAATCACTAGAAATGAGTGTGGAGAACAACAGCTCCACCGGGTCAGAGAAAAGTTGAGGAGAACAAACTTCTGTTTTGAAGTCTTCACCAGCCGGCCACAAGGACGCTGAAGGTATAAACATAGGAACCATCTTCTGCCAGTTATCCAGAAGAAATCGTCCAAGCGGCGGGGATGTTCCTAGGAACGGATTACAGGTATAGTCGTTGGAGCTGTGTGGAGAGATAGTCACCGCCTCCCCATGTTCGGTGACATTAGCCCCCCTTGACTCGACGACTAAGTGTTTACTGGTATAGTCGCTGGAGATGTGTGGAGACATCGTCACCGTTTCCCCATCTTCGGTGACATCAGCACACCTTGACTCGTCGACTAGCAGACCAGCTGAAGAAGATGACACTGCTGAGTGTCTTTGACGCATGGGAACCAGACAGTTCTCAAGACTGGGTAAGTTCAAACGAAGCACTTTACTGGAACCCTTGACCAGAGCGGGTGGTAGAGTCCTTGGCTCAGAATGACCCATGGGCATAACAGACAGCATGTGGAAGACAAACTTCTTAGTGTATAAGGCTCCACCTTGGAGCTGTAGTTGTCCTTGTAGGACTAGACTGTTCTTTAGCAGGGTTCGGCCATTATCAGGCAACGCCCACACCGGGTTCTGGAGCTGTAGAACGGAGACCATACACCGACTCCATATGACAGGCGGCTTAGACACACCAAAGCTCCCAGAAGGCAGAGAAACAGTCATAGACTTTAGCGGCAGGGAGATATTCTCACCAAGGGCAGTCTCTCCTACTGACCCGAGGTTTTTGAGCTTTAGATCCCCTGGACAGAGGCCATCCAGGTGTTCCTCACAACAGCAGCGACATTGTATGCCCTTCTTATGGCTGATTTCAGGCTGCTGCTTTGCCAGCCCACTCTCATCAACCTTCTTAGGCTTCACACGGGTAGCTGCATTAACGGGTAGAGGAACTGGAGGGTCACAGACGGTCATGGCTTGACGTGGGGGTTTCTTCACGGGTTTCGCTCGTCTGAAGCGCCTCTCGGATCTAGATGGGGAAGACTTCACAGGAGTGGCAGGACGAGGCTTGTCAAAGACTCTACGGAAGGCAACCAGGAAGGCCCCTAGGTTCATGACGATAGGATCCCCTGCTTCCCAGAGGGGAGTTATCCATATTAGAGCATCTTCGGCCAGGTAGGACATGATGTAACCCACCTTGACCCAGTCAGAGGGAAAACAAGCTGCATTCTGCAGGATGTAGCGTAAGCACTGTTTCAGGAACCCCTGACATTCTTCAGGATTCCCATAGAACCTAGGTGGGTCAGCTGGGTAGTGCTCCTCCTCATAGGCCTGAAGTTGCTTGAAGAGAGCATTAGAGACAATAATTGGGTCAGAGGTCTCTTCAATTTGAACCACCCTTGGTGGAACAAATTTATCAGGTTGCTCATACGGGCAGAGAGAAAGTTCATCATGCTCTGCGAGCGGTAGGACATGGGATACAGCGGAGGCCATGGCCTGTGCAAACTGTCATGCTCGCGCCCAGACTGGTTGGCGCGGGCATGCGTGGGAGTGGCCCCACTGGACCACAGACCAAACCTCCCTGGAAGGGGCGTAACTAAGTAGCTTCCTAGGTGTTCGCTGGAGCCTCTGATGGTGAGGTCAGACTTGTGCAATAGGAAGCTACCAGGTACCACTCCAGGGTGGAGTCTGGTTGTGGCTGCTGATCCCACCGCGGAACGGAACACAGACAAGCAAGCGGGCACGGCTGGCACATAGGCAGGCAGACGGGTACAACAGGAACACTGTCAGGCAGGCGGGCACGGCTGGCTCTCTGGTAGGCAGGCGGGCACGGCTGGCTCTCTGGAAAGGCAGGCGGGCACGGCTGGCTCTCTGGCAGGACTGGTGGACAAGACTGGTACACTGGAAGAACCGGTAGGGACCGGTCTGCAGGCAGGTATGTAGAACGGGTAAGAACCTGTTCAGACACGAGGACCTAGGAATAAGTAGATAAAGACCGCAAGAGCGGATGCAGAGCGAAAGCACAGGAGCTAGAGCCAAGAACAGAAATGCAGGAGCGGAGCCAGGTAGAACCGCAAGGAGCGGAGCAAGGTAGAACCGCAAGGAGCGGAGCAAGGTAGAACCGCAAGGAGCGGAGCAAGGTAGAACCGCAAGGAGCGGAGCAAGGTAGAACCGCAAGGAGCGGAGCCAGGTAGAACCGCAAGGAGCGGAGCCAGGTAGAACCGCAAGGAGCGGAGCCAGGTAGAACCGCAAGGAGCGGAGCCAGGTAGAACCGCAAGGAGCGGAGAGGAGCTGCGGGAGGGGTTTCTGCAGCAAAGCTGAGCAGAGCCACAAAGAATGTGGAGAGAAGCTGCAGCAAGGGATAACTGCAACAGCAGAAGATAAGCTGAGTAGAAAGGAGCAGAAACGCAGAAGTGAGGAGCAGAGGTAAAGTCACAAAGGTTCAGAGCAGGCAGAGCTGCAAGAGTGCGGAGTGTAAGCAGACTGAGAATACAAGGAAAGACAACAGGGAAGGAAGCCAAAGACTAGGAGACCGAGGTAAGACTAAGTGCAGAGAGGCAGGAACAAGACACAAGGACAAAGACACTGGGACCAGGATATACAGCCTCCTGGTGGGCGACAACAAGACCAAGGAAATAACACAGAGAATCCTCCAGAGAGGGAGTAACTCAGAGGAAGGCCAGGCAAACTCAGAAGCAAGACACTAACTGAGCTAACACATTGCACAGGCCCAGAACACTGGGTGGAGCTGCACTATATACTGGAGGCCTCTTGACAATTGGTCAGGAACAGATTGGACAGATGCACCTGATTCCTATAAGAACCAGAGAGTTCAGGCGCCGCCCCTCTATACACAGAACCATGAAGCATGCAGAGAGCAGAGACACAGAACATGGAGCTGGCATAAAACAGAAACCACATCATGACCTGGAGCAGTGGGTAAAATAGTGTGAGAAATGCGAGGCCATGCCGTGATGCCAGCAGAGTTGTTACAGCGAGCACTAATAACAGTACACAGGGTATGAGAAATGGGACACTATCAGACTAGGGATGGAGGACCATACAGTTGCATACACACCAACCACCTAACATACAGTGGGGGAAATAAGTATTTGATCCCTTGCTGATTTTGTAAGTTTGCCCACTGACAAAGACATTAACAGTCTATAATTTTAAGGGTAGGTTAGTTTTAACATTGAGAGATAGAGTATCAAAAATATAACCCCGAAAATCACATTTTAGAAATTATATAAATGTATTTTCATTTTGCAGTAAGAAATAAGTATTTGATCCCTCTGGCAACCAAGACTTAATACTTGGTGGCAAAATCCTTGTTGGCAAGCACAGCAGTCAGACATTTTTTGTAGTTGATGATGAGGTTTGCGCACATGTCAGGAAGAATTTTGTTCCACTCCTCTTTGCAGATCATCTTTAAATCAGTAGGATTTTGAGGCTGTCGTTGGGCAACTTGGAGCTTCAACTCCCTCCATAACTTTTCTATGGGATTAAGGTCCTGGGTCTGGCTATGCCACTCCATGACCTTAATGTGCTTCTTTTTCAGCCACTCCTTTGTTGCCTTGGCTGTATGTTTTTGGTCATAGTCTAGCTGGCAGACCCAGCCACGACCCATTTTTAGGCTATGTGCACACTTTGCGGATTCCACTGCGGATCCGCAGCAGTTTCCCATGAGTTTACAGTACAATGTAAACCTATGGGAAACAAAAAATGCTGTGCACATGCTGCGGAAAAAAACGCGCTGAAACCATTCCGCAGCATGTCACTTCTTTTCTGCGGATTTTCACCTGCTCCAATAGGAAACTGCAGATGAAAATCCGCAGGAGAAACCGCAGTAAAAAACGCGAGAAATCCGCAGTAAAAACCGCAGCGGGTTTTCACTGCGGATTTTGGAATTCTGCTGCGGAAAATTCCGCAGTGGAATCCGCAAAGTGTGCACATAGCCTTAATGTCCTGGCTGAGGGAAGGAGGTTGTCACTCAGGATTTTACTGTACATTGCTCTATCCATTCTCCCATTGATGCGGTGAAGTAGTCCTGTGCCCTTAGCAGAGAAGAAACACCCCAAAGCATAATGTTTCCACCTCCATGCTTGACAGTGGGGACAGTGTTCTTTGGGTCATAGGCATTTCTCTTCCTCCAAACATGGCGAGTCGAGTTAATGCTAAAGACTTCAATTTTCAGACGGGCCTGCACATGTGCCATTTTGAGCAGAGGGACCATGCGAGCACTGCAGGATTTAAAACCTTTACGGCGTAATGTGTTACCAGTGGTTTTCTTGGTGACTGTGGGCCCAGCTGCCTTGAGATCATTAACAAGTTCCCCCTGTGTAGTTTTAGGCTGACCTCTCACCTTCCTCATGATCAAGGATACCCCATGTGGTGAGATTTTGCATGGTGCCCCAGATTGATGTCGATTGACAGTAATTTGTATTTCTTCCATTTTCTTACTATTGCACTAACAGTTGTCTCCTTCTCACCCAACGTCTTACTTATGGTTTTCAGAAACGAAGACAAAGGTGAAAGGCACTGCCCAAAACTTATTAATAGAATAAAAGCTGGTATTTATAAGTCATCTTTGTCCAGAACAGCCACACCTAAGATTCCGGTGTAACAGGCCAAAGTAACCCCGTCCCAGATTAACCCCGGGTATAATTTGGCCTAGGCCAGAGTATACCCCGGGGTATAAACTGGCCTAGGCCAAACTATACCCAGGCATAAAATGGCCTAGGCCAAACTATACCCCGGGGTGTAAAATAGCCTAGGCCAAACTATACCCCTCCAGGCCACATTATACCCCCCAGGGTTAAAGTGGCCTAGGCTACATTTAACCCTGGGTATATTTTGGCCTAGGCCAAACTATACCTAAGGATGTAAAACAGCCTAGGCCAAACTATAACAGGCCACACTATACCCTCAGGCCAGACTATAGCCTTTTACTGGTTGCTATGGGATTTTACATGGCCACTTTATCCTAGCAACGCCCTGGATACGGTTGGAAAAGGGGTTTATCTACCTTGGGGGGCACCCTCACAGCACTGCGGGGAAGCCGGGGAACCCTTTTACTGGTTGCTATGGGATTTTACATGACCAATTTATCCTAGCAACGCCTTGTATACGCTTGGAAAAGGGGTTAATCTACCTTGGGGGCACCCTCACAGCACTGCGGGGTGGGTGGGGATCCCTTTTACTGGTTGCTATGGGATTTTACATGGCCACTTTATCCTAGCAACGCCCTGGATACGGTTGGAAAAGGGGTTTATCTACCTTGGGGGCACCCTCACAGCACTGCGGGGAAGCCGGGGAACCCTTTTACTGGTTGCTATGGGATTTTACATGACCAATTTATCCTAGCAACGCCTTGTATACGCTTGGAAAAGGGGTTAATCTACCTTGGAGGACACCCTCACAGCACTGCGGGGTGGGTGGGGATCCCTTTTACTGGTTGCTATGGGATTTTACATGGCCACTTTATCCTAGCAACGCCCTGGATACGGTTGGAAAAGGGGTTTATCTACCTTGGGGGCACCCTCACAGCACTGCGGGGAAGCCGGGGAACCCTTTTACTGGTTGCTATGGGATTTTACATGACCAATTTATCCTAGCAACGCCTTGTATACGCTTGGAAAAGGGGTTAATCTACCTTGGAGGACACCCTCACAGCACTGCGGGGTGGGTGGGGATCCCTTTTACTGGTTGCTATGGGATTTTACATGGCCACTTTATCCTAGCAACGCCCTGGATACGGTTGGAAAAGGGGTTTATCTACCTTGGGGGCACCCTCACAGCACTGCGGGGAAGCCGGGGAACCCTTTTACTGGTTGCTATGGGATTTTACATGACCAATTTATCCTAGCAACGCCTTGTATACGCTTGGAAAAGGGGTTAATCTACCTTGGAGGACACCCTCACAGCACTGCGGGGTGGGTGGGGATCCCTTTTACTGGTTGCTATGGGATTTTACATGGCCACTTTATCCTAGCAACGCCCTGGATACGGTTGGAAAAGGGGTTTATCTACCTTGGGGGCACCCTCACAGCACTGCGGGGAAGCCGGGGAACCCTTTTACTGGTTGCTATGGGATTTTACATGGCCACTTTATCCTAGCAACGCCTTGGATACGCTTGGAAAAGGGGCTTATCTACCTTGGGGGCACTGTCGCAGCATTGCATGGAGGCTGGGGAACTCTTTTCCTGGTTGCTAAGCGATTTCAAATGATCAATCTAAGGTACTTACACCATGTAAAACCCTATAGCAAGCAGGGTGCCCCCAAGGTAGATAAACCCCTTTTCCAAGCATATACAAGGCATTGCTAGGATAAAGTGGTCATGTAAAATCCCATAGCAACCAGTAAAAGGATTCCTCGGTGTAACAGGCCAAAGTAACCCTGTCCCAGATTAACCCCGGGTATAATTTGGTCTATGCCAGAGTATACCCGGGCATAAACTGGCCTAGGCCAAACTATACCCCGGGGTGTAAAATAGCCTAGGCCAAACTATACCCCTCCAGGCCAGATTATGTAACTAATCTGGGGTTAAAGTTGCCTAGCCCAATTTATACCTCTCAGCTCATATTATACCCCAATGAAATCATTTGCATTGAGTGATATACACAAGAATTACTTAATGCTTCAACATTTTATTGAGAAACCAAACTGACAATTCTTAAAGAGTACCTCCCACTATACAAAACTTTTGCCCATGGCAAAAGTAGTTGTAAAGGGGGGTATTTGTAATGCATATGCATTACAAATACCCCCCCATTTTATAGTTACCTTAGGGGGGCTGCCCGATTACCCCCCCTCGCTAACCGCCGCTGCCCGTCTCCTGGTAGACGGGGTCCCCCTCCTGCCGCTAGGTGGCGCTGCCTCTCCATGCGCCGACGTCACAGCCAGGCGCCATAGAGGAGAGCGGCACCTGGCTAGTGCCGTTGGAGCTTGTAGAAGCAGAGCCAGCACCACCTAGCGGTGGGAGGGGGGGCAATAATTTCTCATTAGCTATAAGTCACTTATCATGCAATGCAATTATCTGGGGCAACAAATCGCCCAACAGTCATTCTGTGTATTATGACATTTAGTCTAGCATGTCCTTGCTACCAAATTAACGTTTAAAGCTAAACACTGATAACAACATTGAAATGATCGTGCTTATTTTCAAGATACAGTGCATGTTCAGTTGTTGACTGCAGATTGAAGCTTGCAGGATATGTCAACCAATCCATGGAGTCACCGACGTTTGTGTAGATTATTATGTCGCAACTCAACAGATTCGCCGTGGTCATGATCTCTGCATCAGTTGCCCAGACTCCATCACGAGAGATTCCAGAGATGTTCACATATTCATTCACATTTTGGTTCAAGTAGTCCTGTAGTTTTTTTGTCAAGTCAGTTTTCATATGGTGGATGACTTTATCTCTGAGAAGGGAATGGTTGTCCTCTGTTCCTGTCAAGATGTAGCTGATGGCCCGGAAGAAGCAGTTTCCATCACCTTTGGTTTTATATGTACGCCGTGGTTGTTCAAGGTCTCGTCTGCATCCACAGTATACAACCTTACTAAACGTAAGGCCAAGAGTGGTGCTAAGATACTTCCTTCTTGAACTTGGTAGTAGGTTGAAAGCCTTAGTTTGCTTATTTTTCTGTGTGGCAGAGTCACTGGAATAATCATCATCGGATGGTGGAGAAGCCTCTTTATCCTGGTAAATCTTTAGGTTGCTGGTGTGGTATGTGTTGCTTAATATCTTGCCAGTTTTGTTGTTCTTAAGTTTTACTCGTCCCTTGGTCAAGGATTCCACAACTAAATAAGGTCCAATCCAGCGTGGTTCCATCTTTGAACCTATGCGTTGAATACGGCGCTGATTCTTGATATAAACTATGGTACCAGCAGTGATTTCTTTGTTGCTTTTGTGTCGGCGATCAAAGGCACACTTCTGGTGTTCTTGAGCAGAGTGGATGTTGGTACTGACGTCTGAGTGCAGCTTTTTAAGAATGCTTGACAGTGTATTTAGCACATCAGGGGTGGCATGATCTGAAATGGGCATGGGATCCACCGTATCATCTTTTGAGGGATTAAGGTCCATGGGAAGCTTGGCCTTCCGTCCATACATGACCTCAAATGGAGTAACCTTGGTTGAAGCATGCACAGATGTGTGATAGGCAAACAGAACACCAGGGATGAATTGATCCCAGTTGTTTCCTTGGTCATTGACAAGCTTACTAAGAGCTTCTTTAAGTGTCCGATTATCACGTTCCCGCTGGCCATTTGTTTGTGGGTGGTATGCAGATGAAATACGGTGATCTGTTTGAAAATGTTCCATCAGGTTGTCAATGATCGAGTTTACAAACTCTCGTCCCTGGTCGCTAATCAGAGTCTCCATACAGCCAAGGCGACAGATAACGGAGTACAAAAAATTTGCCACTGACTTGGCACTCTTATCTGGGACAGCTGTTGCTTCAGTCCATTTGGAGAAATGATCAGTGGCAGCAACTATATATTTGTTGCCATTTGATGTTTCCTGAAGAGGGCCAATCATATCAATTACAACTAAGCTCCATACTTTTCCAGGCACTGATATACTGTTGAGTGGTGGAGCTTCCTTTGTGATTTTGGGATTTATAACAAAACATTTTTGACAGGCTTTCACATACTGGTGAACGTCATTTTTCATTCCCTTCCAGTAAAACCGGTCAGAGATTTTGGCTAAAGTTTTATCTCTGCCAAAATGGCCCCCAGATATTGGGTTGTCATGACAGGCCTTCAGGATATTTGGCAGTCGACTTTTAGTAAGAACCTCCTTTTCCCTATGATAAACAATTCCTCCTTGGGCTCGATATGGCTTTGCTGTTTGTCTAAACTGGGACTTGGCATTTGCACGTTTCTCAGGAGGTAGATCGTAGGTATACTGAGGGTACCTTTGTTCTGTTGCAGTGTAGAATCTCAAAAGCTGGTCATACAATTGATCTTCCATGGTTGTCAAAATTGGAAAAGATTTGGTGTCATAGAGAGCAGAGAGGTGTCATAGAGAACATACAAAACAAGTTATCATTAACTATGCACTGACAGGACAGCGCCATCTACTGTCAGTTCAGATCTGCACACTTTTCAACAAATAAGCAATAGGGTGAGAAAAACAGTGAAGTGATAACATTATGGCCTAGAGAAATACTATAAAAACTATTTTATACCCCCTGGTATAAAGTTTATCCCCCGGGGGTATACTATGGCCTAAGTCAGCTTTTGAATTTTTGTGCTGTTTCCTTCCTCAGTAAAAGGGTTCCCCGGCTTCCCCGCAGTGCTGCGAGGGTGCCCCCATGGTAGATAAACCCATTTTTTAAGCGTATCCAAGGCGTTGCTAGGATAGAATGGCCATGTAAAATCCCATAGCAACCAGTAAAAGGGTTCCCCACCCACCCCGCAGTGCTGTGAGGGTGCCCCCAAGGTAGATTAACCCCTTTTCCAAGCGTATACAAGGCGTTGCTAGGATAAATTGGTCATGTAAAATCCCATAGCAACCAGTAAAAGGGTTCCCCGGCTTCCCCACAGTGCTGCAAGGGTGCCCCCAAGGTAGATAAACCCCTTTTCCAAGCGTATACAAGCCGTTGCTAGGATAAAGTGGTCATGTAAAATCCCATAGCAACCACCTAAGGGGTTAACCACCTATCCTTAAGTGCTGCGAGAGTGCCCCCAAGGTAGATAAACCCCTTTTTCAAGCGTATTCAAGGCGTTGCTAGGATAGAGTGATCATGTAAAATCCCATAGCAACCAGTAAAAGGTTTCCCCACCCACCCGCAGTGCTGCAATGGTGCCCCCAAGATAGATAAACCCCTTTTCCAAGCGTATCCAAGGTGTTGCTAGGATAGAGTGATCATGCTATATCCCATAGCAACCAGTAAAGGGGTTCCCCACCCACCCCTCAGTGCTCGTCAGTGCCCCCTAGGTATACAAAGCCCTTTTCCAAGCATATCCAAGGCGCCAAGACAACGAGCTGGCACGAGCAGGGCTGAAGATTTCATGTCACATGTGACTATAGGGAGGGGGTGGGGCTTAGAAAGGGAGATCCCTGGCGTCACCAGAGGTGGAGGAGCTTGAAAAGGAGCAGTGCCCGATGGGAGGGGGAGCTGTGACCTAGAAGAATGAGCAGCTTTCCCTCAGCTTACCCTGGGGGGTATAATCTGGCCTGGAGGGGTATACTTTGGCCTAGGCTATTTTATACCCCGGGGTATAGTTTGGCCTAGGCCAAAGTATACCCGGGGTATAATCTAGCCTAGGCCACTTTAACCCCGGGTATAGTCTGGCCTGGGGGTATAATCTGGCCTGTTACACCGGGTGCAACTCCATAGAAAAACAGATGTGTTCCATAGAATGAAAAGAAGAAAAAGCAGAATGCACTCACCGATCTCAAAAAAACAGCTTTATTCAATTTTCATGGATAAAACTTCATGGCCGGGGGAAGAGGAGTGGAGCTCGGGCGAGCAGGAGGAGACGACGACCGTTTCGCGCAGTGCTTGCTCTTCAACGGGTCTGCAGCCGCACACTCCGGTCCCGAGTGCCAGCGGCAGTGCCGGGTATTGAGGTGCGAGACTCGTGCGAGTTTCTCGCTAGTGTGACCCCGGCCTTAAACGCAATATCTGTTTAATTTTTAAAAAAATGACCCAAAAAAAATGGCGTGGGCTTTTTGCCACTGCACTTGGGGACATTTTCAAAGTTTTCCCAATTTTTCGGACTGACTGACCTTCACTTCTTAAAGTAATGATGGCCACTCATTTTTCTTTACTTAGCTGCTTTTTTCTTGCCATAATACAAATTCTAACAGTCTATTCAGTAGGACTATCAGCTGTGTATCCACCAGACTTCTGCACAACACAACTGATGGTCCCAACACCATTTATAAGGCAAGAAATCCCACTTATTAAACCTGACAGGGCACACCTGTGAAGTGAAAACCATTCCCGGTGACTACCTCTTGAAGCTCATCAAGAGAATGCCAAGAGTGTGCAAAGCAGTCATCAAAGCAAAAGGTGGCTACTTTGAAGAACCTAGAATATAAGACATATTTTCATCTGTTTCACACTTTTTTGTTGAGTATATAATTCCACATGTGTTAATTCATAGTTTTGATGCCTTCAGTGTGAATTTACAATTTTCATAGTCAAGAAAATACAGAGAAATCTTTAAATGAGAGGGTGTGTCCAAACTTTTGGTCTGTACTGTGTATTATATATATATATATATATATATATATATATATATATATATATATATATATATATATATATATATATATATATTAGCTGAAGAGCCCGGCGTTGCCTGGGCATAGTAAATATCTGTGGTTAGTTATAGCACCTCACTTCTCTTATTTTCCCATCACGCCTCTCATTTTCCCCCTCACTCCTCTCATTCCCCCCTAACACTTGTCATTTCGACCTCGCATCTGTCATTTTCCGATCACTCCATTATTTTCCCTCACTCCTCTTATTTTGCACTCACACCTTTTCATTTTCACCTCACACCCCTCATTTTCACCTCACACCTCTCATTTTCCCCTCAGTATATACATGTTTGTCATCTGTCTTATATATAGTATACACCTGTATGTCATCTCCTGTATATAGTATATACCTGTATGTCATCTCCTCCTGTATATAGTATGTACCTGTGTGTCATCTGCTCCTGAATATAGTATATACCTGTGTGTCATCTCCTCCTGTATATAGTATGTACCTGTATGTCATCTCCTCCTGTATATACCTGTGTGTCATCTCCTCCTGTATATAGTATATACCTGTATGTCATCTCCTCCTATACATAGCATATACCTGTGTGTCATCTCCTCCTATATATAGTATATACCTGTATGTCATCTCCTCCTGTATGTAGTATGTACCTGTATGTCATCTCCTCCTCTATATAGTATATACCTGTGTGTCATCTCTCCTGTGTATAGTATATATCTGTGTGTCATCTCCTCCTGTATATAGTATATACCTGTGCGTCATCTCCCCTGTAAATAGTATATACCTGTGTGTCATCTCCTCCTGTATATAGTATATATCTGTATGTCATCTCCTCCTGTATTAGACCTCGTTCACACTTATTTGGTCAGTATTTTTACCTCAGTATTTGTAAGCTAAATTGGCAGCCTGATAAATCCCCAGCCAACAGTAAGCCCACCCCCTAGCAGTATATATTAGCTCACACATACACATAATAGACTGGTCATGTGACTGACAGCTGCCGGATTCCTATATGGTACATTTGTTGCTCTTGTAGTTTGTCTGCTTATTAATCAGATTTTTATTTTTGAAGGATAATACCAGACTTGTGTGTGTTTTAGGGTGAGTTGCGTGTGGCGACATGCATGTAGCGACTTTTGTGAGATGAGTTTTGTGTGGCGACATGCGTGTAGCAACTTTTTGTGTCGAGTTGCATGTGACAGGTTAGTGTGGCGAGTTTTGCGCATGGTGAGTTTCGCGCGTGGCGAGTTTTGTGTGGTGCGTTTTGAGTATGTGCAAGTTTTGTGTGAGGCAACTTTTGCATGTGTTGCAACTTTTGTGCATGTGGCAATTTTTCCGCGTGTGCAAGTTTTGCATGTGGCGAGTTTTCCATGAGGTGAGTTTTGCACGTGTGGCGAGTTTTGCATGTGGAGAGTTTTGCGCGTGGCGAGTTTTGAGCGGCGACTTTTGTGTTTCGACTTTTATGTGGCGAGGTTGGTGTATGTGTGGTGAAATGTGCGCTGAGGGTGGTATATGTGTTCGAGCACGTGGTAGTGTGTGGCGTATTTTGTGTGTGTGTGTTCATATCCCCGTGGTGGTGTGGTGATTATCCCATGTCGGGGCCCCACCTTAGCAACTGTACGGTATATACTCTTTGGCGCCATCGCTCTCATTCTTTAAGTCCCCCTTGTTCACATCTGGCAGCTGTTAATTTGCCTCCAACACTTTTCCTTTCATTTTTTCTCCATTATGTAGATAGGGGCAAAATTGTTTGGTGAATTGGAAAGCGCGGGGTTAAAATTTCACCTCACAACATAGCCTATGACGCTCTCGGGGTCCAGACGTGTGACTGTGCAAAATTTTGTGGCTGTAGCTGCGATGGTTCAGATGCCAATCCCGGACATACACACATACAGCTTTATATATTAGATATATTGTGGTAAAGCGACCCCTGTGGCAGCTAGGGGGCGCTGTGTGTGCTCCTTGAGATATGCATTGAGGCATATATATGGTGTGCAAGGACCTGTGGTGATGTCACGCTCACCTGACTAGCCATGTGACAGGTACCTGGGTGTGGTTACACCTATGTAAAGGAGGTGTGTGGAGCACATGGTGGAATGGGAATGTGAGTGTTAGTGAGTAAGTGTCTGTCAGGGTGGACACACTTCCGTGTGTCCTGACAGGACACTGCAGAGTGGCCTGGGTGCTGGACGGTTCCAGGTGGGGACAGACGTCCTGGAAGCACACAGTGCCCATTCCAGGCTGGAGAGCCTGCGTGCTGGACATAGCACGGACGGTTGGTGTTGGAGGCTCATGCGAGTGGAGTCGTCCTGGAAGCACCTGGAGACTGTAGACCTGGGAGGTCTGTGTTGAGGACCTGGGACTGACCTGAAGTCAGTGTGAGTGTGTGGGACGGATGGAGATCCATGTATGATACTGACCGGGGTCAGTGAGAAACGTCTGATGGATACCTCCGTGGAGGAGTGGTATCCGGGAAACCTGTGCGGCACCAACAGGTAATGGGAAGGAACCGTGTGATACTGACCGGGGTCAGAGTGAGAGACATTGTGTATGGGCACCTCGGAGGCCAAGGGGTGTCCAGGAACCCGTAAAGGTTGCCAACGGGTAATGGTCTGAAAACCGTGTATAATGCTGACCGGGGTAAGAGACGAACTGTGGTAAAGAAGAATATTTGCAGACAGTGTTTAATCTGTTACCAAGTTCCTGTGGATATGGTTTACATTGTGTGAAATAAACCGAAAAGACTGTGTTTTGATAGAAAACCGTGCCCGAGTGCTTTGATTCTGCTGCCAATCGAGTGTTCCCCAAGACACGTAGTAGGCGCTATGCTACAATATATATATATATATATATATAATTATATTTTTACAAACAGGTGCACAGAAGTATGTAATACACATAGATGACAGTAAGTCTGCACACATTTTATTACTTACATATGATGTCGCTCTGGCAGGTGCATTCTCCCATCTTCAGTCCTCCTTCAGCACTTTGGCTATGTTTACACGCTGCGGATTTTGCTGCGGGTCCGCAGCGGTTTCCCATGAGTTTACAGTACAATGTAAACCTATGGGAAACGCAATCCGCAGTGCACATGCTGCGGAAAAAAATGCGCGGAAACGCAGTGGTTTACATTCCGCAGCATGTCAATTCTTTGTGCGGAATCCGCAGCGGTTTTACACCTGCTCCATAATAGAAAACCGCAGTGGAATCCGCACAAAAACCACGATTAATCCGCAGGAAAAACGCAGTGTTTTTGCCCTGCGGATTTATCAAATCCGCTGTGGAAAAATCCGCAGTGGACCATTCTACGCGTGCACATACCATTACTGGCCAGATCTCCAGCTGTCACCACCTCCTTTTGCCTCTTCACTACCTCTGATAGCGGCAGAGAACAGCCTCCCAGCAGTCAGAAGGAAGGAGGAGAAGTGTCAGACTCACTAAGTTCTGGCAGGTATCTGACCCATGTGAACGTCGGCCATCACATCACTCTTCCCTCGGGACTCACTAAAAAGAATTAAGAAAAGGAATAAAGAAAAAGAATGAACATAATAACTTATAGGTCCAAAGAGATGAAGAGGTATTATAGATTTCTTATGGATCTTAGAACCAGCATGAAATGAACATTATTTATATGTAGACAATTAGGAAATCAACACATTCCCCATATAAACAGGTGTATATTATACTCCCTGAGCTTTATAGGTGGGGGATGAGCATAAAATATATGTAGATAATAGGAGAATGAACACATTCCCCATATAAATTATTTTTATATAGCACTAACATATTCCACAGCGCTTTACAGTTTGCACACATTATCATCACTGTCCCCGATGGGGCTCACAATCTAGATTCCCTATCAGTATGTCTTTGGAATGTGGGAGGAAACCGGAGGACCCAGAGGAAACCCACACAAACTCCTTGCAGATGTTGTCCAAGGTGGGATTAGAACCCAGGACTGCAAGCGCTGCTATCCACTGAGCCACCGTGCTGCCCCACCTATAAAGCTCATGGACTGTAATATGCACCTGTATATATGGGGAATGGGTTCACTTCTCTATTATCTACATATATTTCATGTTCATTCCCCACCTATAAAGCTCATGGACTGTAATATACACCTGTATATATGGGGAATGTGTTCACTTCTCTATTATCTACATATATTTCATGTTCATTCCCCACCTATAAAGCACAGGGAATATAATATACACCCGTGTATATGGGATCTGTGTTGATTTCCTAATTGTCTACATATAAGTCATGTTCATTTCATATCCAAGATGCATAAGAAATCTATAATACCTCTTCATGTCTTTTGACCTATAAGTTATGTTTATTCCTTTTCTTCATTCTTTAGTACATCCCGTCATGTACACTATATACTATATTCATACTAGTATATACTCTATATACTGTTACATACGCTATATACTGTATACAGACACTTACCTTCGCTGTCGTCGGTCTTCAGAAGCAGTCGGGGTCTTCACACACCTGCCGCCCCCAGTACAGCAGTCATGAGTGGTCAGCAGGATATTGGGGTGAGAGCTGAGCAGCTTCCTGTCACCTCCTCTGCACACAGCTGCCATGTCCGTCCTCCCTCTCCCTCTGTCCCGACTGCCTGTCTAGTGATGGCCGGAGAGGACGGGCTTATGCACAGCAGCTGTGGAGCAGGGGCCCTGCTCTCCTGGAGGTGGGGAGCCTGTGTACTGGGGAGCCTGTGTACTGGGGAGCTGGCACCTTCCTGCGCCCCATACTGCTGCAGAGTTCTCACAAGTCCAATCTCACAAGCAGCAGCAACTGCAATCTGTGATGGCGCCGCCTGCTGGACATAATGATGTTTTCTCTCAGAGAAGACATGAGGTAATTACTGAGGCTACAGGGGCGGCTCAGGAAGTCCACAAAATGAGCGTCCACCATGAACCTGTCCACTAGGGCCTGGTGTGACTACATGGCAAGGCAGACACCTGTACATCATCAAGTGTCAGCCAATCACAGGAGTGCACATAAAGCAGAGACTGTGATTGGCTGACGAGGTAAGGCACAAGTGTACTGCAGCGCAGTATTAGGGGCCCCTCTCCAGTCTCCCCCTCATAGCTCCCTACTGTCCCTCATTGTGCGGGACTGTCCCGGTTTTGATGCTTTGCCCCGCTGTCCAGCACGGGATCCCGACACGCCCCCTTGTGTTAAGCCACGCCCCCTGCAGTCTCTTTTTCTTCCAGTGTGCGCGGTACAGCTCAGAGGGAGAGAGGAGACATGTTTGAGGTACGTGTCACGCCCCCTTGTGTTAGACCACGCCCCCTTCCTCTCCGGTATGTTCCTGAGTGAGTCTCCATTGCGGTACAGACCTTTAGAGAGGGAGACACGGAGAGGGGACACTTCTGTTCTGAGGTACATAAGTTACAACACAGTCAGTCACCACCTCCAGGGCTTATCTGCCGAACACAGCCCTGGGTGCCGCAATAAGCAGACCAGTGGACTGCTGAGCTAATCATGCCTGGATAGTAAACTAATCGTGCGTGGAATGAGTGGGGCTGAGCATGGTGGGATGGACACTGACAGCCTCCTCTGTTACTGGCCTCTGCTGCTGTCATTGCAGATCGACGTATCAGGTATGGAGAAGTCTGTGCAGTTAGCCGTGTGTGTATGAGGTGTACGGAGCGGAGCCGTGTGTGTATGAGGTGTACGGAGCGGAGCCGTGTGTGTACAAGGTGTACGGAGCAAAGCCGTGTGTGTACGAGGTGTATGGAGCGGAGCCATGTGTGTACGAGGTGTACGGAGCGGAGCCGTGCGTGTACGAGGTGTATGGAGCGGAGCCACGTGTTTATGAGGTGTATGGAGCAGAGCGCGTGTGTACGGAGTGGAGCCGTGTGTGCAAAGTGTACGGAGCGCAGCCGCGTGTGTAGGAGTAGCTATGTGTGGCCATTATATGGTACGAAGTATCATGTGCGGCCAATATACAGTATGGAACATCATGTGCGGTCATTATACAGTATGGAGCATCATGTACGGTCATTATACAGTATGGAGCATCATGTACGGTCATTATACAGTATTGAGCATGTGGAGTTATACAGTATGGAGCATCATATGCGGCCAACATACAGTATGGAGCATCATGTGCGGTCATTATACAGTATGGAGCATCATGTACGGTCATTATACAGTATTGAGCATGTGGAGTTATACAGTATGGAGCATCATGTGCGGCCAACATACAGTATGGAGCATCATGTGCGGTCATTATACAGTATGGAGCATCATGTGTGGCCATTATACAGTATGGAGCATCATGTGCGGTCATTATACAGTATGGAGCATCATGTGCGGTCATTATACAGTATGGAGCATCATGTGCGGTCATTATACAGTATGGAGCATCATGCGTGGTCATTATACAGTATGGAGCATCATGTGTGGTCATTATACAATATGGAGCATCATGTGTGGCCATTATACGGTATGGAGCATTGTGTGGCCATATTTTTTTGTTTATAATTATTGTATATGAAACAGTGTGATCAACAGTGCTAAATGGGTGTGGTTGGGACGTGGATATGGGTGTGACTAATCATGAATGGGTGTCATCAGAGGCGTGGCCTAAAATTTGCCTGAAGGAGGGTCTCCTCTCCTCCAAACCTTGGGTACCATCTGCACATGAAGCACTCACTTTATTCACGGTGGGCATAGCCACATGCGTAAAGTGAGCGTTTCAATGCAATCCTATGGCGGCGGAATCGCCGCGATTCCGTAGTAATAATGAGCATGCTGCGGATTTTACCGCTATGCGATTCCTCATCGCAAAAATGCGCAGCATGGGCACAGCAACTGCGGAATCCCATAAGATTGCATAGGAATGCGTTTTTTAAGCGTCTCTGCTGTGGCAAAAACCACGGCGGAAACACATAAAAAACGCAACGTGGGCACACAGCCTTATAGTGGCTAATGTCTTCACTAAGCACAATTATCCCCCCACTGGCCAGTCACTTACTTTACAGATGGTCATGACAGGAGTTCAAAAAGTCCCCCCCTTCACCTGTAGTATGCATGTAGGCTGATGCTCAGAGTGCAGGGCAACCCCGACACCATAGAGACTCCAGCAGGAGGAGCAGAGGGGCTTCTGTAACACCTCAGGATCCTGGTTGTTACAGTGGCATTGCATTCCTCACGAGGAGAGTGATACCATGCTTGGAAGTGAGGAAGGATCCATTTAACAGGTATTCACATAAATGCAACATGTTCTGACTCCAGGCCAGAAGGGGGAGCACTGAGCCGGTTTCAAGGGAGCTTCCCTAAATATAGATATATGTTCTGGCTTGGAGTTAGTTAGTTGGTGCCAGACAGCAGTCTGGGGTAGTCTGTCAGAGGGACAGAGGAGAGGAGGGGCCGTGCAGACCGAATTCTGCAGCTCCAGGAAAGAGAGAACTGGAGGAGGAGAGAAAGAGAACTGAATAGTTGTAGAAACAGTGAAGGAGCAAAGGCGAGTAAGGAGCTGGAGGAGAGCCGCGATTGTGCTCCCTCCAAACTGAAGCGCAGATACTGGTAGCCGGACGACCGAGGCTGTGGGGGTAACTTCATGCCCCACAGCAGAAACCGGCGGACAGCTAGATTTCAAGTCACCTGTCCACCATTAAGACCTGAAGACACAGAAGCACAGAGAGCCCGGCGTCATCTGAGAGACCCTGTAAAAAGGCTCGAGTTACCTGTCATGCGGATAGTGTCCTACCAACTAGGGGGACAGAGAGAAAACGTGAGGACCTTGTGTGAGGCCTAAGGCAGCAAGGGACTACAACAAAGCGTAGTGGAAGGCTTCCAACCCCACCTGGTTAGGGGGATACCTGAGTCGCTTCCAAGCTGGCCGGACCACACCAGCGCCCGTGATCTGGTACCCTGGACTGTGGCTGCCTGAAATCTACAGTAAAAAGGTTAAGAGACTGCAATCCTGTGTCCTCTGTTTCTTGCTGCACCCTCTACCATCTTTATCTATACACCGGTAGCCCTGGGGACCCAACTCCACCTGTGGGAAGCCATACCACCCCTGCTGCCACAACATCACCCCAGAGGACCCCTTTAAGCAGCGTCGGTCATCCCTGACCGAATTCCACAGGTGGCGTCACGAACAAACTTTATTTCCCATTTCAAATCCCCTTTAATTTGGAAGCCCAAGGCCACGGACCGGGTAACTGCCACCGTGACATATCCCTTTAATTACTGGCCCGGTACCAAGTACCCCACAGCCCTGGTGGGCGCTCCAAACTTGCATCATGAACAGGATGGACCGGCCCATTAAGATAGGTCTTGTGCGCCTAAGAGACTCGAATTTGTTGAACTGCTAATTGCCGCCAAAACTGCCGCCATTATAGCACCATGTGGCGTGCAGGAGGAGAAGGGTGTGTTGTCGTTGGCGGTGCTTGGAGGAACTTTTTGGAAGTGCATTTGAACAGCAAGGTGGATTGCTGTTGAGGGGAGACAGAGAAGACAAAAAACAAAAAAAAAAATCTATAAATCTTCAGCTTAGCGAGTGTGAACGAGCTGAGTGTGACCTGAGCGTAAGTGTGACTTGTGATTCAGTGACTTGTGATTCAGTGACTTGTGATTCAGTGACTTGTGTTACCGTGTTACCGGCTCACACTGTAACCCCTTCATACCAAGAGATTGTCAGCTTTTTTTGTTTTAGCATGTTCCTTCTTTGAAGAGCCATAACTTTTTTATTTTTCCGTCCACATAACTATATGAGAGCTTGTTTTTTGAAGGACGAGTTGTACTTGACATCATTCGTTTTATCATGTGATGCACTTACATTTTTTTTATTTACTATGTTCATTATGTGATAAAACTGACAATATCATTATCCAGGTCAGTGAAATTACTCATTCCAAAAATGTATATATTTTTTTTATTTAAGTGGTGAAAAAGAAAATCTTAGATTTGTAAAAAAAAAACAACCTTTACTTGTGTTGCCATTTTCTGAGATCATGATCATGTCATGGGCCCATTGATGGGAGTATGGAAAAACGCACACCCCCGCCTGCACATGTTAAATGCCATTGTCTGAGATTGACCGCAGGATTTAACAGGTTAACGGACGTAGACAGAGCAGTGTCACACCCGCAGCTGATAAAGGCACATGATGGCTCATTAAATCACCCATCATCTGCCGGAAAATATGAAGGCTCTGCGGGTGAGCCCGCATGAAAGCAGAGACACAACATATATCCGGCATGTCCGCCATATGCCATGAAGGGGTTAAGGAGCTATCTGTGGCATTATGGCTGATAGTATTGAGGTGGCGGCTGGCCTTGTCTAATATACACAGAGCAGCTTAGTCCGATGTACTAGATACAACTGATGCGTGTTATGTAATAAATGTAATAAATGCACATAAAATAACACATTTTCCTGTATCATCATTACACATTTTATTAACCCTTTAGGACATCTATGGTCCGGATAACTCAGCATTACACCTGGTCGGCCATAGTTCTCTGTCCATGTAGACATGTAGCCTGGGAAGAGTAGGAGGCTCTGGTCCTCCCATTTGGTGATTGTGGGGTACATAGCAGTGAAGCCCCCGGAGGTCACACATTTCTCACCTTTTCTGGGGATGGGTGATATTTATAATGAAAATCATTTATAGGGGGTTTCTAATACTTTATATTGATGAGCAGAACAGATCATCAATATAAGAATGGTGGGAGCCAACACCCGGCAGTCCCACTGATTAGCTGTTATCACCTCCGCCGGTGGTATAACCAATACACAGGCGTCACAACTCCCTACACTGGTTAGTGGCCATTGCTGGTACTACAGATTAGTCCCTACTGAAATGAACACGGTCTGATCTGCAGTCCTCAGTACTGACCACTAAACAGTACAGAGGTGCGATGTTCTGCTCTGGTTGCTTCTGTAAGAACAGCTAATCAGTGGGATCGGACCCCCAATGATTTTATATTGATGAACGCGCATAAAGCATAAAGCTAATCAATGTGAAATTACCTGAAAAACCTTTTACCGTATTTTCCGCTTTGTAAGACGCACTTTATTTCCCCCAAATTTGGGGGGGAAATGTGAGTGCGTCTAACAAAGCGGATATACCGCTTACCATTACAGGCTGGGATGAGGGGGTGTCCGCCGCCGCTACCGCCCGCCTCCGCTGTCGTCCGCCGCCGCTGCCGGGGTTGTCCGCTGCTGCCCCGGGTGATGCTGGAGTCATTCGTCCATGCGTTCCAGTATGACTAATTCCGGGAAAATGGCCGCCGGAATCTCGGTAGATGAGATTTCAGCGCTGAGATCTCATCTCTCAAGATTCCGGCGGCCATTTTCCCGGAGTCAGTCATACAGGAACGCATGGACGAACTGCCGGGGGCTCTGGCCTTTCACAGAATGTCGCCAGAGACACCGCAGCACCGGAGACAGCCCTGCAGCACAGGAGCCCCCTGCAGACCCCTCATCCCAGCTTGCAGCACAGGAGCTCCCCTGCAGACCCCTCATCCCAGCTTGCAGCACAGGAGCCCCCCTGCAGCACAAGAGCCCCCTGCAGAACCCCTCATCCCAGCTTGCAGCACAGGAGCTCCCCTGCAGACCCCTCATCCCAGCTTGCAGCACAGGAGCCCCCCTGCAGCACAGGAGCCCCCTGCAGAACCCCTCATCCCAGCCTGCAGCAATGCTCCACTCCTGCCTCCAGCAACGAGCCTGGGACCCTGATCCACCACAGCCACAACCCCTGGTAAGTAATAAGACGCATGGATTATAAGACGCCCCACCAATTTATTAAAAAGTTTTTTCCTATTTTTCTCCTCAAAATTTGGGGTGCGTCTTATAATCCGGAGCGTCTTACAAAGCGAAAAATACGGTATATACAAAAAATAAAAACATTCTATTCTCACCTCAGGAGCCATGTCGCCTATTGTTCCAGCGAATCCGGTGGCTGTTTGGTCTCCGTGCATGTTGTCAAGTGCTAGACCGTAATCCGTGATCTTAATATGGCCCGTCTCAGCCACCAGGATGTTCTCGGGCTTTAGGTCTCTGTAAGAAAAAGAAAAATAACCTGAGTATAAAGTAAGTGTTCTTCTTCTATCTGTGGTCACATGATGACAGATGGGAATAAACCGCTTTTCTCTTCCTGCTGTACTTTGCTCATCTGAGATGACTCCATTACTATGTACCGTACCTGCGCACTGTAGGGATCACTGTATGACATGTGACGGCCGCTCATCTGCAGCTTCCTGTCCGTGACACCAGACAGGACGACTAGACCCCAGGTACAGCGCATCATTCTGTCACTGGGTGACAAAACATCAGATTGCACTCGGACCAATGTTATTCTATGGGGCCGTGTACATGTCTGATTGTTTCCGATTGCAACATGCCCGAGTTGGATCAGATTATCGGATCATGCTTCAATATGCAAGTCAATGAGTCCATGGAAAACATCACACTACACTCGGATGACATCTGAGTGCAGTCTGATTGCAGATGATGGAGACTTTTTTTTCCCATCTTCTCCTCATCCGAAAAAATGAAATCACACTGTGATCACTCTGATCAAATTCTGTTCAGAGTTTAATCAACGTGCGATTTGGATAATCGTCCGGATTCTCTTAGATGAGAGAATATACGCTGGTGTGACCCGGCCTAACACTGACTAGATTACCTGTGGATGACGCCTCTTGAATGGAGGAACTGGATCCCACACACCAGTTCGGCGGTATAGAATCTGACAAAGAGAAAATGAATAAATATCAGATCTCAGAGAGGAAACCTGGCAATCATATCAGTCATTAGAAGCATTATTCTATATTATTCCTCTTAACTTAGAGGGTTTTATAAAAGGGTTGTCCGGTCTCAGAAGAAAAGTCTGCAGTCACTGTATATGACCGCCGAATCGTGACGGTGTAAGAAGTGCACACTATCAGTACTGCAGTCTCGAGAAGGTAGGAATGAATGAATGAATGAATGAATGTATGAAAATTACATATTGGCGATTATGTTCTGACTGTACCCTGCACGTCTCTCAATTCTTTACTACTGAGAGAAGCCGGGTGAGACTAGTCAGCACGTGACCACAAATGTGCAAATTGTACACAGGATCGCCCACCTGATTGGGGAACACAGGGAGGTCGTGACCGTGTGCGCATTGCCCCCTGTCACAATCTGGCAGTCTGCAGTCATGTACAGTGACTGATGACTTTTCTTCTGAGATCGGACAACTCCTTTAACACATTACCTGGCACTGGCGATGTCTAGTGGCCCATTCCTTTCTAGAAGTTGGTGAAAGTCCCCACAGCGCATGTACTCCATTCCAAAGAAAATATTAATCTGTAATATGGAACATTTGCATTTATTATACACTAAAGACAAATACAGATTTTACTACTTAAAGGGGTTTTCTATCCAAGAAAGTTAAATGAAAGCATATTGCTGTGATATGTAGTCACTCATTGAATGAAAAAGGTGTTTTAACTGCTGGGACCCCTAAAATTCGAAACAATTATGTAGAATACTAGATTGTGGCCCGATTCTAACGCATTGGGTATTCTAAAATATGTATGTCCACGTAGTATATTGCCCAGTGACGTAGTATACAGCAGAGCCACGTAGTATATTGCCCAGCCACGTAGTATATTGCCCAGTGACGTAGTATATTGCCCAGTGACGTAGTATATTGCCCAGTGACGTAGTATATTGCCCAGTGACGTAGTATACAGCACTGAGCCACGTAGTATATTGCCCAGTGACGTAGTATACAGCACAGAGCCACGTAGTATATTGCCCAGCCATGTAGTATATTGCCCAGCCACGTAGTATATTGCCCAGCCACGTAGTATATTGCCCAGCCACGTAGTATACAGCACAGAGCCACGTAGTATACAGCACAGAGCCACGTAGTATATTGCCCAGTGACGTAGTATATTGCCCAGCCACGTAGTATACAGCACAGAGCCACGTAGTATACAGCACAGAGCCACGTAGTATATTGCCCAGTGACGTAGTATATTGCCCAGCCACGTAGTATATTGCCCAGCCACGTAGTATACAGCACAGAGCCACGTAGTATACAGCACAGAGCCACGTAGTATACAGCACAGAGCCACGTAGTATACAGCACAGAGCCACGTAGTATACAGCACAGAGCCACGTAGTATATTGCCCAGCCACGTAGTATATTGCCCAGTGACGTAGTATACAGCACAGAGCCACGTAGTATACAGCACAGAGCCACGTAGTATATTGCCCAGCCACGTAGTATATTGCCCAGTGACGTAGTATACAGCACAGAGCCACGTAGTGTATTGCCCAGCCACATAGTATATTGCCCAGTGACGTAGTATACAGCACAGAGCCACGTAGTATATTGCAAAGCCACGTAGTATATTGCCCAGCCACGTAGTATATTGCCCAGTGACGTAGTATACAGCACAGAGCCACGTAGTGTATTGCCCAGCCGCATAGTATATTGCCCAGTGACGTAGTATTCAGCACAGAGCCACGTAGTATATTGCCCAGCCACGTATGACAGGTTAAAAAAATAAAAAATAAACATATACTCACTTTCCGCAGGAGCGTTGTAGCTGGTTTTACCATAATCATAAACACCCCGAGAATAAAGGTAACATAATATGTAAGAGCCGTAAAACCTCAAAAACACTAGCAAGCTGGCTATTGTTTTCAATCCAACCTCAAAAAAATGGATAACTATTAGAGCCATTTTGTTCTGCACATTAATACCTCCTACATCACATCTGTAAAGTTTGTCCCTGGCAGAGGTATTGCCCATTGAGCAGTGAGGCTTGTAGTGCAGCGACAATTGATAAAGGGGTTTTTCACTCTTATAATGAGCCCATCCTCAGAATATGTCATTAAAGGGAACCTGTCACTAGCCCCACTACCTACTAAGGTAAAAGAGCCACCTTCAGCAGCACTAAGGCTGCATTCTGTGGAGGTGGCTCTAAGGTCCAATCAGCTGTTACCGTCTCCTCTAAAAGCCGGATGTGAGCAGTGTACGGAGCACACAAGGTTTAGTGGTCACTCCTGGGTCCTGCAGGACAGCTCCCATTCAGATGAACAGGTTACCAACATCAGAGAAGTGGCCAAATCTTATAGCGCTAAGTAGTCACAATGATACCTTGGTCTGAAATGCGAAGGCTGAGTGGACGAGGAAGGGGCTTCCAGATGCCAGCTGCAGAACTCGCCTCTCCACCATCACATCCAGCCTATCCCCTCCGGCCAGCAGGGCTGTTTTGCCGATGATCTTCACTGCAAATTCTTTGCGGGTTAAAGTATCTTCCGCCATCAGGACCTTTCCAAAGCTTCCAACTCCGATCACATGGTGGAATAATAATCTATCCTTGATGGAATGAGAGATTATGCTGGAGCTGGATGGCCAAACACCGCTGCTTCCTACCAGGGGGGGTGAATGGGAAATGTCAGAATAAATCTAACATTTACAGGACATTATTCACACTGAGGAAATCTTCTGTTCTAAGTAAAGCTTGTTCTTCATTTCATAAATTGTGTTAAAGCGAAGCTGTCACCAGGTTTGGCCAATATGAGATATGACACCACCATTCAGGGCTGATATACAGCCTTCTATAATGCGATATATCGGCCTCAACCTGACCCGTGAGACGAGAAAAAGACCTTTTATTAGTCCCACCTGCGGGGCGGTCCGGTCCGAGGGGTGTCGATGTTCTTGGTCCGGCACCTCCCATCTTCCTACGATCCTTGTCCTCCTTCTTGCTTCGCATGGATGACGTGTCCCTGCGTCATCCACACAGTCTTCTCGGCATAGCGCTCCTGTGCAGTCATACTTCTCTGCCAGATTGAGCGCAGAATAAAGTATTTCAGTGCGCAGGTGCCGGGAAAAGACAAAGAACCTTGACGTACGCGCACTGCAGTACTTCGCTCTCCACTCAAAAGGGCTGAGAAGTATGACTGCACAGGAGCGCGATGCCGAGGAAACTGTGCGGATGATGCAAGGACGTGTCATCCACACAAAGCAAGGAGGACGGCGATCATAAGAAGATGGGAGGTGTCGGATTAAGAACATTGTCACCGTTTGGACCGGACCGCCCTGCAGGTGAGTATAATAAAAGGTCTTTTTCTCTTACAGGTCGGGTTGAGGGCAGATATACCGCACTATAGAATACTGTATATCATCCCTAAAAGGTGGTGGCCGTATCTCACACAGGCCAAACTTGGTGACAGGATCCCTTTAATGGATTTTATTAATAAGCAACTTAGTATTCATGTAATTAATCTTATACGGTTCTGTCTGTTAAAGAGAACCTGTCACTCCCAAAATCGAAGATGAGCTAAGCCCACCGGCATCAGGGGCTTATCTACAGCATTCTGGATTTTACCTGGACATTCGATTTACAGTGAATTTATTCTCAGCTAATTCGATTTCCTTTACTAAGCTCTCAGGTACTGGGGTATGGAAAGACTCCCCAAGCATAATATGCAGGAAAAAATACCCAGAAAATTAATACTCCCCTCACAGCTCCACTTTTCTGCTCTTTGTCATCCACAAGGTCCTTGGCGCTGCTCCTTACTGCCAGCATGCGCTGATGGAACCCGGTCATCTTCACACTAGGCCGGGACTTCTGTCCGTGACTAGGCCTGTGAATTCCCTGCTCATGCAAAGAGATGTCCTGGGGCCTACTTGCAGCTGGAAGTCCCTTGCTAGAGTCATGAAGCAAGTCATCATGTTACGACATGTGCCACAGCCTTACAACGAGTACTGTAGACCAGGACTTCCAGACTCAGGGACACCCAGGGTCTACTCCCAGCCTAGTGTGAAGATGCCTGAGGTTTCATGGCACAGTGATGGTAAGTAGAGGTGTTGAGGACCGTAAGGGGGACAACAAGCAGCAGAGACATTAGTTTTTTAACCTTCGGCCGACTCTGTACAGTTCAACAAAAATTGTGGAAACTATTTTACTGAATTCCTTAGGAGCAAACTACAAAAAATATGGAAAAGAATAGTGATGTTTGTAAAATTGAACTTCACTTGAATACATTTTCCTGACTCTACTTATCACCTATCTTACTCTGGGACTCTCATGATCACTAGAAAAGGACCCCTGCAGTCGTCCATTGACGAGGGTTTTTGTATATGATAGTGGTGAAACATGCATATTGCTATTTTCAACTCAAAATTTATGGGACTGATGGAAACAGCAAAGTGCTACAGTATTGTGCTGGCAGCTCTAGATGGGAGATCTGAAAAGGTGCTTAAAGGGATCCTGTCAGCAGGATTGTGCACAGTAACCTACACACAGTGTCAGGTTGGCGCCGTTATACTGATTAGGCCAAGGTCACTCTTGTGAGTGCAATGTGAGAAACCGGCGCGAGTTTCTCGCCTCAATACCCAGCACTGCTTCCGGCACTTGGGACTGGAGTGTGCGGCTGCATGGATTTCTATACAGCTGAACACTCCGGTCCCAAGTGCCGGCAGCAGTGCCAGGAATTGAGGTGAGGGTCTCGCATTGCACTTGCAAGTGTGACCCCGGCCTTACAATGATACCTTGGGCGATGTGGTTGTTCTTTAATCTGTATTTTCAGTTTTGTGTTAATGAGATTCTCATGCCCTAAGGTGTGTTTGGTGTATATGGTGTCTGATAATATATTAATAATGCCGACTGCTGACAGGTCACTGATCCCTCACTGACCTGCCCACTAGTTTGCATATTGAATATCTGTATATACATAAAAAGTGCTTCTGCAGGAAGGTGCCGGCCGTACCACCTGCACTGCAGCATAATCGCATGTTTACTGTGACACGAATACATTTTATTCATGTTATTCAGCTTGGAGAAAAAAAAAAAAATTGAAAATGGCACTTGCCGCACCTGCGCAGTAGCAGCTACCGGTGTATATAGAGATCCGATAGCTGCTATTGTGCAGGCCCCGGCGGCGCAATCTAGCTGGAGAAGAAAGAAAAGATTTCCTCCTCCAAGATAGTGACGCCAGCGCCTGCGCAATAGCAGCTATGGAATCTATACATACTGATAGCTGCTACTGCGCAGGCATGGCGGGCGCCATTTTCAAATTGACTTGCATCTGGAGGGGCATCTAAACGGGCATCTGGACGAATGCTACAACTGTCACTCCAGAGCAGAGGTGTGGTAAAGCACTTACTGCAGAATGCCAGGGGCATGTCATAGTCACAGAATTCCCAAAACTCGGGAGCAACGTAAATCAGATTAAAGCTACATTTTCTCAGTTATGATGCAGCTAAAAATATAAATTTGCAGACAAACCTGCTGACAGTCTCCTTTTTAGAAAATCGCTCCAGTATATTTTTTCCATATATAAAGATCACTCGCCTTCAGTATTCTAGCTGTTTAACCAGTTTGCAACCAGGCTGCACCCCCCCATTCCTGACCATACACTTTTTTGGGTTTTCTCATACATGCGCTTATAAGTGCTCTAAAAAGAATGTTCTCACTTGGATTTTCAAAAGTTTTGCCTTTTTTTGCCTTACATGGGGCTTACTTTTTATGGCATTTTTTAGATTCCCTTTTCTTGTTCATATGGGGGGAATGTGTTTTTACTGGGTACAATGGTCCATGGGAGACTAGTAGCTGCGATCCTCCGATCACCTGTGCTACACATGGCAGGGCGTTTCTGTAGCTAAAATACTCACAGCAGTTTGGGTGATGACAATGACAGTGGTCTCCGCAGACTCTGGGTTGTCATGCCAATTCATTAGCAGCCCGCGGTCATGTGACGTGGGTGTCGATGGGCAGGGTTTGTGATGCGCTTCCGGCACGATCATGTTACATTCCGCTGTCAGAGATTGACAGCGGCATTAAACATGTTAGGCTACTTTCACACTGGCGTTAACTGCAATCCGCCACAATGCGTCGTTTTGCCGAAAAAAACGCATCCTGCAAAAGTGTTTGCAGGATGCGTTTTTTCCCCATAGACTAACATTACGCGACGTATTGCGACGGATTGACACACGTCGCAACCGTCGTGCGATGGTTGCGCCGTGTTGTGGTGGACCGTCGGGACCAAAAAACGCTACATGTTACGTTTTTTGCTCCCGACGGTCCGCTTTTTCCGTCCGCGCATGCGCGGCCGGAACTCCGCCCCCACCTCCCCGCACTTCCCCGCACCTCACAATGGGGCAGCGGATGCGCTGGAAAAATGCATTCGCTGCCCCCGTTGTGCGTCGGAGACAACGCTAGCGTTGGTGACTTCGGCCTGACGCTAGTGTGAAAGTAGCCTTAACAGCCGCGGGTGGATAGCGATTCCAACCGCAGCTGTTAGGGTCACATGTCAGCTGATAAAATCAGGGGGAGACGACCTTGGACGTACCAACATTTCCACGGTCATAAAGGGGTTAACATTCTTATTAGTGCTAATTTACCCTGTAGCTTAGGCTGGTATATTCTCCCCAGTTACAGGAGAATTTCAGCCTCCGGCCTGCATGGCAGAGCTGACCTGACCTACAGCCAAGCAGCTCCTGGTCCCTCCCTACATCTAGCGTCACATGTTCTCTGGATCTGGAGAAGGAAGCACAGTCCATGTCTTCTAATCTCTTCTTACTCTGTATACAGAAGCGCTGGTTTAGCACAGTGTATTCAACCATGGAGATGGTGAGCATGGTAATAAGCCAGGTTTTACCTACTGTCTGGGAAGTCTGGCTGACAGTCTGCTCGCCACCCCACAGCTTCACCATCTTGTGCAAGCTGCTTACACTCCATTGATGTTTTAGACCGTCAGTGCAGAGTAATGAGTGGACTGCCCAGAAATGTATAATGTAAGGGTCGTCCAGAAGTGCTTTCTTTCATCCCACATCAGTTACATTGACACATCCCCCCTTCATTATAGGGAGTTGGGTCATGTGATCTCCGGTCTGATAACTATTACAGTACATGCACTAATGTGTTGACAGTGCAGCGCCCCAGGGTCCTGGTCGTTGCAGTAATATCATTCTCCTCTAGGGGGAGTGGTGTTACGGTTGGAGGCGATAAAGGAGATCTCACTACCAGGTAACACCAACACACAACACATTTCACACTCCAGTCCACCAGGGGGAGCTATGCTCCTATTTATTAGGGCACTCTTCACAATTAGGTAAAACTGGTGGTCTGGATAGGAAGTTAGACAGAAGCTGGCTGAGCTCCGCTCAGGCAGTTGCTATCTGAGCTCTGCTCAGGTAGTTGGGGTGGGATCCTGTCCGAGGCCTAGACAGAAGGACACAGAGCTGCGCCTGCCCCACGTGCGGCAGCTTCCAGAAAGAGACACGAACAGAGAACTGTATTGTAGAGAGTGAGGAGAAGTCATAGCAAAAGGAGAGAAAACCTGTTCTGCCCTACACAGGCTGCCTCCTTCTGAGGCGCAGGATCCCGGTAGCCGGAAACCGAGGGAGCAACAGTTCACTATGCCTTGCTCCAGAGACCGGCAGGACAGCTAAATCCACGTTACCTTCCCGCCCTATACCCAGGAGGCAAGGTGGCACCCACGAGAGGCTGGGGCATGATAGAGGCCCTGTAAAAAGCCTCAGGCCACCGGTCATACAGGTTTGTCCTATCCATCTGGGGGACAGAGAGAGACACAACATCTAGAATATCTACAACAGTTGTGAGGACCTTATGAGAGGCTCAGCAATAAGGTACTACAACACCCAGGCGCTAGAGGAAGGCTACTGATTTCCACCTGGATAAGGGGACTCTAGATTTGCCTCCAAACCGGGCGGACTCTGCCTGCCCTGTGATCTGGTGCTCTGGACTGTGGATGCTGAAGTCTTCAGTAAAGGTAAAGAGACTGCAACCTTGTGTCCTCGTTCTTCACTGCGTCTCACACCATCCACCATCTACACTCTGGGAAGCCCTGGGGACACACTTCACCTGTGGGAAGGTATACCATCTAGCTGCCATATCATCACCCCAGCGGACCCCTAGGCAGCGTCGGTCACCCTGACCGAATACCACAGGTGGTGTCACGAACATATCCCTTTAAATACCTTTCCCCTTTTACAACGGACCTCCCGAGGGCCACGGACCGGGTCAGCCACTGTGACATCCCCCTTGAGAACCGAAGGACCCGATGTCGAGCACCCCTAGCCCTTGGGGGCGCTCCAACAGGAAGTCAGTCTCTGATGTCATGTGACCTGTAAGATGACCTCTCCAGCTATGAATCCCTCCTGACAGCTCAGACTCTTCCCCGGACCCCCAGCTTCACCCTCCTTGTCACTCTGTATGTCTCCCATGCAGCTATAGAGATGGTTGAAGACTTGTCTAAAAGAAGTCATGTCAGGTAAAACTCTGCGGCAAAACGCGCATTTTTGCTGCATTGTTTAGGCTGCTTTCACACTAGCGTCGGTACGGGGCCGTCGCGCTGCGTTGGCCCGACGTACCGACGCATACTGTGAAGAAAATGCCCGACGTTGGCAGCGGAAGCAGTCTTAAGACGCTTCCGCTGCTTCATTGTAAGGTTCGGGGAGGAGGGGGCGGAGTTTCGGCCGCGCATGTGCGGTCGAAAATGGCGGTCCCGACGCACAAGAAAACGTTACATGTAACTTTTTTTTGTGGCGGCGGTGCGCGAAAACACGACGCAACCGTCGCACGACGGTTGCGACGTGTGGCAGTGCGTCGCAATGCGTCGGTAATGTTAGTCTATGGGGAAAAAACGCATCCTGCAGACAACTTTGCAGGATGCGTTTTTTCTCCTAAACGACGCATTGGGACATGCAGCCAAAAACGCTAGTGTGAAAGTAGCCTTACTTGTGAGTTCGGGGCAGATTTTTCCCCACTCAGAATGAGTGAAATCTGCAGGAAAAACGCTGAAAGAATTGACATGCTACGGATTTATATCTGCACCAAATCTGCAAGTCACAGATAAGCAAGGTGAGCATGAGACTTCAGGATTCTCATTCACTTTTCTGGAATCAAGAAACACTTTACGTTTTATGACAAATCTGCACTGAATAAACGCAGCAAAAACACAACGTGTGCACATAGCCGTACATCAGGACTATCTACTGTGCTCATAACAACCAATCAGTGATCAGCGGTCATTTTACCTAAGCATTTTGAGAAATGAAAGCTGAACTCTGGTTGGTTGCTATGGGCAACAAAGACAATTTAATGAACAGTTTTGATAAATGAGGATGAGACCCTGAATTATACATTAGGGGACAGCAGCTCCATGTCACTGGTCTACCACTGCTGTCAGGAGAAGGAGCAAGGACAACGGAGGAGAACCCAGCAATATGGGTAATATACTCTGCATTACAGGAGCCATATAAGCAGGGGCGTACATAGAAATCATGGGGCACTGGAGCAGAAGTTCCAATAGTTCCCCCTTAAAAAAAAAACTAAATAAAAAACTGCTGGGGTCACAGAAAAGCGTATCTCCCAACTTGCCAGCCTTTACAAAGTAATTTTCCGCCTGCTGAAGTCTTAGACCCACACAGCCTCCCAATGTCCAGCAAAGAGCCCCACACAGCCTCCCTATATACTGCATGAGCCCCACACAGCCTCCCTGTATACTGCATGAGCCCCACACAGCCTCCCTATATACTGCATGAGCCCCACACAGCCTCCCTATATACTGCATGAGCCCCACACAGCCTCCCTATATACTGCATGAGCCCCACACAGCCTCCGTATATACTGCATGAGCCCCACACAGCCTCCCTATATACTGCATGAGCCCCACACAGCCTCCCTGTATACTGCATGAGCCTCACACAGCCTCCCTATATACTGCATGAGCCCCACACAGCCTCCGTATATACTGCATGAGCCTCACACAGCCTCCCTGTATACTGCATGAGCCCCACACAGCCTCCCTGTATACTGCATGAGCCTCACACAGCCTCCCTGTATACTGCATGAGCCCCACACAGCCTCCCTGTATACTGCATGAGCCCCACACAGCCTCCCTGTATACTGCATGAGCCTCACACAGCCTCCGTATATACTGCATGAGCCCCACACAGCCTCCCTATATACTGCATGAGCCTCACACAGCCTCCCTGTATACTGCATGAGCCTCACACAGCCTCCCTATATACTGCATGAGCCCCACACAGCCTCCGTATATACTGCATGAGCCCCACACAGCCTCCCTATATACTGCATGAGCCTCACACAGCCTTCCTATATACTGCATGAGCCCCACACAGCCTCCCTATATACTGCATGAGCCCCACACAGCCTCCGTATATACAGTATGAGCCCCACACAACCTCCCTATATACTGCATGAGCCCCACACAGCCTCCGTATATACTGCATGAGCCTCACACAGCCTCCCCATATACTGCATGAGCCCCACACAGCCTCCGTATATACTGCATGAGCCCCACACAGCCTTCCTATATACTGCTTTGTGCAAAAAGAAAAAAAAGAGCATGAACCGCACATCCCAAAATCAACCATTTGGCTCAGGTGATTTTAATTAGCAGGAGACTGCAAAGTAAGGGGTCTAGCCCATTTTGGCTCTCACTGAAGAGCTGGAGGAAGGTGAGTTTAAATGCTCCCTTCATTTTGGTGCTGGTGCTGTGTGGCGGCCATTGTTGCTGTGGCTTTGTGCTGGTGGGGCGGCGCGGTCTGGAGTCTTGGGGACTCAGTCTCGCAGCATGGGTGCTGTGGGGCAACAGGCCGTCCGCCCTGCTGGTGCATGGCCGCTGCGGCGGTGGTTGCCGCACGGCTCCGCTCCGTTAGGGCGTTAGGACCCACTACGAGGTTTGCCGTGAAGGGGCAGTGGGCTTCATACAGTCTGATCAGAATGTTAAACTGAAAACCTCATGTTCAGTATTTAAATTTTTGCCTAGCGGCTTTAGATCAACGTATGATTTTGGGATGTGCGGTTCATGCTCTTTTTTTTCTTTTTGCACATAGCTTCCTATATACTGCATGAGCCCCGCACAGCCTCCCTATATACTGCATGAGCCCCACACAGCCTCCCCATATACTGCATGAGCCCCACACAGCCTCCGTATATACTGCATGAGCCCCACACAGCCTCCCCATGTCCAGCAAAGAGCCCCACACAGCCTCCCTATATACTGCATGAGCCCCACACAGCCTCCCTATATACTGCATGAGCCCCACACAGCCTCCGTATATACTGCATGAGCATCACACAGCCTCCCCATATATTGCATGAGCCCCACACAGCCTCCGTATATACTGCATGAGCCCCACACAGCCTTCCTATATACTGCATGAGCCCCACACAGCCTCCCTATATACTGCATGAGCCCCACACAGCCTCCCTATATACTGCATGAGCCCCACACAGCCTCCGTATATACTGCATGAGCCCCACACAGCCTTCCTATATACTGCATGAGCCCCACACAGCCTCCCCATATACTGCATGAGCCCCACACAGCCTCCCTATAAACTGCATTAGCCCCACACAGCCTCCCTATATATTCCATGAGCCCCACACAGCCTCCCATATACTGCATGAGCCCCACACAGCCTCCCTATATACAGCATGAGCCCCACACAGCCACCCCATATATTGCATGAGCCCCATACAGCCTCCCCATATACTGCATGAGCCCCACACAGCCTCACTATATACAGCATGAGCCTCACACAGCCTCCCTATATACAGCATGAGCCCCACACAGCCTCCCTAAATACAACATGAGCCCCACACAGCCTCCCTATATACAGCACGAGCCCCAAACAGCCTCCCTATATATTCCATGAGCCCCACACAGCCTCTCCATATACAGCATGAGCCTCACATAGCCTCCCGATATACAGCACGAGCCCCACACAGCCTCCCCATATACTGAATGAACCCCACACAGTCTCCCCATATACTGCATGAGCCCCACACAGCCTCCCCATATACTGCATGAGCCCCACACAGCCTCCCCATATACTGCATGAGCCCCACACAGCCTCCCTATATACAACATGAGCCCCACACAGCCTCCCTGTATACAGCATGAGCCCCACACAGCCTCCCATATACTGCATGAGCCCAACACAGCCTCCCTATACAATGCATGAGCTCCACAAAGCCTCCCCATATACACTGCGTGAGCCCCACACAGCCTCCTATATACAGCATGAGCCCCACACAGCCTCCCCATATACTGCATGAGCCCCACACAGCCTCACTATATACAGCATGAGCCTCACACAGCCTCCCTATATACAGCATAGCTCCACACAACCTCCCCATATACTGTATGAGCCCCACACAGCCTCTCTAAATACAACATGAGCCCCACACAGCCTCCCTATATACTGCATTAGCCCCAAACAGCCTCCCTATATATTCCATGAGCCCCACACAGCCTCTCCATATACAGCATGAGCCTCACATAGCCTCCCGATATACAGCACGAGCCCCACACTGCCTCCCCATAAACTGCATGTGCCCCACACAGCATCCCCATATACTGCATGTGCCCCACACAGCATCCCCATATACTGCATGAGCCCACACACAGCCTCCCTATATACTGCATGAGCCCCACAGCCTCCCTATATACGGCATGAGCCCCACACAGCCTCCCTATACACTGCATGAGCCCCACACAGCCTCCCTATATATTCCATGAGCCCCACACAGCCTCCCCATATAATGTATGAGCCCCACACAGCCTCCCTATATACAGCATGAGCCCCACACAGCCTCCCCTTATACTGCATGAGCCCCATACAGCCTCACCATATACAACATGAGCCCCACACAGCCTCCCTATATACAGCATGAGCCCCACAGCCTCCCTATATACTGCATGAGCCCAACACAGCCTCGCTATATATTCCATGAGCCCCACACAGCCTCCCCATATACTGAATGAACCCCACACAGCCTCCCCATATACTGCATGAGCCCCACACAGCCTCCCTATATACTGCATGAGCCCCACACAGCCTCCCCATATACTGCATGAGCCCCACACAGCCTCACTATATACAGCATGAGCCTCACACAGCCTCCCTATATACAGCATGAGCTCCACACAACCTCCCCATATACTGTATGAGCCCCACACAGCCTCCCTAAATACAACATGAGCCCCACACAGCCTCCCTATATACAGCATGAGCCCCACACAGCCTCCCTATATACTGCATTAGCCCCAAACAGCCTCCCTATATATTCCATGAGCCCCACACAGCCTCTCCATATACAGCATGAGCCTCACATAGCCTCCCTATATACAGCACGAGCCCCACACAGCCTCCCCATAAACTGCATGAGCCCCACACAGCATCCCCATATACTGCATGAGCCCCACAGCCTCCCTATATACAGCATGAGGCCCACACAGCCTCCCTATACACTGCATGAGCCCCACACAGCCTCCCTATATATTCCATGAGCCCCACACAGCCTCCCCATATACTGTATGAGCCCCACACAGCCTCCCCTTATACTGCATGAGCCCCATACAGCCTCCCTATATACAACATGAGCCCCACACAGCCTCCCTATATACAGCATGAGCCCCACAGCCTCCCTATAGACTGCATGAGCCCAACACAGCCTCCCCATACACTGTATGAGCCCCACACAGCCTCCCATATACTGCATGAGCCCAACACAGCCTCCCTATATATTCCATGAGCCCCACACAGCTTCCCCATATACAGCATGAGCCCCACACAGCTTCCCCATATACAGCATGAGCCCCACACAGCCTCCCCATATACAGCATGAGCCCCACACAGCCTCCTTATATACAACATGACACCTACACAGCCTCCCTATATACACAGCATGAGCCCCACACAGCCTCCCTATATATTCCATGAGCCCCACACAGCCTCCCCATATACTGTATGAGCCCCACACAGCCTCCCTATATACAGTATGAGCCCCACACAGCCACCCCATATATTGCATGAGTCCCATACAGCCTCCCCATATACTGCATGATCCCCACACAGCCTCCCTAAATACAACATGAGCCCCACACAGCCTCCCTATATACTGCATGAGCCCCACACAGCCTCCCTATATACTGCATTAGCCCCACACAGCCTCCCTATATATTCCATGAGCCACACAAGCCTCCCCATATACTGTATGAGCCCCACACAGCCTCCTATATACAGCATGAGCCCCACTCAGCCTCCCTATATACAGCATGAGCCCCACACAGCCTCCCTATATACAGCATGAGCCCCACAGCCTCCCTATATACTGCATGAGCCCCACACAGCCTCCCTATATACTGCATGAGCCCCTCACAACCTCCCTATATGTTGCATGAGCCCCACACAGCCTCCCTATATACTGCATGAACCTCACACAGCCTCCCCATATACTGTATGAGCCCCACACAGCCTCCCTATATACAGCATGAGCCCCACACAGCCTCCCTATATACAGCATGAGCCCCACACAGCCTCCCTATATACTGCATTAGCTCCACACAGCCTCCCTATATACTGCATTAGCCCCACACAGCCTCCCTACATACTGAATTAGCCCCACACAGCCTCCCTATATATTCCATGAGCCCCACACAGCCTCCCTATATACTGTATGAGCCCCACACAGCCTCCCATATACTGCCTGAGCCCAACACAGCCTCCCCATATACTGTATGAGCCCCACATCCTCCCATATACAGCATGAGCCCCACACAGCCTCCCTATATACAGGATGAGCCCCACACAGCCTCCCTATATACTGAATTAGCCCCACACAGCCTCCCTATATATTCCATGAGCCCCACACAGCCTCCCTATATAAAGCATGAGCCCCACACAGCCTACCCGTTAACTGCATGAGTCCCACACAGCGTCCTCATGTCCAGCAAGAGCCCCAAACAGCTTCCCTATATACAGCATGAGCCCCACACAACCTCTATATATTCCATGAGCCCCACACAGCCTCCCCATAAACTGCTTTGGCCCCACACAGCCTCCCCATATACTGTATGAGCCCCACACAGCCTCCCTATATGCTGCATGAGCCCCACACAGCCTCCCCATGTCCAGCAAGAGCCCCAAACAGCTTCCCTATACACAGCATGAGCCCCACACAGCCTCCCTGTATACAGCATGAGCCCCACACAACCTCCCTATATACAGCATGAGCCCCACACAGCCTCCCTGTATACAGCATGAGCCCCACACAGCCTCCCATATACTGCATGAGCCCAACACAGCCTCCCTATACAATGCATGAGCTCCACAAAGCCTCCCCATATACACTGCGTAAACCCCACACAGCCTCCTATATACAGCATGAGCCCCACACAGCCTCCCCATATACAGCATAAGCCCCACACAGCCTCCCTATATACAGCATGAGCCTCATACAGCCTCCCCATATACAGCATGAGCCTCACACAGCTTCCCCATATACTGCATGAGCCCCACACAGCCTCCCTATATACTGCATGAGCCTCCACAGCCTCACCATATACAGCATGACCCCCACACAGCATCCCCATATACACCATGAACCCCACACAGCCTCCTATATACTGCATGAGCCTCACATAGCCTCCCCATATACTCAATGAGAGTCCCATATCCTTCTTATGTCCAGCATGGACATACAATACAATATATTGCTCTCCCCATGGTCCTCAATAGAATAAAATTGCACCGCCTATGATCCTCCTTACAATAAAATTTAGCCCCTCTTGTCCTCCATACAATATAATGCACTCCCCATGGTACTCCATACAGTATAATGCATTCGCCATAGTCCTCCATATAATAAATAACGTACCCCCCATTGTCCTCCATAAGATAGAATGCACCCTCATACTCCTCCATGTAAGATAATGCACTCCTCATGGCCTCTATACAGTACAGGTCCTTCTCAAAAAATTAGCATATAGTGTTAAATTTCATTATTTACCATAATGTAATGATTACAATTAAACTTTCATATATTATAGATTCATTATCCACCAACTGAAATTTGTCAGGTCTTTTATTGTTTTAATACTGATGATTTTGGCATACAACTCCTGATAACCCAAAAAACCTGTCTCAATAAATTAGCATATTTCACCCGTCCAATCAAATAAAAGTGTTTTTTAATAACAAACAAAAAAAACATCAAATAATAATGTTCAGTTATGCACTCAATACTTGGTCGGGAATCCTTTGGCAGAAATGACTGCTTCAATGCGGCGTGGCATGGAGGCAATCAGCCTGTGACACTGCTGAGATGTTATGGAGGCCCAGGATGCTTCAATAGCGGCCTTAAGCTCATCCAGAGTGTTGGGTCTTGCGTCTCTCAACTTTCTCTTCACAATATCCCACAGATTCTCTATGGGGTTCAGGTCAGGAGAGTTGGCAGGCCAATTGAGCACAGTAATACCATGGTCAGTAAACCATTTACCAGTGGTTTTGGCACTGTGAGCAGGTGCCAGGTCGTGCTGAAAAATGAAATCTTCATCTCCATAAAGCATTTCAGCCGATGGAAGCATGAAGTGCTCCAAAATCTCCTGATAGCTAGCTGCATTGACCCTGCCCTTGATGAAACACAGTGGACCAACACCAGCAGCTGACATGGCACCCCACACCATCACTGACTGTGGGTACTTGACACTGGACTTCAGGCATTTTGGCATTTCCTTCTCCCCAGTCTTCCTCCAGACTCTGGCACCTTGATTTCCGAATGACATGCAAAATTTGCTTTCATCAGAAAAAAGTACTTGGGACCACTTAGCAACAGTCCAGTGCTGCTTCTCTGTAGCCCAGGTCAGGCGCTTCTGCCGCTGTTTATGGTTCAAAAGTGGCTTTACCTGGGGAATGCGGCACCTGTAGCCCATTTCCTTCCACACCAGACTCAGTCCACTGCTTCCTCAGGTTCCCCAAGGTCTGGAATCGGTCCTTCTCCACAATCTTCCTCAGGGTCCGGTCACCTCTTCTCGTTGTACAGCGTTTTCTGCCACATTGTTTCCTTTCAACAGACTTACCATTGAGGTGCCTTGATACAGCACTCTGGGAACAGCCTATTTGTTGAGAAATTTCTTTCTGGGTCTTACCCTCTTGCTTGAGGGTGTCAATGATGGCCTTCTTGACATCTGTCAGGTCGCTAGTCTTACCCATGATGGGGGTTTTGAGTAATGAACCAGGCAGGGAGTTTTTATAAGCCTCAGGTATCTTTTGCATGTGTTTAGAGTTAATTAGTTGATTCAGAAGATTAGGGTAATAGGTCATTTAGAGAACCTTTTCTTGATATGCTAATTTATTGAGACAGGTTTTTTGGGTTATCAGGAGTTGTATGCCAAAATCATCAGTATTAAAACAATAAAAGACCTGACAAATTTCAGTTGGTGGATAATGAATCTATAATATATGAAAGTTTAATTGTAATCATTACATTATGGTAAATAATGAAATTTAACACTATATGCTAATTTTTTGAGAAGGACCTGTATAATGCACCGCCCATGGTTCTCTATACAGTATATTGCAATCCCTGTTATCCTTCATAGAATATAATGCATAGTCCTAGTCCATGGTCATCTATACAATATAATGAATCTCCAATTGTCCTCCATACAATACAATGTACTCTCCATGGTCCCCCATACAATATAATGCACTCCCCTTGGTCCTCTATATAGTTTAATGCACTCTCCATGGTCCTTCCTAAAATATCATGCACCTCCCATTGTTCTATATACAACATAATGCATTCCCATGGTCCTCTATTCAATATAATACACAACCCAAGGTCTTCTATAAAATATAATGCACCCCCCATGGTCATCCGTACAATATGATGAACCATTTCCTTTTGTCCTCTATACAATATAATGACCTTCCCATGGTCCTAAATACAATATAATTCACCCACCAATGTCATCTACACAATATAATGCGCTCCCTATGGTCGTCCATACAATATAAAGCACTCATCATGGTCCTCCATATAATGCAATGCACTTGCCATGATCCTCCATACAATATAATGAACCTCCTATTGTCTTCTATACAATATAATTCAATCCCCCATGGTCCTCCAAACAATATAACGCGCTCCCCATAGTGCTCCATAGAATATAATGCGCTCCACACAGCCCTACAGAGAATATAATGTACTCTCCATGGTCCGCCATAGAATGTAATGAGCTCCCCATGGTCCTCCATACAATATTATGCTCTCACATCAAGGAAAATAGAAAAAATTGGAATCCGGCTCAACAGGCCTGGATTTTCCTTTTCTTTTTACTTTTCAAAAGAAATATGGTGCATACATAAGAAAAATTTACATGGTCGACATGACCCAGTGTCTGAGCCCCAGATGGATGAGCATAGAGCAACTGGGTGAGCTGGAATTAAGTTTCTATAAATATAATGCTCTCCCCATGGTGCTATATACAATATAATGAACCTCCTATTGTCCTCTTTACAATATAATGAACCTCCTTTTGTCCTCTATACAATATAATTTCCGGGACAGACAGACGGAAGTGACCCTCAGACAATTATATATATAGATAATGAACCCACAAATCACCTATACAATATAATGCACTCCCTATGGTCCTCCATATAATATGATGCACTCCCCATGGACCTCCATGCAATATAATATACTCCCTACGGTCCTCCATACAACATAATGCCCTCCCCACGATTGTTCATAGACAATAATGCACTCCCCATGGTCTATTATACAATATAATGCATTCCCCATGGTCCTCTATAGAATATAATGCACCTCCCATGGTCCTCCATACAATGTAATGCACTTTCAATGGTTCTCCATAGAATATAAATCTCCCTCCCCATAGTCCTCCATACAATATAATGCACCCCTCCATAATCCTCCATATAGTATAATGCACTCCCCATGATACTCTGTACAATAAAATGCACCCTCCATGGTCATCCACACAATATAATGCACCCCCGTGGTCCTCCCTACAATATAAAACACCCCCAAGGTCATCTATACAATATAATGCCTTCCCTATGGTCCCCCACACAATATAATACACCCCACGGTCCTCCATACAACATAATGCACTCCCCATGGTCCTCCATAGAATACAATGCATTCCCATGGTCATGTATGCAATATATTGCACTCCCAATGGTCCTCCATAAAATATAATGCGCTCTCCTTGGTCCTCCATAGAATATAATGCACATCCCCATTGTCCTCTATACATTATAATGTACCCCTTTGGTCCTCTTTATAGTATAATGCACGTCCCATGGTCCTCTATACAATATATTAAACCCCCTATGGTCCTCTATTCAGTATAATAAACCCCCCCATTGTCCTCTATACAATATAATGCACTTTCCATGGTCCTCCATACAATATAATGCACGCCCTATTGTCATCTATACAATATAATTCACTACTTATGGTCCTCCGTGCAATATAATGCCCTAACTTGGCCCTCCATACAATATAATGCACCCCTATGGTCCTCCATACAATATAATGAACCACCTATAGTCCTCTATAAAATATAATACAATCCCCCATGGTTCTTTATACAATATAATGGACCCCCCCATGGTCCTCCATGCAATATAATGCACTCTCCATGGTTCTCGATTCAACATAATGCACCCCTCATGGTCATCTTTACAATTTAATGCACTCCCCATAGTCCTCCATACAATAAAATGCAGCCCTTCATAATCCTCCATATAGTATAATGCACTCCCCATGGTACTCTATACAATAAAATGCACCCCTATGGTCCTCCACACAATATCACCCCCCCCCCCCCGTGGTCCTCCATACAATATAAAGCACCCCCATGGACATTTATACAATATAATGCCCTTCCCATTGTCCACCACACAATATAATGCACCCCTATGGTCCTCCATACAATGTAATGCACTCCCACGGAACTCTATATAATATACTGCACCACCATGGTCCTCCATGCAGTATAATGCACCCCCCATAGTCCTCTATACAATATAATACAAGCCACGTGGCCCTCCATAGAATTGAATGCGCACCCCATGGTGCTCCATAAGATATAATGCGCTCCCCATGGTCCTCTATAGAATGTAATGAGCTCCCCGTGTTCCTTCATACAATATAATGAACCTGCAATTGTCCTCCATACAATATGATGGCCTCCCCATGGTCCTCCAAAGAATAGAATGCACCCACCCAGCTGATCTATAAAATATAATCCACTCCACATGGCTCTCCATACAATATAATGCACTTCCCATGGTCCTAAATAGAATATAATGGGCTCCCTATGGTCCTCCATAGAGTGTAATGTGCTCCCTATGGTCATCCGTAGAATGTAATGTACCCCCATTGACCTCCATACAATATAATGCCTTCCCCATGGTCTTCCATACAATGTAATGGACACCCCATTTTCCTCCATAGAATATAATGCGCTCCACATGGTCCTCCATAGAATGCAATGTACCTCACCATGGTGATCCATACAATATAATGCGATACAATAATAAAGAGGCTAAGGACACTTCATCAATATATGACTAACATCATCTACTATGGTAAGGTGCCATATAGAAGAGAAGTGATATGAAACAACATGCAAATAAAAGAATATCTTTATAAAATAACAATAGTATAAAAACAAATTTGAAAAGACAGGGCAAGAAAAAAGGGCCTCCAAATGATGGGGAAAGGGGGAAAGGAAGCTGCAGCAAGTAATGATAAAGCGCACAGCTAAACAATATAATGCGAGCACCATGCATAAAAGAAGCAGGCGAATGTATAATCCTTACATTCATGAAGGGACAGGAACGGAGAGACTTAGCAAGCACTACAAAGTTGCTTTATATGCTAAGTTTTGCAGATGCAATATTAAATAGCTGCCTGCAAGAAGGAAAGGAAAGAAACAAAGTCCAGGAGGAGTGAAGACAAGGTGAGGTGCTTATGGATTATATGCCATAGAAGCTAGTTCCTTCACATCACATGTGCTGCTGACAGATCTCAGTAAAAAGGTGTATTAAATGTCCAGGAAGTTCAGAATGCTCATATAGTTAGATACCTGCTAGAAGACTGGAACTGTCAGACTGTGCGGTAGGGCCAGCTGCTGCTAGAGATCCCCTTGTCCGACGTGCACAGTTTTGCAAGGTTGCTTCTTGGGGCCTGACCATGGTCCTCCATACAATACAATGCAGTCGCCATGGTCCTCCATAGAATATAATGCACCCCCCATAGTCCTCCCTAGAATATAATGCACTCCCCATAGTCCTCTTAAAAATATAATGCACACCCCATTTTCCTCCTGGGAATATAGTAGACTCCCCATGATCCTTCATAGACTATAATGCAGCCCCCATAGTCTTCCCTAGAATATAATACGCTCTGCGTGGTCCTCCATAAAATGCACTCCCCATGGTCCTTCATAGACTATAATGCAGCCCCCATAGTCCTCCATAGAATGTAATGCGCTCTCCGTGGTCTTCCATAAAATGCACTCCCAATGGTCCTTCAAACAAGCTTATGCACCCCCCATGGTCCTCAATAGAATATAATGTTCTCCCCATGGTCATCCATAGAATGCAATGAGCGACCTATGGTCCTTCATACAACATAATGCCCTCTTCATGGTCCTCCATACAATATAATGTACTCCCCATGGTCGTCCATAGGCTATAATCCACCCCCATAGTCCTCCATAGAATATAATACACTCCCCATGATCCACCAAACAATTTAATGTACACCCCATGGTCCTCCAGAGAATTTTATGCACTCCCCGTGGTCCTCCTAAGAATATAATGCACCCTCAATGGTCCTCAATACAATATAATGTACCCCATGGTCCTCCATACAATATAATGAACCTCTTATAATCCTCCATACAGTATAATGCACCCCTCATGGTCCCCCATACAATATAATGTACTCTCCATGGTCCTCTATAGAATACAATGAACTCCTCATGGTACTCTATAGAATAAAATTAACTCCTCATGGTACTCCATTGAATATAATGCACCTCCCGTGGTCCTCCAAACAAGATAATGCACCTCCCATGGTCCTCCAAACAAGATAATGCACTCCCCATGGTCCTTCATAGAATATAATGCACTTCACCTAGTCCTTCCATGGATTATTATTATTTATTATTATAGCGCCATTTACTCCATAGCGCTTTACATGTGAGAAGGAGAATACATAGTAATAACAGGTGCAATAATCCTGACCAATACGAGTCAGCGACTGGTACAGGAGGAGCGAGGACCCTGCCCCCGAGGGCTCACAGTCTACAGGGGGTGGGTGAGGATACAGAAGGGAGGGCAGCGCTGGTCGTGCAGCGGTGTGGTGGAGCGAGGGTTACTGCAGGTTGTAGGCTTGTCGGAAGACGTAGGCCTTCAGGTTCCTTAGGAAGGTTTCCACAGTAGGTGAGAGTCTGATATGTTGGGGTAGAGAGTTCAAGAGTGAGGGGGGATACACTGGAGAAACCTTGTATGTGAATGTGGAAAGACTAAACAAAAGGGGAGTAGAGGAGGAAATAGTAACATTATAACATTGGCAACAAATGTGGCAACTTCTAGGACCTTTAAGAGAAAGTCATTTAAGGAGTTATTCACTACTGGTCAACCCCTTCTGAGTGCTGCAGAGCAACAAAGTAAAAGCACTCCATGTTTACAGGAGACTCAGTGCCAGCATCGTGGGAATGGCGCCATTCCAGGAGGTGTGTGTTTTTTATTTTATTTCAGATACTGCAGCATTTAAAGGGGTTATGTCACCAAGGTTTTAACGCCTAATCTGAGATCTAATATACCGTATTTAGAATTATATATCTATATACTGTAATATATAAAGAGAAATGTATCACGTATTGAGCTGCTTGCTGTAGTTTTTATAAAATCACTGTTTTATCAGCAGGAGATTATCAGTAGAGGACTGCTGCAAGCTAGTTATCCATATTCATGAGCTCTGTATAACTCGACCACTGATTCGGAGCTTTCTGCCTATGCACAGTGTACACATACACAGAATACTTCCAATCAGTGTTGTTAGCAGGGTTATACAGAGCTCAGCATCGAGAGAACTGGTAAATCTGCAGCTGACAAGACTGTCATTTTATCAAAATTACACCATGTAGTCCAATAAGTAGTATATCATTGGTATAAGGGTCTCTGCCCCTATATCATGCTGACAGATTCCCTTTAAAAAGGTGTCAGCCTTTTCCATATCTTGTGGTAAATCTCATCAGAGCTGAACCTGGACATTACACAATGATAAGAACATGTCACCATGAATTGGGAACAGATAACTCTGACCATGTTACGATACGATACGATACGATACACTTTATTGATCCCGTGGGAAATTATGTTATCACAGCAGCACAACTTAAATCATAAAAATCATAAAATGAATTAATTGACATGACAGTGGAGTTGACAGAAGAACATTATACATTAGAATAGGACATACACAACGGGTGAACTGAAATGTAGAGAAATAAAGTAGACATTCACCTTGATGATTTAACCCTAATGTTATTGTTGTACATTCCCATTGGTAAACTGCCTACAACACCTGTAATCTTCTGCACTAATATAAAACTGGTTTTGGTAATTTTTCATTATAAAAGGTTCATTTGATGTAGAATTATTTTGCTGACTTTTTTCCCCGGATTACTTGTGGAGATATAAAACATGTACAATAACTTTCTCTGTAATTGATAGTTCTTTATCTCTACTTACCTGAGCCTCCTGGGTACTTCTGCAGGTCTTTTTTTTCCTGAATGTTGGTCTTAACAATTGGTGTCTTTCCTTCCTCTGCACAGTCCAGGCCGATTCTTCTTTTCTTTGGTCCTATCCTCTGGACAATGATGTCTTCATCCACTCGGTCCATCTCTGGGGTGGGAGACATCTTCTGTCCTGCGTCTGGATTCTTCCTCTTTTTGCCCTTCCTTTTGGGCTCTTTGATTGAAGACTTCTCATCAGCCGATGAGGCGAAGTCTCTTCTGTTCTTTAGCCCTTCACTCTGGGCAATGACGTCCTCATGCACTCGCTCCATTTCTGGGGTGGGAGACGTCTTCCGTCCGGAGTCTGCTTTTTTTGTTTTTTTGATTGAAGGCTCGTCATCAGATAATGAATCCAAGTGTCTTCTTTTCCTCGCTCTCTTCCTCCCTACAAACTCTTCTTTCTCCATATTAGCGCTTTGCTTATAATCCACAGACAGATTCTTCACCTTCACCATCAACTCCAACTGTCACTTTCCTCAACTGTCAACTGAGCGCACGGGCACCTGGATGACACTGGTCATGTGATTAGTAACTGACCAATAGGATTCCAGGGTATATGCTATAGGAATGTATCAATTTGATATACGGGTTGGAATACAATTACCGTATATACTCGAGTATAAGCCGACCCGAGTACAAGCCGACCCCCTAATTTTGCAACAAAAAACTGGGAAAACTTATTGACTCGAGTATAAGCCTAGGGTGGGAAATGCAGCAGCTACCGGTATATGTCAAAAATAAAAATAGATACCAATAAAAGTAAAATTAATTGAGACATCAGTAGGTTAAGTTTTTTTGAATATCCATATTGAATCAGGAGCCCCATATAATGATCCATGCAGTTCTTTATGGCCCCATAGATGCTCCATATAATGCTCCATGCAGTTATGGCCCCATAGATGCCCCATATAATCCTCCATGCAGTTATGGCCCCATATAATGCTCCACATAATGCTCTCCATGCAGTTATGGCCCCATAGATGCTCCATGCAGTTATGGCCCCATAGATGCTCCATATAATCCTCCATGCAGTTATGGCCCCATAGATGCTCCATATAATGCTCCATGCAGTTATGGCCCCATAGATGCTCCATATAAAGCTCCATGCAGTTATGGCCCCATAGATGCTCCATATAAAGCTTCATGCAGTTATGGCCCCATAGATGCTCCATATAAAGCTCCATGCAGTTATGGCCCCATATATGCCCCATATAATCCTCCATGCAGTTATGGCCCCATAGATGCCCCATTTATTGCCCCATAGATGCCCCATATAATGCTCCATGCAGTTATGGCCCCATAGATGCCCCATATAATGCTCCATACAGTTATTGCCCCATAGATGCCCCATATAATGCTCCATGCAGTTATGGCCCCATAGATGCCCCATATAATGCTCCATGCTGTTGTTTATGGCCCCATAGACGCTCCATATAATGCTTCATGCAGTTGTTTATGGCCCCATAGACGCTCCATATAATGCTCCATGCAGTTGTTTATGGCCCCATAGACGCTCCATATAATGCTCCATGCAGTTGTTTATGGCCCCATAGACGATCCAATTTAATGCTCCATGCAGTTGTTTATGGCCCCATAGACGCTCCATACAGCCACATGTAATGCTGCTGCTGCAATATAAAAAAAAAAAAAAAAGAATCACATACTCATCTCTCGTCGCTGCTCCTCAGCATCCCGTCTCTCCGCACTGACTGTTCAGGCAGAGGGCGGCGCGCACACTAATACGTCATCGCGCCCTCTGACCTGCACAGTCACAGCAAGAGGACGGGAAGACAGAGCGGCGCCCGGCGAATGGAACGCGGACAGGTGAATATGAAATACTCACCTGGTCCCGGCGCTCCTGACGCTGTCCCTGCCTGTCCCATGGTACCGCAGCTTCTTCCTGTAATCAGCGGTCACCAGTACCGCTGATTACAGTAATGAATATGCGGCTCCGCCTCTATGGGAGTGGAGTCCATATTCATTACTTTAATGAGCGGTACCACGTGACCGCTGAATAGAAGAAGAGCTGCAGCCCTGGAGACCATGGGACAGGCTGGAACAGCGTTAGGAGCGCCGGGACCAGGTGAGTATGTGACACTGCTCTCTCCCCCTCACCCGCCGACTATGACTCGAGTATAAGCCGAGAGGGGCACTTTCAGCCCAAAAATTTGGGCTGAAAATCTCAGCTTATACTCGAGTATATACGGTAAATCTGTTTCTGTTTCACTGTTGTTAGTTAGTTGATCTAATCTTTATCTTTGCAATTTTCCATCACTTGAGTATTATCTCACAGATAATGTTAGGATTGTTGGGCCCATTTTAACAATGTTCTGTATTATTGGTCCACACAACCATCAATAAACTGTATACCTGACCATTGTACGTATTGAGAATCAGCTGAGAGCTCAACATTATTTGCATCGAGTGGATGTGAACAAAGCAAGCAATATTAGTTTCTCAGCTACTGCTGTACTCAGTATAAGCAGTGGCTGAAATGACAAAGCTAAGGATAATAATGTTTGTTTTGATTCCTGCCTATGCAGAGCACAGCAGTCTGTGACAAACTGATTTCGACTTCAGTGCCATGTATAAGCAGTGACTATGGTGACAGAAGATGAGCAGCTAATTATTGGAGACAGCTCTAATCACGTGCAGTGCATATAACCAGTGTTTATTCATTAGCTATTTATTTTCGGTTGTCTTTGTTTCTGGCTATGTAGAGTAGACCACTCCAGATGAGTTTGCCATAGGCTGCTGTACTCTGCTTAGGCAGCATCTTCTATGATAAAGCTCACTTCATTATACTGAGATTTGTAATTTTGGTCTTTGCTTATGTAGAGAGCAGCAACCACTGGCAAAATCATCCCACCTTGTGCGCTCCGCATAAGTAGACTTAGGTGGGCATTCGCTTTGCCGCTCAATACTGTCTTCATTTATTAGTTAGAGCTGCTTTTATACTTTTACATTATTTCTAATCCAAGCTAGTGTTACAAGTAAGGAAAGGGACTTATCCAGGGTTATGGTTAGGCCCGGGACTGGGCTTAGGGCTGGGGTTAGGGACCAGATTAGGAATAGAGTTAGGATTATATATGATTAAGAATAGGGCTAGGGCAATAAAATTGTTACATAAAAAAATGTAGTAAGAAAATGAAGAACAAACAAATATAATAATGTATAACGTTTAATATTTTGAAAATTTGAGATCTGATTTCAGCAAAAAGCAGAATTTTTTTTTTTTTAAAAATAAGACATAAAATCTCAAAGTATAATTACATCAGTATTTTCCCATAGATTACAATTTACTGGTAATACTGGGGTTTTGGAAAGGACTCGGAGTACTAATGCTTCACGGGTTAGGGGGCACACACTTGTATTGTGCTGGGTGCCTGTAACCCACGCTGTACCAGTGTGCTATCAGCATAGTGTACAGCAACCAGCAAGTTTTCGTATTTCACATTTTCTGCATTTTTTCATCTGTCGCCTAAAAGACAACAGGTAAATATTAAATGTACTACCAACATCAGGCTTATTATTGTGAGATGCTCACTTTAACTGAGTTTATTTTACAAAAAGCCCTAAATGTGACGTTTCATTCATGTGTTTTGCCAAAAGTTTCTTTGTAGGACTTGTAAAGGAATAAAAAGACATAAACATATCTGAATTAAATAAAATATCATCTGGGAAGAGCTGGTAATAATATGAATGAAAACAACAGAGTTTCCTACAATCAAAAAAAATTCCACAAAAACTATGGGTGAAAATAATCTACTGTTGGTCTTTATAAAAGATGTTTCTGTGCTCTTAACGAGGTTGTCTCATCTTATCCTCTGAAGGACACTGCTTTCCTGGCTTCCTGCTCGTTGGGGGTATTGCGCTGTTGTTTAAAGGGATTTCCCACTACCAGGACAACCCCTTCTCAATCTAATTATTTGCCCCTGTTAAAATAAAAACACCTGTGCTCCCCTCCCGTGCCAGCGCAGATCCAGTAGTGTCACCGCTCACAGAGATAACCTTTATTATGTAAATTGCTCTGATATTGTGAAATCGGCTCTGTGAATTGGCTGTTATGGGCAATTGTATGGTGCAATTTCTCCTGTTATCCTTGTGAAAATGCAATATTTGGAGCTAAAAATAATTTTTGTTGGGAAAATGTGATTTTTTTTTTTTATTTTCATGTTCTGTGAAGCACCTGGGGTTTCAAGGTGCTCACCACATATCTAGATAAGTTCCCTAAAGCTATGTGCACACGTAGGTCGGGTCTCTGCGGGTTCTCCCGCAGCGGATTTGATAAATCTGCAGGGCAAAACCACTGTGGTTATCCCTGCAGATTTATCGCGGTTTGTTTTGCGGTTTCCGCTGCGGGTTTCCACCTATACTATTGATGCTGCATATGCAGCAATATGCAGCATCAATAGTAATGTTAAAATAAATAAAAAAAAAGGTTATATACTCACCCTCTGACGTCCCGATCTCCTCGGCGCTGCACGCGGCGGTCCGGTTCCAAAGATGCTGTGCGAGAAGGACCCTTCGTGACGTCACGGTCATGTGACCGCGACGTCACCGCAGGTCCTGCTCGCATAGCAACCCTGCGACCAGACGGCCGCGTGCAGCGCTGAGAGGTGAGTATATCATGATTTTTTATTTTAATTCTTTTTTTTTTACCCAAATATGGTTCCCAGGGCCTGCAGGAGAGTCACCCCGGGTACCATCCGCACATGATCCACTTACTTCACGCATCGTGGGCACAGCCCCATGCGGGAAGTAAGCGAATCAATGCATTCCTATGGGTTCAGAATCGCCGCGATTCTGCACAAAGAAGTGACATGCTGCGGAATGTAAACCGCTGCGTTTCTGCGTGGTTTTTCCCGCAGCATGTGCACAGCGGATTGCGGTTTCCATAGGGTTTACATGTAACTGTAAACGCAATGGAAACTGCTGCGGACCCGCGGTAAAACCCGCAAAGTGTGAACATGGCCTAAGGGGTCTTGTTTCCAAAATGGTAAACAAACAAAGTTCTAAATCATTTCAATATGAAATACAGGGGCGGACACAGACAGCTTGGGGCCCCAGTGCAAGAAATGTATCTGGGCCTCCTCTCCTTTTAAGGCTACCAAGCTACAGATATACCGTATATACTCGAGTATAAGCCGAGAATTTCAGCCCTTTTTTTTAGGCTGAAATTGTCCCTCTCGGCTTATACTCGAGTCATTCCCATTGGTCGGCAGGGAAGGGGGAGCGGCAGCTGTCTAATAATACTCACCTGCTCCTGGCACGGTCCCTGCACATCCCTGGTTCTCCGGGCGCTGACAGCTTCTTCCTGTATTGAGCGGTCACATATTCACCTGTCCCACGTTCCACCGTCGGCGCCGCTCCGTCTTCCGCATCCTCTGCAGTGACACTCAGATCAGAGGGCGTGATGACGCGATTAGTGTGCGCGCCGCCCTCTGCCTGAACAGCCAGTGCAGAGGACGTCGAAGACACAGCGGCGCTGATGGTGGAACATGGGACAAGTGAATATTGCAAGTGCCGGGGGCCTGGGCGACGAGAGGTGAGTATGTGATTTTTTTTTTAATCGCAGCAACAGCATATGGAGCAAATATCTCTATGGAGCATCTTATGGGGCCATGTGCAGCGTTATATGGGACAAATATTTCTATGGAGCATCTTATGGGGCCATGTGCAGTGTTATATGGGGGCAAATATCTCTATGGAGCATCTTATGGGGCCATAATAAGCATTTGTGCAGCATTGTATGGGGGCAAATGTGTTATGATCTGGTGGCCTAGGAGCAGCATGAGATGTACTCTGGAGAAGGTGGTACCTGTACTGACTGCAAAACCTGAACTTAACACTGCAACTAGAAGTAGCCTTGGGATGTACCTGATATCCTAGACACCTCGACACAGCCGGAGGACTAAATACCCCTAAAGATAGAAATGGGAAAGCTATCTTGCCTCAGAGAAAATCCCCAAAGAATAGACAGCCCCCCACAAATATTGACTGTGAGAGGAGAGGGAAATAACATACGCAGACTGAAAACAGATTTAGCAAAGGAGGCACTTCTAACTAAATAGAAAGGAAGGACAGAGAACTGTACGGTCAGTATAAAAACACTAGAAAATATCCACCACAGACAATACCAAAAATCTCCACATCTATCTAAAGATATGAAGGGGGCAAATCTGCATCTCCAGAGATACCAGCTTGGCTGAACAAATCCTTACACTGACCAAGCTTGACAAGAAAAAACATAGAAATGCACTGAACTAATAAGCCCACAACACGTGGACAGCAAAAAACAAAGCCAGAACTTATCTTTGTTGACTTGGACTGCATAGCAGGAGAAACCAGGCAGAGATGTGAATCCTCCAGAAAACAATGGACAACTGGCACTAACCAAAGGATCCAGCTGGACTAAATAGCCCAGTCATAATTGCAATAGGTGAACGCACCTGATAAATGCTGTGATTCAAAGACAGCAGCCGTACCACTTACAACCACCGGAGGGAGCCCAAGAGCCGAATTCACAACAGTACCCCCCCTTGAGGAGGGGTCACCGAACCCTCACCAGGACCCCCAGGCCGATCAGGACGAGCCAAATGAAAAGCACAAACTAAATCGTCAGCGTGAACATCGGAGGCAAAAACCCAAGAATTATCCTCCTGGCCATAACCCTTCCATTTGACAAGATACTGAAGCTTCCGCCTTGAAAAACGAGAATCCAAAATCTTCTCAACCACATACTCCAACTCCCAATCAACCAACACCGGGGCAGGAGGATCAACAGAGGGAACAACAGGCTCCACATATTTCCGCAACAAAGATCAATGGAAAACATTATGGATGGAAAACGAGGCTGGAAGGGCCAAACGAAAAGACACTGGATTGATAATCAGAAATCCTATAAGGACCAATAAACCGAGGCTTGAACTTAGGGGAAGAAACCTTCATAGGAACATGACGGGAAGACAACCAGACCAAATCCCCAACCCGAAGTCGAGAACCAACACACCGACGACGGTTAGCAAAATGCTGAGCCTCCTCCTGAGACAACACCAAATTGTCCACCACATGAGCCCAAATTTGCTGCAACCTGTCGACCACAGAATCCACACCAGGACAATCAGAAGGCACAACCTGCCCTGAAGAAAAACGAGGATGAAAACCAAAATTACAAAAGAAGGGCGAAACCAAGGTAGCAGAACTAGCCCGATTATTAAGGGCAAACTCGGCCAATGGCAAGAAGGCTACCCAATCATCCTGATCAGCAGACACAAAGCATCTCAAATAAGTTTCCAACGTCTGATTAGTTCGCTCGGTTTGGCCATTTGTCTGAGGGTGGAATGCGGAAGAAAAAGACAAATCACTGCCCAGCCTAGCACAAAAGGACCGCCAAAACCTAGAAACAAACTGGGAGCCTGTTGTGAACTCTGTTCTCGAACTCCCTCCTGTGGTCAGGAATGGTACTTCTGTGAGTTCTGTCCGTGGACTCCCTCTGGTGGCTGAAAGTGGAGCTGCTGGTCTTGAAGTGGCTTCCTCAGCTGCATCATTTAAGACTGGGCTGGTTCCTCTATTTAACTCCGCTCAGATCGTTACTTGATGCCAGCTGTCAATGTATCAGTACTGGTTCAGATCTCTCTTGGATCTCCTGATGACCTGTCTACTTCAGCAGAAGCTAAGTCCCTGCTAAGCTCATTTGTTGTTCACTTGTGTGCTGAATATATTTCTTAGTACCTGCTAAGTTTCTGTCCAGCTGGCTATCATGATATTATCTCGCTAGCTGGAAGCTCTGGGTTGCAGAGTGGCACCACCGCACCGTGAGTCGGTGCGGGGGTCTTTTTGCTCACTCTGCGTGGCTTTTTGTAGTTTTTGTGCTGACCGCAAAGATCCCTTTGTCTATCTTCTGTCTATTTAGTAAGACTGGCCTCCTTTGCTGAAACCTGTTTCATTCCTGTGTTTGTGCCTTCCTCTTAACTCACAGTCAATATATGTGGGGGGCTGTCCTTTTCCTTTGGGGAATTTCTCTGAGGCAAGGTGAGGCTTTATTTCTCTTTAGGGGTAGTTACCTCTCAGGCTGTGAAGAGTCGTCTAGGCAGAGTCAGGCACGATCCACGGCTAATTCTAGTGTGTGTGATAATAGGATTAGGGTTGCAGTCAGCAGAGCTCCCACTTCCCAGAGCTCGTCCTATTTTGCAGTTTGACTATCAGGTCATTCCAGGTGCTCCTAACCACCAGGTCGGTAACAGTACAGCTGGCCACAAAGTGTTAATGCATCTCAATAGAGGGATCAGAGAAGTTCTGAGACCATTTTTTTTTCTCTGCAGTGTGTTTTGTCTTTCTTTTCCCCTTAACCTCTGGGTGGTTCAGGACTCAGGTGCAGATATGGACATTCAAGGTCTGTCCACTTGTGTGGAAAATCTCACTGCAAGGGTACAAAGCATTCAGGATTATGTAGTTCAGAATCCTATGTTAGAGCCTAGAATTCCAATTCCTGATTTGTTTTCTGGGGATAGATCTAAGTTTCTGAATTTCAAGAATAATTGTAAACTGTTTCTTGCTCTGAAACCTCGCTCCTCTGGTGACCCTAGTCAGCAAGTAAAAATCGTTATTTCCTTGTTGCGTGGTGACCCTCAAGACTGGGCATTCTCCCTTGCGCCAGGAGATCCTGCATTGCTTAATGTAGATGCGTTTTTTCTGGTGCTTGGATTGCTCTATGACGAACCAAATTCTGTGGATCAGGCAGAGAAAATCTTGCTGGCTCTATGTCAGGGTCAGGATGATGCTGAAATGTATTGTCAGAAGTTTAGAAAGTGGTCTGTGCTTACTCAATGGAATGAGTGTGCCCTGGCAGCAATTTTCAGAAAGGGTCTTTCTGAGGGCCTTAAGGATGTTATGGTGGGGTTCCCCACGCCTACTGGTCTGAATGAATCAATGTCCTTGGCCATTCAGATCGATCGGCGTTTGCGGGAGCGTAAAGTTGTGCACCATATGGCGGTGTCCTCTGAGCAGAGGCCTGAGCCTATGCAATGTGATAGGACTTTGACCAGAGCTGAACGGCAAGAACACAGACGTCAGAATGGGCTGTGTTTTTACTGTGGTGACTCCACTCATGCTATCTCTGATTGTCCTAAGCGCACTAAGCGGTCCGCTAGGTCTGTCACCATTGGTACTATACAGCCTAAATTTCTTTTGTCCGTTACTTTGATTTGCTCTTTGTCATCCTACTCTGTTATGGCATTTGTGGATTCGTGCGCAGCCCTGAATTTAATGGACTTGGAGTATGCCAGGCGCTGTGGTTTTTTCTTGGAGCCCTTGCAGCATCCTATTCCGTTAAGGGGAATTGATGCTACGCCTTTGGCCAAGAATAAGCCTCAGTACTGGACCCAGTTGACCATGTTCATGGCTCCTGCACATCGGGAAGATATTCGCTTTTTGGTGTTGCATAATTTGCATGATGTGGTCGTGTTGGGTTTGCCATGGCTACAGGTCCATAATCCAGTATTGGACTAGAAATCAATGTCTGTGTCCAGTTGGGGTTGTCAAGGGGTCCATGGTGATGTTCCAGCGTTGTCAATTTCTTCTTCCACTCCTTCTGAAGTACCTGAGTTTTTGTCGGATTACCAGGATGTATTTGATGAGCCCAAGTCCAGTGCCCTGCCTCCTCATAGGGATTGTGATTGTGCTATTAATTTGATTCCTGGTAGTAAGTTTCCTAAAGGCCGACTTTTCAATTTATCTGTGCCAGAACACGCCGCTATGCGGAGCTATATAAAGGAGTCCTTGGAGAAAGGGCATATTCGCCCGTCGTCATCACCGTTAGGAGCAGGTTTCTTTTTTGTGGCCAAGAGGGATGGTTCTCTGAGACCTTGTATAGATTACCGCCTTCTTAATAAAATCACGGTCAAATTTCAGTACCCTTTGCCTGTATTGTCTGATTTGTTTGCTCGGATTAAGGGGGCTAGTTGGTTTACTAAGATAGATCTTCGTGGAGCGTATAATCTTGTGCGTATTAAACGGGGCGATGAATGGAAAACCGCGTTTAATACGCCCGAGGGCCATTTTGAGTATCTGGTGATGCCATTCGGGCTTTCTAATGCGTCATCTGTATTCCAGTCCTTTATGCATGACATCTTCCTAAAGTATCTGGATAGATTCATGATAGTATATTTGGATGATATTTTGGTCTTTTCGGATGATTGGGAGTCTCATGTGAAGCAGGTCAGAATGGTGTTCCAAGTCCTTCGTGCTAATTCCTTGTTTGTGAAGGGGTCTAAGTGTCTCTTCGGAGTTCAGAAGGTTTCCTTTTCGGGCTTCATTTTTTCTCCTTCTACTATCGAGATGAATCCAGTTAAAGTCCAGGTCATTTATGATTGGACTCAGCCTACATCTGTAAAGAGCCTTCAGAAATTCCTGGGCTTTGCGAATTTTTACCGTCGCTTTATCGCTAATTTTTCTAGTGTTGTTAAACCACTGACTGATTTGACCAAGAAAGGTGCGGATGTGGTGAATTGGTCCTCTGCGGCCGTTGAGGCATTTCAGGAGCTGAAACGTCGTTTTTCTTCGGCCCCTGTGTTGTGTCAGCCAGATGTTTCGCTCCCTTTTCAGGTCGAGGTTGATGCTTCTGAGATTGGAGCAGGGGCTGTTTTGTCTCAGAGAAGTTCTGATGGCTCTGTGATGAAGCCATGTGCTTTCTTTTCTAGAAAGTTTTCGCCTGCTGAGCGTAATTATGATGTTGGCAATCGGGAGTTGTTGGCTATGAAGTGGGCATTCGAGGAGTGGCGTCATTGGCTTGAGGGCGCCAAGCTTCGCGTGGTGGTCTTGACGGATCACAAGAATCTGACTTATCTTGAGTCTGCCAAGCGGTTGAACCCTAGACAGGCTCGATGGTCACTGTTTTTCTCCCGTTTCGATTTCGTGGTTTCATACCTTCCGGGTTCTAAGAATGTGAAGGCTGATGCCCTTTCAAGGAGTTTTGTGCCTGATTCTCCGGGAGTTTCTGAGCCGGCTGGTATTCTCAAAGAGGGGGTAATTTTGTCTGCCATCTCCCCTGATTTGCGGCGGGTTCTACAGGAGTTTCAGGCGGATAGACCTGACCGCTGTCCTGCAGAGAGACTGTTTGTCCCTGATAGATGGACAAGTAGGGTTATCTCGGAGGTTCATTGTTCGGTGTTGGCTGGTTATCCTGGAATTTTTGGTACCAGAGATTTGGTGGCTAGGTCCTTTTGGTGGCCTTCCTTGTCACGGGATGTGCGTTCTTTTGTGCAGTCCTGTGGGACTTGTGCTCGGGCGAAGCCCTGCTGTTCTCGTGCCAGTGGGTTACTTTTGCCCTTGTTGGTCCCGAAGAGGCCCTGGACGCATGTTTCCATGGATTTTATTTCAGATCTCCCTGTCTCTCAAAGGATGTCGGTCATCTGGGTGGTTTGTGATCGCTTCTCTAAGATGGTCCATTTGGTACCCTTGCCTGTTATGACCCCAATGGCAGAGGGTCTCAGAAGTAATTACCAAGTCTGCAAACACAAAAAAACAGCTCATAGGACAGTGGTAACTGGGCTGACCGTATAACTAATCCTAGCACCACAAATAGCAGCAGCCGGGGAACGTGCCTACGTTGGTTCTAGACGTCTCGCGCCAGCCGGAGAACTAACTAACCCTAGAAGGGAAAATATAAGAAAAGACAAACGCAAGAATGAACTAGATATTTAGCAAAGAGAGGCCCACTGACTAATAGCAGAATATAGTAAGATGACTTATACGGTCAGCAAAAACCCTATCAAAATTTCCACGCTGGATATACAAGAACCCCCGAACCGTCTAACGGCCCGGGGGGAGGATACCAGCCCCCTAGAGCTTCCAGCAAAATCAGGAATCACATTTAGTACAAGCTGGACAAATAAAAAAGAGCAATGCAAATAACCAAAAAACAAGGAAGCAGGACTTAGCTTAATTTTGCAAGAACCACGACCAGCAGACAGGAGCAAACAGAAAGGAACTGATTACAACGATGCCAGGCACCAGACTGAGAATTCAGGAAGTTTATATAGCAACACCCCTGGACTAACGACCCAGGTGGGTGCCAAACTAGGGAAAGACAATCCCAGAGTCATATCACTAGTGACCACAAGAGGGAGCCAAAAAAGTCTAATTCACAACAGTACCCCCCCTTTAAGGAGGGGTCACCGAACCCTCACCAAGACCACCAGGGCGATCAGGATGAGCAGCGTGAAAGGCACGAACTAAATCGGCCGCATGCACATCAGAGGCAACCACCCAGGAATTATCCTCCTGACCATAGCCCTTCCACTTGACCAGATACTGAAGCCTCCGCCTGGAGAGACGAGAATCCAAGATCTTCTCCACCACGTACTCCAACTCGCCCTCAACCAACACCGGAGCAGGAGGCTCAACAGAAGGAACCACAGGTACAACGTACCGCTGCAACAAAGACCTATGGAACACGTTGTGAATGGCAAACGACACAGGAAGATCCAAGCGAAAGGACACGGGATTAAGGATTTCCAATATCTTGTAAGGACCGATGAAGCGAGGCTTAAATTTAGGAGAGGAGACCTTCATAGGAACAAATCGAGAAGACAGCCATACCAAATCCCCAACACGAAGTCGGGGACCCACACCGCGGCGGCGGTTGGCAAAACGCTGAGCCTTCTCCTGTGACAACTTTAAGTTGTCCACCACATGATTCCAAATCTGCTGCAACCTATCCACCACAGAATCTACCCCAGGACAGTCAGAAGGCTCCACATGTCCCGAGGAAAAACGAGGATGGAAACCAGAGTTGCAGAAAAATGGCGAAACCAAAGTAGCGGAACTAGCCCGATTATTAAGGGCAAACTCAGCCAACGGCAAGAAGGTCACCCAATCATCCTGATCTGCAGAAACAAAACACCTCAAATAAGCCTCCAGAGTCTGATTAGTTCGCTCCGTTTGTCCATTAGTCTGAGGATGAAAGGCAGACGAAAACGACAAATCAATGCCCATCTTAGCACAGAAGGATCGCCAGAACCTGGAAACAAACTGGGATCCTCTGTCAGACACGATATTCTCAGGAATGCCGTGTAAACGAACCACATTCTGAAAGAACAAGGGAACCAGATCGGAAGAGGAAGGCAGCTTAGGCAAAGATACCAAATGGACCATCTTGGAAAAGCGATCACATACCACCCAGATGACAGACATGCCCTGAGACACCGGAAGATCTGAAATGAAATCCATGGAAATGTGTGTCCAAGGCCTCTTCGGGACAGGCAAGGGCAAGAGCAACCCGCTGGCACGAGAACAGCAAGGCTTAGCTCGAGCACAAGTCCCACAGGACTGCACAAATGACCGCACATCCCGTGACAAAGAAGGCCACCAAAAGGACCTAGCCACCAAATCTCTGGTGCCAAATATTCCCGGATGCCCTGCCAACACAGAGGAATGAACCTCGGAAATGACTCTGCTGGTCCACTTATCAGGAACAAACAGTCTGTCAGGTGGACGAGAGTCAGGTCTACCAGCCTGAAATCTCTGCAACACACGTCGCAAATCCGGAGAAATGGCTGACAAGATTACTCCCTCTTTAAGAATACCAACAGGTTCTGCGACTCCAGGAGAGTCAGGCACAAAGCTCCTTGAAAGAGCATCAGCCTTCACATTCTTTGAACCAGGTAAATACGAGACCACAAAGTCAAAACGGGAGAAAAACAATGACCCAACGGGCCTGTCTAGGATTCAGGCGTTTAGCAGACTCGAGATACATCAGATTTTTGTGATCAGTCAAGACCACCACACGATGCTTAGCACCCTCGAGCCAATGACGCCACTCCTCAAATGCCCACTTCATGGCCAACAACTCCCGATTGCCAACATCATAATTCCGCTCAGCGGGCGAAAACTTCCTAGAGAAAAAAGCACATGGTCTCATTACAGAGCAACCAGGGCCTCTCTGCGACAAAACGGCCCCTGCCCCAATCTCAGAAGCATCCACTTCAACCTGAAAGGGAAGTGAGACATCAGGCTGGCACAAAACAGGCGCCGAAGTAAACCGGCGCTTCAACTCTTGGAAAGCTTCCACGGCTGCAGGAGCCCAGTTAGCAACATCAGAACCTTTCTTGGTCATATCCGTCAAAGGTTTAACAACGCTAGAAAAATTAGCGATAAAACGACGGTAGAAGTTAGCAAAACCCAAGAACTTCTGAAGACTCTTAACTGACGTGGGTTGAGTCCAATCATGAATAGCTCGGACCTTGACTGGGTCCATCTCCACCGCAGAAGGGGAAAAAATAAAACCCAAAAAGGGAACCTTCTGTACTCCAAAGAGACACTTTGAGCCCTTAACAAACAAAGCATTCTCACGCAAAACCTGAAACACCATCCTGACCTGCTTTACATGCGAGTCAGTCCCAATCATCAGAATAAACCAGAATATCATCCAGATAAACAATCATAAATTTATCCAGATACTTCCGGAAAATATCATGCATAAAGGACTGAAACACTGAAGGAGCATTAGAGAGCCCAAAAGGCATCACCAAGTACTCAAAATGACCTTCGGGCGTATTAAATGCAGTTTTCCATTCATCTCCTTGCTTAATGCGCACAAGGTTGTACGCACCACGAAGATCTATCTTGGTGAACCACTTGGCACCTTTAATCCGGGCAAACAAGTCCGACAACCGAGGCAAAGGATACTGAAATTTAACAGTGATTTTATTCAGAAGCCGATAGTCAATACAAGGTCTCAAAGATCCGTCCTTCTTGGCCACAAAAAAGAATCCCGCACCAAGAGGGGAAGAGGATGGACGGATATGCCCCTTCTCCAGAGACTCCTTGATATACGAACGCATTGCGGTATGCTCAGGTACAGACAGATTGAATAGTCTTCCCTTAGGAAATTTACTACCTGGAATCAAATCTATGGCGCAGTCACAGTCCCTATGAGGAGGTAGAGCACTGGACCTGGACTCGCTGAATACATCCTGATAATCAGACAAATACTCAGGAACTTCCGAAGGAGTAGAGGAAGCAATAGACACCGGCGGGGAATCACCATGAATTCCCTGACAGCCCCAACTTGACACAGACATTGCCTTCCAATCCAAGACTGGATTATGGGTCTGTAACCATGGCAGACCCAAAACGACCAAATCATGCATTTTATGCAGAACAAGAAAACGAATCACCTCCCGATGGTCAGGAGTCATGCACATGGTCACCTGCATCCAAAACTGCGGTTTATTTTCCGCCAATGGCGTAGCATCAATACCTCTAAGAGGGATAGGATTTACCAACGGCTCAAGAACAAAACCACAGCGCTTGGCAAATGACAGATCCATAAGACTCAGGGCAGCACCTGAATCCACAAACGCCATAACAAGGTAGGAAGACAATGAGCAAATTAAAGTCACAGACAAAATAAATTTAGGTTGCAAATTACCAATGGCGACAGGACTAACAACCCTTGTTAGGCGTTTAGAGCATGCTGATATAACATGTGTAGAATCACCACAGTAAAAACACAACCCATTCTGACGTCTATGATTTTTCCGTTCATTTCTAGTCTGAATTCTACTACATTGCATTAAATCAGGTGTTTGTTCAGACAACACCACCAGAGGATTAGCGGCTTTGCGCTCCCGCAAACGCCGGTCAATTTGAATAGCCAGCGCCATGGAATCATTCAGACTTGTAGGAATGGAGAAACCCACCATCACATTCTTAATGGCTTCAGAAAGGCCATTTCTGAAATTTGCGGCCAGAGCACACTCATTCCACTGAGTAAGCACGGACCATTTCCGAAATTTTTGGCAATACACTTCAGCTTCATCCTGGCCCTGAGAAATAGCCAGCAAGGCTTTTTCTGCCTGAACTTCAAGATTGGGTTCCTCGTAAAGCAATCCGAGCGCCAGAAAAAACGCATCAATATTTGCCAATGCCGGATCTCCTGGCGCTAGCGAGAAAGCCCAATCCTGAGGGTCGCCCCGTAAAAAAGAGATAACAATTTTTACTTGCTGAGCTGAGTCTCCAGATGAACGGGGTCTCTGAGATAGAAACAATTTACAATTATTCCTGAAATTCCTAAACTTAAATCGATCTCCAGAGAACAGTTCAGGAATAGGTATTTTAGGTTCAGACATTGGACTACTGGTAACAAAATCTTGTATGCCCTGCACACGAGCAGCAAGCTGGTTCACACTTGTAATCAAGGTCTGGACATTCATGTCTGCAGCAAGCTCAAGCCACTGAAAGGTAAAGGGGAGGAAGAAAGAGAGGAAAAAAAAAAAAAAAACTCAGAATTTCCTTTCTTATTATCCCACTTCTGCAGTGCATTAAACATTCAATGTTGGCCTGGCATACTGTTATGACCCCAATGGCAGAGGGTCTCAGAAATAAATACCAAGTCTGCAAACACAAAAAAACAGCTCATAGGGCAGTGGTAACTGGGCCGACCGTATCTCTAATCCTAGCACCACAAATAGCAGCAGCCGGGGAACGTGCCTACGTTGGTTCTAGACGTCTCGCGCCAGCCGGAGAACTAACTAACCCTAGAAGGGAAAAGATAGACCTTTCTTGCCTCCAGAGAAAAGACCCCAAAAGTTGGATACAAGCCCCCAACAAATAATAACGGTGAGGTAAGAAGAAAAGACAAACGTAAGAATGAGCTAGGTATTTAGCAAAGAGAGGCCCACTGACTAATAGCAGAATATAGTAAGATGACTTATACGGTCAGCAAAAACCCTATCAATATTTCCACGCTGGATATTCAAGAACCCCCGAACCGTCTAACGGCCCGGGGGGAGAATACCAGCCCCCTAGAGCTTCCAGCAAAATCAGGAATCACATTTAGTACAAGCTGGACAGAAAATATGAGCAATGCAAATAACCAAAAAACAAGGAAGCAGGACTTAGCTTAATTTTGCAAGAACCAGGACCAGCAGACAGGAGCAAACAGAAAGGACTGATTACAACGATGCCAGGCACTGGACTAAGAATCCAGGAAGTTTATATAGCAACACCCCTGGACTAACGACCCAGGTGGGTGCCAAACTGAGGAAAGACAATCCCAGAGTCATATCACTAGTGACCACAAGAGGGAGCCAAAAAAGTCTAATTCACAACAGAGGTGCCCCTGCGTCCCCGGCTGCGGCCTCTTCCTCCGCTCCTCCCGACTCGGACATGGCTGGCCATTCCTCCACTAACCTGCTGGGGGTCGGAGTTCCTCTTCCGGGATTGGCACGTTACCGCGCTTTCTCGTTCCGCGCTTCTTTTTGGCCGGTTCCGCCCACGAAGCTGAGGCTCCTCCCTCCGCACACCGCGATGGCGAATCGTGGCGGGAACTCCTGGCGGCAACCGCCAACGCACAGTCTTTGCAAAAAGTTACAGTCCAAGCACAATAAATCACAGTTCCAAGGCACACATGACCTGACTCTTCAGGCTTAAGTAGATCCTGTTCGTGACGCCAAAATGTAGCGCCCCCACTGCCGCAGGGCCAAGGGGTACCCGGTACCGGGCCTCTGAGTCTCTGCTCTGGGGTTGTCACGGTGGCTAGACCCGGTCCGTAACCCTGCTGTGGGGCGTACAATAAAGGTGGAGGTATGGGATGATGTTGTGGTGCAGTGTAGGTCGTAGTAAATAACGAGGACACCAGGTTGTAGTCTCTTTACCTCTTTACTGAAGGTTTTAGAGTCCTCAGTCCAGAGCGCTGTCAACAGGGCTGTCAGAGACCGGCCGGTCCAAAGGCACATCAGGAGTTTCCTTTACAGGTGGGAATCAGTGTCTACCTTCTAGCGCTGTGTGTTGTAGTCCTTCCCTGCTGAGCTCCCGGGATAGTCCTCACAACTGTTTCTGTCTGTCTCTGATGTTCGTTCTCTCCGTCCCCCAGATGATATGGTAGGACGCACCCGTATGACGGGGTAGGCCTGGAGTTCTTCCGGGACCCTAGAGTCGCCCCTCTCCCACAGCTGCCTCCGTTGTCTGCTTAGGTGTTAAGTGAGACAGCCAACCTATAATTGGCTGTCCGGCCGTGGTTTGCAGTAGTACTTAGAGTCTCTTACTTGCTCGGCGTTCCAGCCACCGACTGTTTGCGCCTCAGAAGGATGTTGCCTCGGTCTAACAGCACGACTCCTTCTGGTCCTAGTTCCTCTTTACTGTATTCCCGTTGTGCACTGGTTAGTTCTGCTCTGAGGAGTCTGCCAGGATCCCATCCCTGACAGGTCCTCTCACTAGCTCTTCCCAGCTACTTCTCACTGTCTTCCTGTCCAACCCCCAGTTTTACCAGAGTGTGAGGAGTGGCCTACTAGATAGGACCACCCCCCCTGGTGGCCGGAGTGTGAAGTGTAGTGTGAGTGTTACCTGGTCAGAGAAACTCCCTTAGTGCCATCAGACGTACCATAGCTCCCCATAGTGGCGGAGCCACAGCACTGCAACGACCAGGACTCTGGGGCGCTGCATATCCCCTACTGAGGAATCTCATCTGAAGCTCTTTCGCCTGTCGCTCAAAGTCCGATTCAGTGGAGCAGATCCTCCGCAAGGGGAGGAACTGCCCCACCGGTACCGCTCTGATGACATGTGGGGGATGACATGATGTTGCATGTAGTAAGGAATTTGTGGATGTCGGCTTCCGGAACAGATCGGTTTGCAAGAAACCGAGCTGGTCCTTCTTAAGCGTGACATCCAGGAATTCCACAGACTCCCTATTCCAATGATATGTGAGGTGGATTCTACCAGATCGTCCTCTCATCTCTTTTAGGCGTGCTAGGAACCTTAAAGATCATCTGACGAGGAGTCACTATGAGAGGATACCCAGGGTTACTTTCCTCGATAGTGCCCCCTCTCGTCTTGGTTCCTCACCTTGTGGCCACTGCGTGGCGTGCTCTAAGGCTACGTTCACATTTGCGTTGTGCGCCGCAGCGTCGGCGCCGCAGCGCACAACGCAAACGAAAACGCGGCAAAACGCACGCTAAAACGCTGCGTTTTGCGCCGCATGCGTCCTTTTTGGCCGAAAGTTGGACGCAAAAAAAATGCAACTTGAAGCGTTTCTTGCGTCCAACGCTTGCGGCCATGCGGCGCAAAACGCAGCACAACGCATGTCCATGCGCCCCCATGTTAAGTATAGGGGCGCATGACGCATGCGGCGCCGCTGCGGCGCCCGACGCTGCGGCGCTGACCGCAAATGTGAACGTAGCCTAATATGGATCGGACCCATGTTTTTTCCAACTCTAGTGGAGAAAAAACATTTGACATTAAAAAGATGATAAATTGTACAACACGCTGGGTTATTTATTATGCCACATGCCCGTGTGGCCTAATATATATAGGTCTTACATCACGTTTTTTTAAAATCCGTATACGTGAGCATGTACGTGGAATTGAGGCGGCTGCCGATCCCACAATAGATATTACAAAACTAACCACACTCCCTAGACATTTTAGGGAACATCACAGATGTGATGGTAAACTAATTAGGTTTAGAGGTATTGATAGCCTGGATATTGGTATTAGGCCGGCGTCACACTGGCGAGTTTTACGGACGTAAGAGCGCAGAAACTACGTCCGTAAAACTCGCATTACATACGGCACAATTATTCTCAATGGGGCTGCTCCTATTAGCCGTATATTACGGTTCAGTATTATACGGTCCTCTACGGCCGTACAAAATCGCAGCATGCTGCGTTTGTCAGCGTATTGCGCAAAAAAATCGCCAATGAAAGTCTATGGGGGCGAGAAAAATACGGATTCCACACGGACCAGCAGTGTGACTTGCGAGAAATACGCAGCGGTGTTAGTGAAAAGTCGGTAATTCAATTGCCGGCTTTTCATTTCTCCTGCACAAACCCGACATGATATGAGACATGGTTTACATACAGTAAACCATCTCATATCCCCTTTTTTTTTGCATATTCCACACTACTAATGTTAGTAGTGTGTATGTGCAAAATTTCAGCGCTGTAGCTGCTGAAATAAAGGGTTAAATGGCGGAAAAAATTGGCGTGGGCTCCCGCGCAATTTTCTCCGCCAGAATGGTAAAGCCAGTGACTGAGGGCAGATATTAATAGCCAGGAGAGGGTCCATGGTTATTGGCCCCCCGTGGCTACAAACATCTGCCCCCAGCCACCCCAGAAAAGGCACATCTGGAAGATGCGCCTATTCTGGCACTTGGCCACTCTCTTCCCACTCCCTGTAGCGGTGGGATATGGGGTAATGAAGGGTTAATGCCACCTTGCTATTGGAAGGTGACATTAAGCCAGATTAATAATGGAGAGGCGTCAATTATGACACCTATCCATTATTAATCCAATTGTAGGAAAGGGTTAAAAAACACACACACACACATGATTTAAAAGTATTTTAATAAAATAAACACAGCGGTTGTTGTAATAATTTATTGTTCTCTCAATCCATCAGGAACACCCTCGCTTGGAAAAATAATAAACGCACAAGATACATACCTTCTGGTGAACCGTCTCGTCCCACGAAGTAATCCATCTGAAGGGGTTAACTAATATTACAGGCAGGAGCCCTGCAAATGCAGCTGTGCTCCGTGCCTGTAATCCCCGGCGAATGAATGAAATGTAGGTCATTGACCTGCATTTCCTTCAGTGGCGGTGATGCGCCCCCTGGTGGATGTCCTCATATGACCTGGAGCGTGGGAAAAAGTTCCCAGGCTGCAGTTCATGAGAACATCCAGCAGGGGCGCATCACCGCGACTCAATGTAAGTACAGATCACTGCTTTCCTTTCAGCACCCGGGGATTACAGGCACGGAGCACAGCTGCATTTAGCAGGGCTCCTGCCTGTAATATTAGTTAACCCCTTCAGATGGATTACTTCGTGGGACGAGACGGTTCACCAGAAGGTATGTATCTTGTGCGTTTATTATTTTTCCAAGCGAGGGTGTTCCTGATGGATTGAGAGAACAATAAATTATTACAACAACCGCTGTGTTTATTTTATTAAAATACTTTTAAATCATGTGTGTGTGTGTTTTTTAACCCTTTCCAACAATTGGATTAATAATGGATAGGTGTCATAATTGACGCCTCTCCATTATTAATCTGGCTTAATGTCACCTTACAATAGCAAGGTGGCATTAACCCTTCATTACCCCATATCCCACCGCTACAGGGAGTGGGAAGAGAGTGGCCAAGTGCCAGAATAGGCGCATCTTCCAGATGTGCCTTTTCTGGGGTGGCTGGGGGCAGATGTTTTTAGCCACGGGGGGCCAATAACCATGGACCCTCTCCTGGCTATTATTATCTGCCCTCAGTCACTGGCTTTACCATTCTGGCGGAGAAAATTGCGCGGGAGCCCACGCCAATTTTTTCCGCCATTTAACCCTTTATTTTAGCAGCTACAGTGCTGAAATTTTGCACATACACACTACTAACATTAGTAGTGTGGAATATGCAAAAAAAAAGGGGATATGAGATGGTTTACTGTATGTAAACCATGTCTCATATCATGTCGGGTTTGTGCAGGAGAAATGAAAAGCCGGCAATTGAATTACCGGCTGTTCACAGATATCGCGCTGAATGAAATCTAAATACAGAATATATATATATGTGTCTCACTGACATATATATATATATATATATATATATATATATATACTGTATATATGTTTTCCCGAACATTTGAGCACATAAATCCATTAGATGTCGGTTTTGCAAGCCTGCGCGAAAATCTCGCAGTACGGATGCCATACGGATTACATACGGAGGATGCCATGCGCAAAATACGCTGACACACCCTGACTACGGATCAATATTTTGGGAACATTTCTCCGTATTACGGCCGTAGTACGGACGTAAAAAACGGACCGTATTGTCTTACGCCGAGTGTGACGCCGGCCTTAGGGGTGGCAAACTAACAAATAGGCTTGCACGCCTAGAGGCGAAATGGATTTGGACCTTGCAGACACTTCACCCCCTTGGCCTTAATGAGCATTTAAGCTTTGTCCCATTTTTGTGATCATCTGACTGTCGAGCGCTCTTGCTGATAGCATATTCTTACCCAACGCCTTTTAACCTTTTTACCTGTTTTTTTAGTTTTAGGGTATGTCTCCACGTTCAGGATGGCCGGTGGTATCGCCGCAGCGGCGAAGCCGCTCGGCGCTAAGCCCCGCCCCCTTTCTGGAACGCGATCATGCCGGATGTGTTAACTCTTCACATCCGGGATGATCGCTCTGTCCCATAGGGCCCTGTGATATGCCTTGCGGGGACGCTGCGTCCCCGCAAGGTGTACGGACATGCTGCGATCTGAAAAGACGCGCAGCATGTCCGGAGTCGCAGGGCCGCCGCGTGCGGGTTTCCACGCATAGTGGAGACAGGATTTCATCAAATCCCCTCCACTATGCAGGAACATCTGGACGCTGCTTGTTTGACGCTGCAGCTCTGCGCAGCGTCAAACAAGCAGCGTTTCCTGAACGTGGAAACATACCCTAAGTGTATTTAGGCTAGTCTTCTGGCTATTTCTGTGATGTCCTTTCCATCCATGCTGCATACTTTTGGAGAAGGTCATCTGTGAAGGTTGAAGATAAAAGAAAAAGAAAAAAGAGTAAAGAGTTTGAATAGAAGTGGAAAATTGTCTCACTACTACCATCCAATGGATATTCTCTGCGTGGCACTCAAACTATGAAGATTCTTTGAGAGTTATCACTGCATTATCTCCATACATGGACTTATTATACGGTTTTCTCTCCTCTCTATGCTTTACCATGGACATATGTCTTGTACTAAGGAGAACACTATATATGGCCGATTGCAATATAACATGTACCCACATGATATAAAATAACTTTTTGTCATTCAATAATTTCTCTATTTAATAATTTATTATTGCTTCTAGTCTATGTATGTGAATATTAACTCCCCATACCTTGAGAATTGCCGTTAGTCTTATTGCACTATTTATTATGGATCGCCGCGTCATTTTCCCTCCTTCCTCCTCCCCTTCACTTTCTAGGCTGTTCCCGTACTTGACGTTGTTTTGCGCATGCGCCCGCCGGCTGTTTGGTTGGTGAATGGCGACCCAGCGTTTATTGTGGGCGGATCACGTGGGGCCCCACGTGTACCGGCCCACATGACCTGGATGACGCCATCTCCTTCTATTGCACCGGCGGTTGCTATGACACGCATGGTCACTTCCGGGTTACGGCCGGCATTTATTTCCGGGTTCTGGCCTATTTATACAGCACATTTTCTACCTTGCACTATGCGCCCCCTGACGAAGGGTTTCCGAAACGCGCGTCGGGGCGGACACCGGGATCCTGCATCTGCTCAGCACCATACCTTGGGGTGATGTATTAATTGATTATTTCTATTGCCTACTGAAGTCTCGGTCTATATTTATGCTATACTAGCTTATATGGCTTATTGTGACACTGTTCTTTATGGGACTTAGTAATTTTCCAGGCAGGCTATTGAGAAACTGGCCATGTAACCCTACTGGTTTTGTAAAATTTGACCCTTAATGCCGACTGCTATACCAATATTTTCTTGCTATGGGTCAGCAGCTGTCTTTTCTCGGTGTCCTATGTGTATCACTTGTTTTTAGTCATTTGTTGGGTGACTGTGTTGTCACCATTGCCTCCCTACCTTGCACTTTAATAAAGCAATTTTAGTAAAAGACATAAGGTTATCTCTTTGGATTTATTTCCTCCCCCCGAATCGAATGTTGTCTATGATAACTGTCTTTAATCCAATATTAGGGCAAAAATAGTCTTCACTGGGAGTTATTACTATTCAATATATGTTTTAATACAACTTTCCCAGATGATATACTCTAGGTATTGTTTGCCGCTGGCTACCCCTTTCTTCTTTCAGTCTCTTTTTCTTCCAGTGTGCGCGGTACAGCTCAGAGGGAGAGAGAGGAGACATGTTTGAGGTACGTGTCACGCCCCCTCGTGTTAGACCACGCCCCCTTCCCCTCCGGTATGTTCCTGAGTGAGTCTCCAGTGTGCCTGCGGTACAGACCTTTAGAGAGGGAGACACGGAGAGGGGACACTTCTGTTCTGAGGTACATAAGTTACAACACAGTCAGTCACCACCTCCAGGGCTTATCTGCCGAACACAGCCCTGGGTGCCGCAATTAGCAGACCAGTGGACTGCTGAGCTAATCATGCCTGGATAGTAAACTAATCGTGCGTGGAATGAGTGGGGCTGAGCATGGTGGGATGGCCTCTGACAGCCTCCTCTGTTACTGGCCTCTGCTGCTGTCATTGCAGATCGACGTATCAGGTATGGAGAAGTCTGTGCAGTTAGCCGTGTGTGTATGAGGTGTACGGAGCGGAGCCGTGTGTGTATGAGGTGTACGGAGCGGAGCCGTGTGTGTACGAGGTGTACAGAGCGGAGCCGTGTGTGTACGAGGTGTACGGAGCGGAGCCGTGTGTGTACGTGGTGTACGGAGCGGAGCCGTGTGTGTACGAGGTGTACGGAGCGGAGCCGTGTGTGTATGAGGTGTACGGAGCGGAGCCGTGTGTGTACGAGGTGTACAGAGCGGAGCCGTGTGTGTACGAGGTGTACGGAGCGGAGCCGTGTGTGTACGTGGTGTACGGAGCGGAGCCGTGTGTGTACGAGGTGTACGGAGCGGAGCCGTGTGTGTACGAGGTGTACGGAGCGGAGCCGTGTGTGTACGAGGTGTACGGAGCGGAGCCGTGTGTGTACGAGGTGTACGGAGCGGAGCCGTGTGTGTACGAAGTGTACGGAGCGGAGCCGTGTGTGTACGAGGTGTACAGAGCGGAGCCGTGTGTGTACGAGGTGTACGGAGCGGAGCCGTGTGTGTACGAGGTGTACAGAGCGGAGCCGTGTGTGTACGAGGTGTACGGAGCGGAGCCGTGTGTGTACGAGGTGTACGGAGCGGAGCCGTGTGTGTACGAGGTGTACGGAGCGGAGCCGTGTGTGTACGAGGTGTACGGAGCGGAGCCGTGTGTGTACGAGGTGTACGGAGCGGAGCCGTGTGTGTACGAGGTGTACGGAGCGGAGCCGTGTGTGTACGAGGTGTACGGAGCGGAGCCGTGTGTGTACGAGGTGTACGGAGCGGAGCCGTGTGTGTACGAGGTGTACGGAGCGGAGCCGTGTGTGTACGAGGTGTACGGAGCGGAGCCGTGTGTGTACGAGGTGTACGGAGCGGAGCCGTGTGTGTACGAGGTGTACGGAGCGGAGCCGTGTGTGTACGAGGTGTACGGAGCGGAGCCGTGTGTGTACGAGGTGTACGGAGCGGAGCCGTGTGTGTACGAGGTGTACGGAGCGGAGCCGTGTGTGTACGAGGTGTACGGAGCGGAGCCGTGTGTGTACGAGGTGTACGGAGCGGAGCCGTGTGTGTACGAGGTGTACGGAGCGGAGCCGTGTGTGTACGAGGTGTACGGAGCGGAGCCGTGTGTGTACGAGGTGTACGGAGCGGAGCCGTGTGTGTACGAGGTGTACGGAGCGGAGCCGTGTGTGTACGAGGTGTACGGAGCGGAGCCGTGTGTGTACGAGGTGTACGGAGCGGAGCCACGTGTGTATGAGGTGTATGGAGCAGAGTGCGTGTGTACGGAGTGGAGCCGTGTGTGCAAAGTGTACGGAGCGCAGCCGCGTGTGTAGGAGTAGCTATGTGTGGCCATTATATGGTACGAAGTATCATGTGCGGCCAATATACAGTATGGAGCATCATACAAATCAGAAAAAGGACAAGCAGTCATAAAGTCCAAACAATACTCATTTTATATTATACTCATTAATAAAATGAGTATTGTTTGGACTTTATGACTGCTTGTCCTTTTTCTGATTTGTATAGTCTATATATTGCAGTTGTCCATATGTCCATGCATAGATGGTGTTGTGGTAGATGATGGTGGTTATATACACGTCTAATATATTATCTAGGTTGCCACCACCATTTATTATGCTTATCGGAATTTTTCTATACAGTATGGAGCATCATGTGCGGTCATTATACAGTATGGAGCATCATGTACGGTCATTATACAGTATTGAGCATCATGTGGAGTTATACAGTATGGAGCATCATGTGCGGTCATCATACAGTATGGAGCATCATGTGCGGTCATCATACAGTATGGAGCATCATGTACGGTCATTATACAGTATGGAGCATCATGTGCGGTCATTATACAGTATGGAGCATCATGTGCGGTCATTATACAGTATGGAGCATCATGTGCGGTCATTATACAGTATGGAGCATCATGTGCAGTCATACAATATGGAGCATCATGTGCGGTCATTATACAGTATGGAGCATCATGTGCGGTCATCATACAGTATGGATCATCATGTGCGGTCATCATACAGTATGGAGCATCATGTACGGTCATTATACAGTATGGAGCATCATGTGCGGTCATTATACAGTATGGAGCATCATGTGCGGTCATTATACAGTATGGAGCATCATGTGCGGTCATTATACAGTATGGAGCATCATGTGCAGTCATACAATATGGAGCATCATGTGCGGTCATTATACAGTATGGAGCATCATGTGCGGTCATCATACAGTATGGAGCATCATGTGCGGTCATCATACAGTATGGAGCATCATGTACGGTCATTATACAGTATGGAGCATCATGTGCGGTCATTATACAGTATGGAGCATCATGTGCGGTCATTATACAGTATGGAGCATCATGTGCGGTCATTATACAGTATGGAGCATCATGTGCGGTCATTATACAGTATGAAGCATCATGTGCGGTCATTATACAGTATTAAGCATCATGTGTGGCCATTATACAGTATGGAGCATCATGTGCGGTCATTGAACAGTATGGAGCATCATGTGCGGTCATTATACAGTATGGAGCATCATGTGTGGCCATTATACAGTATGGAGCATCATGTGCGGTCATTATACAGTATGGAGCATCATGTGCGGTCATTATACAGTATGGAGCATCATGTGTGGCCATTATACGGTATGGAGCATTGTGTGGCCATATTTTTTTGTTTATAATTATTGTATATGAAACAGTGTGATCAGCAGTGCTAAATGTGTGTGGTTGGGACGTGGATATGGGTGTGACTAATTATGAATGGGTGTCATCAGAGGCGTGGCCTAAAATTTGCCTGAAGGAGGGTCTCCTCTCCTCCAAACCTTGGGTACCATCTGCACATGAAGCACTCACTTTATTCACGGTGGGCATAGCCACATGCGTAAAGTGAGCGTTTCAATGCAATCCTATGGCGGCGGAATCGCCGCGATTCCGTAGTAATAATGAGCTTGCTGCGGATTTTACCGCTATGCGATTCCTCATCGCAAAAATGCGCAGCATGGGCACAGCAACTGCGGAATCCCATAAGATTGCATAGGAATGCGTTTTTTAAGCGTCTCTGCTGCGGCAAAAACCACGGCGGAAACACATAAAAAACGCAACGTGGGCACACAGCCTTATAGTGGCTAATGTCTTCACTAAGCACAATTATCCCCCCACTGGCCAGTCACTTACTTTACAGATGGTCATGACAGGAGTTCAAAAAGTCCCCCCCTTCACCTGTAGTATGCATGTAGGCTGATGCTCAGAGTGCAGGGCAACCCCGACACCATAGAGACTCCAGCAGGAGGAGCAGAGGGGCTTCTGTAATACCTCAGGATCCTGGTTGTTACAGTGGTATTGCATTCCTCACGGGGAGAGTGATACCATGCTTGGAAGTGAGGAAGGATCCATTTAGCAGGTATTCACATAAATGCAACATGTTCTGACTCCAGGCCAGAAGGGGGAGCACTGAGCCGGTTTCAAGGGAGCTTCCCTAAATATAGATATATGTTCTGGCTTGGAGTTAGTTAGTTGGTGCAAGACAGCAGTCTGGGGTAGTCTGTCAGAGGGACAGAGGAGAGGAGGGGCCGTGCAGACCGAATTCTGCAGCTCCAGGAAAGAGAGAACTGGAGGAGGAGAGAAAGAGAACTGAATAGTTGTAGAAACAGTGAAGGAGCAAAGGCGAGTAAGGAGCTGGAGGAGAGCCGCGATTGTGTTCCCTCCAAGCTGAAGCGCAGATACCGGTAGCCGGACGACCGAGGCTGTGGGGGTAACTTCATGCCCCACAGCAGAAACCGGCGGACAGCTAGATTTCAAGTCACCTGTCCACCATTAAGACCTGAAGACACAGAAGCACAGAGAGCCCGGCGTCATCTGAGAGACCCTGTAAAAAGGCTCGAGTTACCTGTCATACGGGTAGTGTCCTACCAACCAGGGGGACAGAGAGAAAACGTGAGGACCTTGTGTGAGGCCTAAGGCAGCAAGGGACTACAACAAAGCGTAGTGGAAGGCTTCCAACCCCACCTGGTTAGGGGGATACCTGAGTCGCTTCCAAGCTGGCCGGACCACACCAGCGCCCGTGATCTGGTACCCTGGACTGTGGCTGCCTGAAATCTACAGTAAAAAGGTAAAGAGACTGCAATCCTGTGTCCTCCGTTTCTTGCTGCACCCTCTACCATCTTTATCTATACACCGGTAGCCCTGGGGACCCAACTCTACCTGTGGGAAGCCATACCACCCCTGCTGCCACAATATCACCCCAGAGGACCCCTTTAAGCAGCGTCGGTCATCCCTGACCGAATTCCACAGGTGGCGTCACGAACAAACTTTATTTCCCATTTCAAATCCCATTTAATTTGGAAGCCCAAGGCCACGGACCGGGTAACTGCCACCGTGACATATCCCTTTAATTACTGGCCCGGTACCAAGTACCCCACAGCCCTGGTGGGCGCTCCAAACTTGCATCATGAACAGGATGGACCGACCCATTAAGATAGGTCTTGTGCGCCTAAGAGACTCGAATTTGTTGAACTGCTAATTGCCGCCAAAACTGCCGCCATTATAGCACCATGTGGCGTGCAGGAGGAGAAGGGTGTGTTGTCGTTGGCGGTGCTTGGAGGAACTTTTTGGAAGTGCATTTGAACAGCAAGGTGGATTGCTGTTGAGGGGAGACAGAGAAGACAAAAAAAAAAAAAATCTATAAATCTTCAGCTTAGCGAGTGTGAACTGAGCGTAAGTGTGAACGGCGGTAAGTGTGACTTGTGATTCAGTGACGTGTGATTCAGTGACGTGTGATTCAGTGACGTGTGATTCAGTGACGTGTGATTCAGTGACTTGTGATTCAGTGACGTGTGATTCAGTGACGTGTGATTCAGTGACGTGTGATTCAGTGACGTGTGATTCAGTGACGTGTGATTCAGTGACGTGTGATTCAGTGACGTGTGATTCAGTGACGTGTGATTCAGTGACGTGTGATTCAGTGACGTGTGATTCAGTGACGTGTGATTCAGTGACGTGTGATTCAGTGACTCGTGATTCAGTGACTCGTGATTCAGTGACTTTGGAATTAGGGAGTTTCCAAGGGAGGAATTGCTGTCTGTTTTTTTTTTTTCATGTCAGACTAATTTGATCAGCTTCTATGAAGAGGTAAGTTCTAGACTGGACCAAGGGAACCCAGTGGACATAGTGTATATGGACTTTTCTAAAGCTTTTGATACAGTGCCACACAAAAGGTTGTTACTTAAAATGAGAATAATGGAGATAGGGGAAAATATGTGTAAGTGGATTGAGAGTTGGCTCAGGGATAGGAAACAAAGGGTGGTTAATAATGGAGCACACTCGGACTGGGTCGCGGTTAGCAGTGGGGTACCACAGGGGTCAGTATTGGGCCCTCTTCTTTTTAACATATTTATTAATGACCTTGTAGGGGGCATTTAGAGTAGAATTTCAATATTTGCAGATGACCCTAAACTCTGCAGGGTAATCAATACAGGGGAGGACAATTTTATATTACAGGATGATTTATGTGAACTAGAAGCTTGGGCTGATAAATGGCAAATGAGCTTTAATGTGGATAAATGTAAGGTCATGCACTTGGGTAGAAGTAATAAGATGTATAACTATGTGCTTAATTCTAAAACTCTGGGCAAAACCGTCAATGAAAAAGACCTGGGTGTATGGGTGGATGACAAACTCATATTCAGTGGCCAGTGTCAGGCAGCTGCTACAAAGGCAAATAAAATAATGGGATGCATTAAAAGAGGCATAGATGCTCATGAGGAGAACATAATTTTACCTCTATACAAGTCACTAGTTCGACCACACTTAGAATACTGTGCACAGTTCTGGTCTCCGGTGTATAAGAAAGACATAGCTGAACTGGAGCGGGTGCAGAGAAGAGCGACCAAGGTTATTAGAGGACTGGGGGGTCTGCAATACCAAGTTAGGTTATTACACTAGGGGCTATTTAGTTTGGAAAAATGAAGACTAAGGGGTGATCTTATTTTAATGTATAAATATATGAGGGGACAGTACAAAGACCTTTCTGATGATATTTTTTAATCGTAGACCTGAGACAGGGACAAGTGGGTATCCTCTACGTCTGGAGCAAAAAAGGTTTAAGCATAATAACAGACACGGATTCTTTACTGTAAGAGCAGTGAGACTATGGAACTCTCTGCCGTATGACGTTGTAATGAGTGATTCATTACTTAAATTTAAGAGGGGACTGGATACCTTTCTGGAAAAATATAATGTTACAGGGTATATACACTAGATTCCTTGATAGGGCGTTGATCCAGGGAACTAGTCTTATTGCCGTATGTGGAGTCGGGAAGGAATTTTTTTCCCCAAGGTGGAGCTTACTCTTTGCCACATGGTTTTTTTTTTGCCTTCCTCTGGATCAACATGTTAGGGCATGTTAGGTTAGGCTATGGGTTGAACTAGATGGACTTAAAGTCTTCCTTCAACCTTAATAACTATGTAACTATGTAACTACTAGATGGTGGCCCGATTCTAACGCATCGGGTATTCTAGAATATATATGCGTAGTGTATAGCACAGCCCACGTTGTACATTGCGCAGCCCACGTTGTACATTGCGCAGCCCACGTTGTACATTGCGCAGCCCACGTTGTACATTGCGCAGCCCACGTTGTACATTGCGCAGCCCACGTTGTACATTGCGCAGCCCACGTTGTACATTGCGCAGCCCACGTTGTACATTGCGCAGCCCACGTTGTACATTGCGCAGCCCACGTTGTACATTGCGCAGCCCACGCAGTATATTGTGCAGCCCACATAGTATATTGCGCAGCCCATGTAGTATATTGCACAGGCCACATATATAGCAATGTAAGCATGATATTCCTGTTACAAAAAAAAAAAAAAAAGAATTAAAATAAAAAATAGTTATATGCTCACCTTCCGTTGGTGCCTGGATCCAGGAAGCGGTTACCGACGCTTGGGATCCACCGAAGCTAAGCCGAGCCGAGGGCGCCGGCCGCCATCTTCCTTTCCCAGGATGTATTGCGAAATTACCCAGAAGACTTAGCGGTAATTTCACAATACATCGGCGGGAACGGAAGGTGGCGGCCAGCGCCAGCGGCTCGGCGAACTACGGAGGGTGAGTATAGCAGGTTTTTTTTTTTTTTTTTTTAATTATTTTTAACATTACATTTTTTTACTATTGATGCCGCATAGGCAGCCTCAATAGTAAAAAATTGGGGACACACAGGGTTAATAGCGGCGGTTACGGAGTGCGTTACCCTCGGCATAGCGCGATCCCTTACCGCCGGCATTTACCCTGTGTGAGCGGTGACCGGACAGCGTATGCGGGCGCCGGCAGTGAGTGCGGGGAGTAAGGAGCGGCCATTTTCTTCCGGACTGTGTGCGTCGCTGATTGGTCACGGCAGCCATGACAGGCAGCTGGCGAGACCAATCAGAGAACGAATAACCGTTACGGAAGTTGCCGACAGAAGGACAGACGGAAGTACCCCTTAGACAATTATATAGTAGATGTAAAATACGCCCCATAGAATCCTGCATAAAGGTTAATAATGACCCCATAAGATCCTCCATAGACACATTTGCCCAATATAGTGCTGCACAAACCTTGATTATGGCCCCATAAGATGCTCCATAAATATATTTGCGCCATATAGTGCTGCAGAAACATTAAATATGGCCCCATAAGGTGCTCCATACAGACATTTGCCCCATTTGCTGTTGCTGCGATAAAAAAAAAAAAAATCTCATACTCACTTCTCCGTCGCTCAGGTCCCCGGCACTTTCAATATTCACCTGATTTCGTTCCGGCGCCGCTCCATCTTCAGCGTCTTCTGCACTGACTTTCAGGCAGAGGGCGCGCACTAACCACGTCACCGCGCCCTCTGACCTGAGCGTCACTGCAGAAGACGGAGCGGCGGCGGAATGAGCAGGTGAATATCGCGCATCGCTGCGCTCCCCCTCCCCATTATACTCACCTGCTCCTGGCGCGGTGCAGTCCCTGGTTCCCCAGCACCGCAGCTTCTTCCTGTATTGAGCGGTCACCGTTACCGCTCATTACAGTAATGAATATGTGGCTCCACCCCTATGGGAGGTGGAGCCGCATATTCATTACAGTAATGAGCAGTACCATGTGACCGCTCAGTACAGTAAGAAGCTGCCGGGGAACGAGGGACCTGCAGGGACCGCGCCAGGAGTAGGTCAGTATAATTAGACAGCCCCCACTCCCCTTCCCCTTATGCTGAGTATCTCAGTGTGGGGGTGGCAGAATGCCGCCGCCGAGGAGCCTCCTTGGACCTCTGCATCATCAGGCGGCTCGCTGGCGACCCCCTGTCGGCTGCGCCCGGGGCACATGCCCCGGCTGCTCCCCCCTGGATACGCCACTGCATGGACCTACTTATGCTATACACTGGGGACATGGCACCTGTGGACACTTCAGATTTCCCCTGATGTAGAGAAAATTGAGATGTGCATGTAGCCTAACAGTCATCGCTTCTCTTGTGCTCTCCACATTAAATATCCTTTCTTAAAACTACAGTTTTCCAACATGTCACCGTCCATGGCCAGACCAATGATGATGGGATCCCACGTAGCTACCATCATGCTATGGTTTTGTCTTGCTCTGATTTCCACCAAAATATCACATTGTGGCTACCATCTGCCCTTCCTGCCTTCCCCTGAGTTCCACGACTTTCATCAGCTTAGGTAAGCTCAAAATCAAAGCAATGAATCATTTTATGGATTATTTCCTTCCTAAATGCAAAGTTAAGCAATTTTTTAATTAGTCACCCTTAAAATAAATTCCACCATTTTGCTACTACAGTGTCTAAGTCATTTATTGTATGTTTTTCAAACCAGAACCAAATCCATCACCCTTCTAATTTCTCTCACTGTTAGAAATAACAAGAGGGAATGAAAGGGTGTTTTACACAGACCTTTAGAAAGGGGATAAAGCATGTATGCAGTCCTGGAGGGCAGAGAAAATTACCTATAGAAAAGGAAGAAAGAGGAAGTGAGTGCAGGACAGAAGCTGTGCTTCTATATGAGCAGTGAAAGCAGCAGCACACTGGATATACGCAATGTAGCGAAATATGTATAGGTATATATGTGTGACTAGCAGTAATTTAACATCTGTCCTGAGACTGCAGGTCTCACAGGGGTCACATCATATGTTATCCTGAGAAAGCAGTCTACTGTCTCCAATCTCGCCAGGGGGTCTTGCTAAGAACCAGGAAGGGGAAGCGCTCCACACGTTCTGTTTCTTTTGAGGAGATGTCAATTACAGCCTGACACTATCTATCTGTGAGAAACATATGCAGGGAATTTAAGAGAAAATAATATATTCATTGGTGGAGTGTTCAAGGTCCAGTCACAAACAAGCAGTTATAAATATTAACATGAGAGGCTGGTCTAGAAATTTGACCTCCAGGGTGACTCTATAAATTAGACCTACACACAAAGGGGGGGTTCACAGATTGAGGGGCAGCCAAGCTGATGTGTTACAGTCCATATTCGTTTCCCCCTCAGGGAGCAGAAAGCAGACTACACAGTTAGATATTTCTGTAAGTTTTCTCCCGTTTATTTTTATAACTGTTTTGCATATTTGTATGTTTTTTTATTACATATTTTTATACCCTTTTTATTGTAAGCACTGTACCTTTTTGTATTAAAGCATCAAACTTTAACAAGTTGAACTTTGCATGTTCTAAAGAATCCATAGCCTTAAACTGTGTGAGCCTTATGATTGGCAGACATTAGTAGTAATATTTGCGGGACTCATCGCCCGTGTGTTCGGTGACTGGTGGCAGCCTGTATGAGCGAGTGTGTGGCCTGGGTTGGTGTGTGATTTATGCTCCCATTACAGCATAGGACAGAGGTTGAATGCTGGACTGAGAGAGGGGAGATAAATTAACCCTTGCAGACGCAACCCCAACTCGCGTGCTGAGAAGTGGGTACGTGGCAAATTGGTGGCAGAGCGGTGGGATAGAATTATTTCTATTAGAGCATTAGTGCATGGTTTAAGCAATTATTCCCTGTACTAAAGAATTGGTATCCTTACGAGGAGTGCTCCAGCTACAAGGTTCAACTCAGTGCTTACTTAGACATACTTGCAATCATTTTCCCTTCCCTGTTTTTCTTTTCTATATTTTATTTGGCAAAGGCTGTTCATCGATATGGCAGTCCAGTACAAGAAGCAGAGCAAAGAGGTTCTGACTGGCCTCTGTGAGCAGAGAGGCATAGAGACGGCCGACAGATCCAAGGAACTGCTGATACGCGCCTTGGTCGAGCAGGACATAGAGCAAAGTACTGGGCAAGGAGAGAGTCCACCTCGGAGAAACTCAGCAATGCCAGCTCTTGCACCAGAGATACCTGATGGAAATGCCAATGCTGAGGAGCCTATGAACTTTACTTTACAAATGGCGTTACAAGAGCTGGGAACAAGTGATTCCTATCTGCGCTGCAGGCAATACTATCTACCCCGTGAGCAGTGGGCGCAGTGTGTAACCCCAGGGTTGAGAGGCAAAGCCCTGGAAGTTTTTGCTGGCCTCCCACTAGACCTAGATGAGAACTATGAGGCCACAAAAGAAGCCCTGATCAGGAAATACAACCTAAGCCCAGAAGTGTATCGAAGAAAGTTCCGGAACCTACAACGTGGATCAGCTGACAGCTATGCAGGTGTTGTGAGCACCTTGAGGACCACGTTCCACCAATGGATCAGGGGACTTTCTGTTAACAGATCTTTCTGTTAATGGATCTTATGGTCAAGGATCAATTTCTTCACTTGTGCCCCACAGTTGTACAACAAGGATTGCTGACTGTTATGTGGCTAACAGGATGCCTGAGGTGCGGAAGCCATCGGGATTCAGCTAGAAGGGAGGAAAGCCAAACGGGGACCTTTCTCCTCTGCCGGCCGATCACCAGTGCTGTCCAAGCCCACCTCCTATGGGATCCCGGGGAATAGACATTCTCTAGGTGATGCATACCGTTGCTTCTCCTGCAACAAAGTAGGACATGTTAGCGCTGTCTGCCCTGATAGGGAGAAATGCTGTTGTGATTTTGCTTTTTGCTCCCTCTAGTGGTCATTAGTGAATTGACTCTGGAGCGTCTGTCTTTTTCTTTATCCTCACCTGGGCCGTTAGTTCTGGGGCGTTGCTATATAAGCGCCTTGGACCTTCAGTTCAATGCCTGGCATCGTTGAAATCAGAGCTAATCTGTTGCGCTCTTGTCCTTTGATCCTGGTTCCTGTATTTCAAGCTAAGTCTTCTTCCTTGCTTTTGTTTTGTTTTGTATTTTTGTCCAGCTTGTTCCAATCTGTATCCTGACCTTTGCTGGAAGCTCTAGGGGGCTGGTGTTCTCCCCCCGGACCGTTAGACGGTTCGGGGGTTCTTGAATCTCCAGCGTGGATTTTTATAGGGTTTTTGTTGACCAGATAAGTTATCTTGCTTTATTCTGCTATTAGTAAGCTGGCCTCTCTTTGCTGAACCTGGTTCATTTCTGTGTTTGTCATTTCCTCTTACCTCACCGTTATTATTTGTGGGGGGCTTGTATCTTGCTTTGGGGTCCCTTTCTCTGGAGGCAAGAGAGGTCTTTGTTTTCTTCTCCTAGGGGTAGTTAGATTCTCCGGCTGGCGCGAGTCATCTAGCGATCACCGTAGGCATGATCCCCGGCTACTTCTAGTGTTGGCGTTAGGAGTAGCTATTTGGTCAACCCAGTTACCACAGCCCTATGAGCAGGATTTTTGTATTTCGCAGACTTACACGTTCCTCTGAGACCCTGTCCACTGGGGTCATAACAGTATGCCAGGCCAGTATTAAATGTTTAATGCATTGCAGAAGTGGGATTATAAGAAAGAACATTTTGAGTTTTTTTTTTCCTCTCTCATTTTTTTTTTTTTTTTTTTTCTTTTCCCCTTTACCTCAGAGTGGCTTAAGCTTGCTGCAGACATGAAGGTCCAGACCTTGATTACAAGTGTGGACCAGCTTGCCGCTCGTGTGCAGAGTATACAAGATTATGTTACCAGAAATCCTAGGTCTGAACCCAAGATTCCGATTCCTGAACTGTTTTCAGGAGACCGATTTAAGTTTAGGAATTTCAGGAATAATTGTAAATTGTTTTTGTCCCTGAAACCTTGTTCGTCTGGAGACTCTGCTCAACAAGTAAAAATTGTTATTTCATTCTTACGGGGTGACCCTCAAGATTGGGCTTTTTCGTTGGCGCCAGGAGATCCGGCATTGGCCGATATTGATGCGTTTTTTCTGGCGCTCGGTTTACTTTATGAGGAACCCAATCTTGAGATTCAGGCAGAGAAAGTCTTGCTGGCTATGTCTCAGGGCCAGGACGAGGCTGAGGTGTATTGCCAAAAATTTCGGAAATGGTCCGTGCTGACACATTGGAACGAGTGTGCACTGGCCGCTAATTTTAGAAATGGCCTTTCTGAGGCCATTAAGAATGTTATGGTGGGTTTTCCCATTCCCACAGGTCTGAATGATACCATGTCCCTGGCTATTCAAATTGACCGGCGGTTGCGGGAGCGCAAAACCGCAAATTCCCTCATGTTGTTGTCTGAACAGACACCTGATGTGATGCAATGTGATAGAAAAACCGCAAATTCCCTCATGGTGTTGTCTGAACGGACACCTGATTTGATGCAATGTGATAGAATCCTGACTAGAAATGAGAGGAAAATTCATAGACGCCGGAATGGCTTGTGCTACTACTGTGGTGATTCTACACATGTTATCTCAGCATGCTCTAAACGTATATCTAAGGTTGTTAGTTCTGTCACCGTTGGTAATTTGCATCCTAAGTTTATTCTGTCTGTAACTTTGATTTGCTCATTGTCATCTTATCCTGTCATGGCGTTTGTAGATTCAGGTGCTGCCCTGAGTCTTATGGATCTCTCATTTGCTAAGCGCTGTGGTTTTATTCTTGAACCATTAGAAAATCCTATCCCTCTTAGGGGGATTGATGCTACGCCATTGGCAGAAAATAAGCCGCAGTATTGGACACAGGTTACCATGTGCATGACTCCTGAACACCGCGAGGTGATACGTTTTCTCGTTCTACATAAAATGCATGATTTGGTTGTTTTGGGGCTGCCATGGTTACAGACCCATAATCCAGTCCTTGACTGGAAGGCTATGTCAGTGTCTAGTTGGGGCTGTCTTGGTATTCATGAGGATTCCCTGCCTGTGTCTATTGCTTCTTCTACGCCTTCGGAAGTTCCGGAGTATTTGTCTGATTATCAGGATGTCTTTAGCGAGTCCAGGTCCAGTGCATTGCCTCCTCATAGGGAATGTGACTGTGCAATAGATTTGATTCCAGGCAGTAAGTTTCCTAAGGGGAGACTGTTTAATCTGTCGGTACCTGAACATACCGCTATGCGTTCATATATCAAGGAGTCTCTGGAGAAAGGACACATCCGTCCGTCTTCTTCCCCTCTTGGTGCGGGATTCTTTTTTGTGGCTAAAAAGGACGGATCTTTGAGGCCTTGTATTGACTATCGGCTTTTAAATAAGATCACTGTCAAATTTCAGTATCCTTTGCCGCTGTTGTCTGACTTGTTTGCCCGGATTAAGGGTGCCAAGTGGTTTACCAAGATAGACCTTCGTGGTGCGTACAACCTTGTGTGCATTAAGCAAGGGGATGAATGGAAAACCGCATTCAATACGCCCGAAGGTCATTTTGAGTACTTGGTGATGCCTTTTGGGCTCTCTAATGCCCCTTCAGTTTTTCAGTCCTTTATGCATGACATTTTCCGGAACTATCTGGATAAATTTTTGATCATTTATCTGGATGATATTCTGGTTTTTTCTGATAATTGGGACTCGCACGTGGAGCAGGTCAGGATGGTCTTTAAAATTTTGCGTGAAAATTCTTTGTTTGTCAAGGGCTCAAAGTGTCTTTTTGGTGTACAGAAGGTTCCCTTTTTGGGGTTCATTTTTTCCCCTTCTGCTGTGGAGATGGACCCAGTCAAGGTCCGAGCTATTCTTGATTGGACTCAGCCCTCGTCAGTTAAGAGTCTTCAGAAGTTCTTGGGTTTCGCTAACTTCTACCGTCGTTTTATCGCTAACTTTTCTAGCATTGTGAAACCTCTGACGGATATGACCAAGAAGGGCTCCGATGTGGTTAATTGGGCTCCTGCCGCCGTGGAGGCCTTCCAGGAGTTGAAACGTCGGTTTACTTCGGCGCCTGTTTTGTGCCAGCCTGATGTCTCGCTTCCCTTTCAAGTTGAGGTGGATGCTTCAGAGATTGGAGCAGGGGCCGTTTTGTCGCAGAGAGGCCCTGGTTGCTCTGTTATGAGACCTTGCGCCTTTTTCTCTAGGAAGTTTTCACCTGCGGAGCGAAATTATGATGTGGGCAATCGGGAGTTGTTGGCCATGAAATGGGCATTTGAGGAGTGGCGTCATTGGCTCGAGGGTGCTAAGCATCGTGTGGTGGTCTTGACTGATCACAAAAATCTGATGTATCTCGAGTCTGCTAAACGCCTGAATCCTAGACAGGCCCGCTGGTCATTGTTTTTCTCCCGTTTTGACTTTGTTGTCTCGTATTTACCAGGTTCAAAGAATGTGAAGGCCGATGCTCTTTCCAGGAGCTTTGTGCCTGATGCTCCTGGAGTCGCTGAACCTGTTGGTATTCTTAAGGATGGTATTATCTTGTCAGCTATTTCTCCAGATCTGCGACGTGTGTTGCAGAGATTTCAGGCTGATAGGCCTGATTCTTGTCCACCTGACAGACTGTTTGTGCCTGATAAGTGGACCAGCAGAGTCATTTCCGAGGTTCATTCCTCGGTGTTGGCAGGTCACCCAGGAATTTTTGGCACCAGAGATCCGGTGGCCAGATCCTTTTGGTGGCCTTCCTTGTCTAGGGATGTGCGGTCATTTGTGCAGTCCTGTGGGACTTGTGCTCGAGCTAAGCCTTGTTGTTCTCGTGCCAGTGGGTTGCTCTTGCCCTTGCCTGTCCCTAAGAGACCTTGGACACATATCTCCATGGATTTCATTTCTGATCTTCCGGTGTCTCAAGGCATGTCTGTTATCTGGGTTATATGTGATCGCTTCTCCAAGATGGTCCATTTGGTTCCTTTGCCTAAGCTGCCTTCCTCCTCCGATCTGGTTCCTGTGTTTTTCCAGAACGTGGTTCGTTTGCACGGCATCCCTGAGAATATTGTGTCAGACAGAGGATCCCAGTTCGTTTCCAGATTCTGGCGATCCTTTTGTAGTAGGATGGGCATTGACTTGTCGTTTTCGTCTGCTTTCCATCCTCAGACTAATGGACAGACGGAGCGAACTAATCAGACTTTGGAGGCTTATCTGAGGTGTTTTGTCTCTGCTGATCAGGACGATTGGGTGACCTTCTTGCCGTTAGCTGAGTTTGCCCTTAATAATCGGGCTAGTTCCGCCACCTTGGTTTCGCCGTTTTTCTGCAACTCTGGTTTCCACCCTCGTTTTTCTTCGGGTCATGTGGAACCTTCTGACTGCCCTGGGGTGGATTCTGTGGTGGATAGGTTGCAGCGGATCTGGAATCTTGTGGTGGACAACTTGAAGTTGTCACAGGAGAGGGCTCAGCGCTTTGCCAACCGCCGCCGCGGTGTGGGTCCCCGACTACGTGTTGGGGATTTGGTGTGGCTTTCTTCCCGCTTTGTTCCTATGAAGGTTTCCTCTCCCAAATTTAAACCTCGTTTTATTGGTCCTTACAAGATATTGGAAATTCTTAATCCTGTGTCCTTTCGCCTGGATCTTCCTGTGTCGTTTGCTATCCACAACGTATTTCATAGGTCCTTGTTGCGGCGGTACGTTGTGCCTGTGGTTCCCTCTGCTGAGCCTCCTGCTCCGGTGTTGGTTGAGGGCGAGTTGGAGTACGTGGTGGAGAAGATCTTGGATTCTCGTCTCTCCAGGCGGAGGCTTCAGTACCTGGTCAAGTGGAAGGGCTATGGTCAGGAAGATAATTCCTGGGTGGTCGCCTCTGATGTTCATGCGGCCGATTTAGTTCGTGCCTTTCACGCCGCTCATCCTGATCGCCCTGGTGGTCGTGGTGAGGGTTCGGTGACCCCTCACTAAGGGGGGGGGTACTGTTGTGATTTTGCTTTTTGCTCCCTCTAGTGGTCATTAGTGAATTGACTCTGGAGCGTCTGTCTTTTTCTTTATCCTCACCTGGGCCGTTAGTTCTGGGGCGTTGCTATATAAGCGCCTTGGACCTTCAGTTCAATGCCTGGCATCGTTGAAATCAGAGCTAATCTGTTGTGCTCTTGTCCTTTGATCCTGGTTCCTGTATTTCAAGCTAAGTCTTCTTCCTTGCTTTTTGCTTTTGTTTTGTTTTGTATTTTTGTCCAGCTTGTTCCAATCTGTATCCTGACCTTTGCTGGAAGCTCTAGGGGGCTGGTGTTCTCCCCCCGGACCGTTAGACGGTTCGGGGGTTCTTGAATCTCCAGCGTGGATTTTTATAGGGTTTTTGTTGACCAGATAAGTTATCTTGCTTTATTCTGCTATTAGTAAGCTGGCCTCTCTTTGCTGAACCTGGTTCATTTCTGTGTTTGTCATTTCCTCTTACCTCACCGTTATTATTTGTGGGGGGCTTGTATCTTGCTTTGGGGTCCCTTTCTCTGGAGGCAAGAGAGGTCTTTGTTTTCTTCTCCTAGGGGTAGTTAGATTCTCCGGCTGGCGCGAGTCATCTAGCGATCACCGTAGGCATGATCCCCGGCTACTTCTAGTGTTGGCGTTAGGAGTAGCTATTTGGTCAACCCAGTTACCACAGCCCTATGAGCAGGATTTTTGTATTTCGCAGACTTACACGTTCCTCTGAGACCCTGTCCACTGGGGTCATAACAAAATGCCCAGCCACAACCACAAAGCCATCTGTGTCCCCACCGTCTGTCCCCTTTGTGGCCGGCTCTGATGCGACGGATAATGAGAACTGTGGAGCAGGGAAAGGACAGAGAGAAGTGGGAGTATCAGAGGCTATTCCCACCAATGTGTTGCTAGACACAGACCTGGGGAGGATGGTGCCCCACTATATTTCTCCCTTGCAAGTAAATGCTACAGAGAAGGTGGAAGCAAATGACCCACCTGAGATCCCGTGCAAGGAGAAAATTTACCATTGCACAGGACTGTACGTATGTGGCAGCTGTGACCCGGAGTCAGGCTGCAGCTCAGACTCAACCCCAGAGAATTGGGGATGAGTCTCAGACAGAACTGCCAGAACAGGAGGCCCATACTGTGGCCTCGGAGCCTCCTCACATGGCAGACCCAACAAGGTCCCTGATAACCAACACTGAAGACGCAGCTTCAGACCAGGGCCTGGAAGTCACACAAGGCAAGGGCCTGCAGACTGACAGTCAGAGCTTCCAGGAGTCCCTGGAGACAGATATCAGTCTGAAGAAGCTCCAATGTCTTGCAGACCGACCCCCTGCTACTTCTGACAAGTAAAGAGTATACTGGGACAAGGGCAGACTGTATAATGAGACTCTAAGGGTACCGTCACACAGTGCCATTTTGATCGCTACGACGGCACGATCTGTGACGTTGCAGCGTCGCATGATTATCGTTCCTGATCGCAGTAGCGTGTCAGACACTGCAAGATCGTAACGATATCGCTGGAGCGTCACGAATCGTGCTGTCGTAGCGATCAAAATGGCATTGTGTGACGGTACCCTAACACCTAAAAGCGTAGAGCCTCACATACCATCACATAGTGATCCCTTCACTACAAACATGAAACCAATGGAGGACTATGAAGGTACAGTATGTAAAAAGACGAAAATGTATTGAAATAACAAACAATTAACATATACAAAAAATATCAATATATAGAAGCTTATACAAAAATACAGCACCGCTAGTCACAGATGCTGCCGCCGGCAGCTTCTCATTCATCCATCAGTGGTTTACAGCCGGGACGGTCGCATTAGCACCGCTCCTGGTTGTAAACTGTATATCCCCTAGATATGGATTACGGCGTGGGACTGAACGCCAGACAAGTATGATATATTGTTGGTTTGTTTTTTGTTTTTTTTATTACAGGAGATCAAGGGCATTTTATGGATTAGCTGAATAATAAAGATGGCAAACTGTATTTAGTGTTTTATTTCATTAAAAGACTTTATTCAGGCTGTGTCTTTATTTAACCCTTTCACAACGATAGGTTTAGTAATGGATAGGTGTCTTATTGGCATCTCTCCATTACTAAGCCAGCTTGTTGTCACCTTACAATACAAAGGTGACATCAACACCCCAACTATTACCCCTTATGACACTGCTACAGGGCAGTGGGAAGAGAGAGGCTAAGTGCCAGAATTGGTGCATCTTAGAGATGCGCCATTTCTGGGGCGGCAGTGAGCTGGTGTTTGTAGCTGAGGGGAAACCAATAACCATGGTCCCTTCCTAGGCTATTAATATCAGCCCGCAGCTGTCTGCATAGCCTTTTCTGGCTATTATAGGGGGACCCACATCATTTTGTTGGGCGGCCCCCCTATTTTAATAGCCAGTAAATGCTAAATACACAGGTACAGGCTGAGATTCATAGCCTGGGAAGATCCATGGGTATTAAGCCCTTCCTAAGCTATAAACATCGGCCCCCAGTTGCTGGCTTTCCCTCTCTGGCGCAGAAAATTGTGCGGGAGCCCATGCCATTTTGTTCCCGAAAAGATTCTTGTATTAAATACATACAAGTTTGTTGTGAATAGCACTTTTGTGGGTTCTGCCCTTGGGTTCCCTCTGGTGGTGGCAAGGGGAACTGCTGCTCAATGGATTCAGCCTTAGCAGCTGTGTTCACTTATTGCCCCTGCTCACTCTCTATTTAATCTGGCTCTGGACTTCAGTGCATGCCAGCTGTCAATGTCTTAGGGTTAGATCCAGTTTTCTCCTCGGATATTTCTCATGGCCTGTCCATTTCAGCATAAGATAAGTCCTTGCTAGTTATGGTTTTGTCCATTTGCTTTGGACTTAATTGTTCAACTTATGTTATGTTTCTTTTTGTCCAGCTTGTCATTATGATTCATTCAGGCTAGCTGGAAGCTCTGGGGAGCAGATTTGCTCCTCCATATCGTGAGTCGGTGTGGAGTCCATTTTTGCATTATATGCGTGGATTTTCTAGTTTTTAATACTGACCGCACAGTATCTTTCCTATTTCTGTCTATCTAGACTAGAATTGGCCTCCTTTGCTAAAATCTGTATTTCATCTCTGTGTATGTAATTTCCATCTCTACTAACAGTCAATATATGTGGGGGGCTATCTTTCCTTTGGGGAAATTTCTCTGAGGCAAGATAGTTTTTCTGTTTCATCTTTTAGGGTAGTTAGTTCTTAGGCTGTGAAGAGGCGTCTAGGGAGAGATAGGAACGCTCCACGGCTATTTCTAGTGTTGGCGTTAGGATTAGGGTTGCGGTCAGTATAGTTACCACCTACTCAGAGCTTGTCCCATGTTTTGTCTTAACCACCAGGTCATATCTGTGTTGCTCTTAACCACCAGGTCATATCTGTGTTGCTCTTAACCATCAGGTCATATTTGTGTTGCTCCTAACCACCAGGTCATATCTGTGTGGCTCCTAACCACCAGGTCATATCTGTGTTGCTCCTAACCATCAGGTCATATCTATGTTGCTCCTTAACCACCAGGTCATAACACAAGTTCCATAATTTGTAAACCATGTTTCCTACCTGTCGGCTCCTGCAGTGATTTTACAGAAGCCAACAAATGAATTAACGGCTATTCTTCTATGTATCTATGTGTGTCACTGACATATATATTACACCTATTCTATGTGTGTATATGTATTCTATCTATTCTAACCTGTCACTGTGATTTTACTGTACACCGCACATGCTGGCTTTTCAAAGAACACCGGTGCGTATTTCTTGCAAGTCACACTGATGGTCCGCGTGGTGTGAGATTTTTTTTCTAGTACCCATAGACTTGCATTGGCGATTTCACTCGCATGTGTAATACGGCCGAGAAAAAAAACGGTGATGGGAGCTGCCCCATAGATTAACAGTGGTCCGACTGCTATGCTATTTTTTTTCTCGCATAGCACTCGTCCGTATTCATCTCTAGTGTTACTCCATTCTAAGAAAGGCTGTATGACGCTTTATAAAAGTTTCCTGCCTAATTTGAAAATTAGGCTTCTTTCACACTTCCGTCTTTTTGTGACCGTCGTAGTGCAGCAAAATGACGGATCGACGGACGTCATAAAAAGTGAAAACGTGTGCGACGCATCCAGTGTAATGACGGATGCGTCGTCCACAAATTCCGGGAAAATAAATGAGAGAGAGAGAGCGTGAGAGAGAGATTTTTTTCCTGGACTTGAAAATCGTTCCGGGCATGCTCAGAGGGGAAAAACTGGATCCGTCGCTGGATTCCAGTGTGTGATGGTCAGCGACGGATCCTGCGTCCATAGGCTTCTATTCTAGTGAACGACGTATGACGCAGGATCCGTCGCTACACGCTTTCCCGACGCAGACAAAAAAATGTTACATTGAACGTTTTTACTCTTCGCCACGACAGCACCCCACTGGAGAGAGGGATCCACCCCGCAGGAACAGGAAACCTATTGAGAAATAAAAGGGGGCGGTCCGCCTCTCCTCCTCAGTTTAGGTTTCCTGTTCCTGCGGGAACGACAGGACTTCTTGATGAGAAACATACCTGGGCTAGCATGCCGCCTGCGCGGTATCCGAGAGAACGGCAGGGGCTGCAGCTCAGAAGCAGCGTCGGGGGAGTTCCGTTAGACGGCTCCCTCCTCGTCTGATGGAGCGGGCAGACGGCCGGGTCCGGGGAGGGCCAACCAGCGTCCTTCCCAGCGTGCGGTGCGGCAGCAGGAGCCGGGTAAGGTGATCTTCCATTGCAGCCCGGTGTTGAATCCGGGTACCCGGAAGTGAATCATGGACTTCCGGGGCGCCTAGGCCGGATCCAAGGCGGGGGAGCCGGTGCCGATCTGCGCATGCGCGGGAAAAAAAAAATAAAAAAAAATTTGGGCGCACTATTTAAATCGCTCACAAACATTAAAACGGCGATGCAGAGATGTCATCCCCAGGTGCCATGGACCCCACAGCTGGAGATCCAGTACCCCCCGCCAAAGATCACGCCAGAGGATCCTCGGACACCGCTCGTAAAAGTGACGGTTCCAGAACAGGATCTCAGCCTTCTGATCCGGTATTATTTGCTTCACTGGGTGATTTGTGAACTCTGCCTATTAAGCTGACGCTGTCTCCCTATTTCTCTCTCTTCTCTCTTTCTCTCTCTACTTATACGCTCAGGGCAAAAAACGACAAAAAACGAAGCACAGGGAATGTGCCTTGTGTAACCAGCCCCTTCCTGACTCATACCCCAAAAAACTTTGCAAGGACTGTTTTAAGGAAACAACACAGGGAGCAGCAGTGTCCATTACGGACCTACGGGCCATTATTAGAGAGGAACTAAAAAATATGACCCAGGACAAACCGCGTAGTTCTAAGTCTAAAACACCGACACTGGTGTCAGACTCCGACAGTGACCAACCTGTACTGTCAGACGCCTCCCTGTCATCATGTCCAGCATCATCATCCTCATCAGAGATTGAGGGACGCTCATGTTTTCCCTTAAACAGTGTGGACAACTTGGTAAAGTCTATTCGAAATACCATGGGGTGTGAAGAGTCTAAGGGTGCGCAAACCGCGCAGGATATAATGTTCGCGGGTTTGGCAGACAGAAAGAGGAGATGTTTTCCAGTTATACCAGCAGTGAAAACATTAATTAAAAGAGAGTGGGAGAAGCAGGATCAGAGAAGCTTTCTACCCTCAGCGTCAAAACGAAAATATCCGTTTAGTGACGAGGAGCTTCTTACATGGACCAAAGTCCCTAAGGTCGACGCAGCTGTAGCCTCTACCTCTAAGCAATCCACTCTACCTGTGGAGGATGCGGGACTACTAGTCGATCCTTTGGATCGTAAGGCTGAATCATCCCTTAAACGTTCTTGGGAAGCGGCTACAGGAATATTCAAACCTGCAGTAGCCAGCACTTGCGCGGCCCGGTCAATGATCATCTGGATTGATCAATTAGACCAGCAAATTGAAAATAAAAGCTCTAGAGAAAGACTACGAGCAGCCATCCCTTTAATACGAGGAGCAGCGACCTTTATGGCAGACGCCTCCGCCGACTCACTCCGTTTAGCAGCAAGATCTGCGGGCCTTGTGAATAACGCAAGAAGAGCTCTATGGATGAAGAGTTGGAAAGGGGACGCGCAATCTAAATCTAAAATATGCGCAATCCCATGTGAGGGTGAGTACCTCTTTGGTACAACCTTAGACGAGATACTCAAAAAGGCAAAGGACAGGAAGAAAGCTTTTCCTGAATCCTCTATTCCCTTTTACAGGAGAGCCTTTAAGAGGGGGCCGTTTGGCAAAAGGAGGCAAACGGATAGGTCTACAACATGGACCACTAAGGACGACAAGCAGAGAGGTACCATGTTTAGAAGACCCAACCCCCCAAAAGACAACAAATACTGAGGACATACCAGTTGGGGGCAGACTTAAGTTTTTCACCACTCAATGGGAGAAAATAACATCTAGCTCGTGAGTTGTAAACATCATCCGAGATGGAATTAAACTAAAATTCTCTCATGTGCCCCACGAGTCTTATATTATAACATCTCTCAGCTCGCCTGTACAGCAACAGGCTCTAGAGCTTGAAATTCAAACCCTAATATCAAAACGGGTCCTAGTCCAAGTGCCGGTGGGACAGGAGGGTAGGGGATTCTACTCTCCCCTATTCCTAATTTCTAAGCCCGACGGTTCTTTCAGAACCATCATAAACCTTAAACTCAATTCATTCATTGAAAATTATACATTTAAAATGGAGTCCATTAGGTCCACCATAAAGCTCCTCTTCCCAAACTGTATGATGGGGGGCATTGATCTAAAGGATGCTTACTATCATCTCCCCATTCATGGCAGATACCAAAAATTCCTCAGAGTGGCGGTAAAAATCAACAACGAGGTTCGTCACTTCCAGTATGCGGCCTTACCCTTCGGCCTCTCAACAGCGCCGAGGATCTTCACCAAGATAATGCTAGAGGTGATGGCATACCTACGCCAGAAGGAGACTTTGATTGTGCCCTATCTGGATGACTTTTTGGTAATAGGAAATTCAGTTACTCAATGTACTGATCGTTTAGCTCACGCAATTTCCTCTCTACAGGACCTGGGCTGGATAATCAATACCGACAAATCCAGACTCACTCCGCTTTCCCGTCAGGCGTTCTTGGGTTTCCAGTTAGACTCCATATCTCAAAAGTGTCTTCTGCCGCAGGTAAAAATTCTACTGATCAGACACAAAGTCCTAGCCGCAATAAATAATCCTTGTATATCCCTTAGGCCGCTTTCACATTTGCGGTTGTGTCCGCAGCGTTTCTTCCGCAAATATCTGCATGCGTTGTGTATTCCTATCTTTAACATTAACGACGCATGCGTTTTTCTATGTTCGCGTTTTGCCGCGTTTGACGACGCATGCGTCGTCTAGCCGTCTGCGTCTTGGCGCGGAAATGCAACATGTAGTAATTTTTAGAGGCGTCAATTTGCCGCCTGGAAACGTATGCGGCTGATTGCGCAAGGTTTGCGCCCAAAAAACGCATTGTAGTCTATGTAAACGCATGCGTTTTTCAGTACATGCGTTTGCTTGCGTTTACCGACGCATGCGTCTCAATTGAGAAAAACATGTCTAGACACTGATAAGCCACCCCCCACATACAAGGTGATAAAGGGAGGTAGTGGACATTTGCAGGTCACTAGTCAGCAGACTGCCTTGCAGACGAGACGCCCCACAGCCCCTTGGATCAGCAAACAAGCCTCAGAACTATGTGAGTATATCCTATCCAATGCATTTCTTTTCTAGAATCTGTGTCTATGTGCCCTAATTTCTGTCATTCCTTTCTTTCTGCACACATCAGAATGTCTTCTTCTTCTGATGAGGAAACGCCTGGGCCTGCACAAGGGGAACATGTCAGCGAAGTGAGTATTCACCTCCTCAGATTGTATTCACTGTCACATCTACACATATGACAATGTATATTTTCCCTTTTTCAGACCACTTCTTCTACAGCGGAAGAGACTGGGCAGGAGACTGGGCAGGAGCAGCGTAGTCATGGCCGGGCAAGACGGCGGCATCGTGTAAGTATAGCTGGCTGAATGTGTATTGTATCCTCACTTTATAATTCTTGAATCTTCATTTCTTTCTACTTCTCTCTTTCTTTCCCTTTTGCTTCAGCAGCAGTGTTTTTTTTTACTTCAATATTCATGCCATTCCTCTGATTCTGTTTTCTGTCTTCCGTATGTGAACGCCTCCTATATTAATGTACTTTTTGTTGTTAGGTTCCAGAGGAGGATGAGGACCTAATTGAGAATGAACACCTCATCTCCCTGGTTCACGAGCGAGTCGCATTGTGGGACACCCGGGATCCACTGCACGCCAACAATGTGACGATCCGGAGGCTTTGGAATGAGGTGGCCGCAGCGTTGTGGGATGGCTGGGCCAATGCCCCGGCTCGGGTCCGTTCTGCATTTGGTAAGTATCGCAATGCAGTGTGATGTAGTCAATACCTTGGCCATGCTCACACAACTGTGTATGATGTGAGAAAGTCATTACTTTTTCACAGCACATACAGTTGTGTGACCATGGTCAAAAGACCATTGTCCTAACTATTATGTTTTGTTTTGCCAACAGTGTCAAAAGTGAAAACACGTTGGAGATCGATGAAGGACCGCTTCAACAAGGACCTGCGCCAAGAGAGCCGGCTTACAAGTGGTTCTGCAGCAAGGATACGCAAATACAAGTACCACCGCATCCTTGCGTTTTTGAGACCAGTCCTTGCACGAAGAACGTAAGTACCGTATATACTCGAGTATAAGCCGAGATTTTCAGCCCAAATTTTTGGGCTGAAAGTGCCCCCTCGGCTTATACTCGAGTCATGATCGGTGGTGGGGTCGGCGGGTGAGCACCGTCATATACTCACCTGCTTCCGGGGCTCCTGGCGCTCCCCCTGCACGTCCCACGGTCTCCGGGTGCAGCAGCCTCTTCCCCTGAGCGGTCACGTGGGACCGCTCATTAGAGAAATGAATAGGCTGCTCCACCCCCCATAGGGGCGGAGCCGCCTATTCATTTTTTCTAATGAAGCGGTGCCGGTGACCGCTGACAGAGAAAGAGGCTGCGGCACCGAAGACAGGCAGGGGGAAGGAGCGGGACGCCGGGAGCAGGTAAGTATCGCATATTCACCTGTCCTCGTTCCACACGCCGGGCGTCGGCGCCATCTTCCCGGCGTCTCTCTGCACTGACTGCAGGCAGAGGGCGCGATGACGCATATAGTGTGCGCGCCGCCCTCTGCCTGATCAGTCAGTGCGGAGAGACGCCGGGAAGATGGCGCCGAGGAGCTGCAAGCAAGACAGGTGAGTATGTGTTTTTTTTTTTTTTATTGCAGCGGCAGCAGCAGCACATATTTATGTGGAGCATCTATGGGGCAATGGTGCAGAGCAGTATATGGCAGAGCTATGGGGCAATGGTGCAGAGCACTATATGGCACAGCTATGGGGCAACAGTGCAGAGCACTATATGGCACAGCTATGGGGCAACGGTGCAGAGCACTATATGGCACAGCTATGGGGCAATGGTGCAGAGCACTATATGGCACAGCTATGGGGCAATGGTGCAGAGCACTATATGGCACAGCTATGGGGCAACAGTGCAGAGCACTATATGGCACAGCTATGGGGCAACAGTGCAGAGCACTATATGGCACAGCTATGGGGCAATGGTGCAGAGCACTATATGGCACAGCTATGGGGCAATGGTGCAGAGCACTATATGGCACAGCTATGGGGCAACAGTGCAGAGCACTATATGGCACAGCTATGGGGCAACGGTGCAGAGCACTATATGGCACAGCTATGGGGCAACGGTGCAGAGCACTATATGGCACAGCTATGGGGCAATGGTGCAGAGCACTATATGGCACAGCTATGGGGCAACGGTGCAGAGCACTATATGGCACAGCTATGGGGCAACGGTGCAGAGCACTATATGGCACAGCTATGGGGCAACGGTGCAGAGCACTATATGGCACAGCTATGGGGCAACGGTGCAGAGCACTATATGGCACAGCTATGGGGCAATGGTGCAGAGCACTATATGGCAGAGCTATGGGGCAATGGTGCAGAGCATTATATGGCACAGCTATGGGGCAATGGTGCAGAGCACTATATGGCACAGCTATGGGGCAATGGTGCAGAGCACTATATGGCACAGCTATGGGGCAATGGTGCAGAGCACTATATGGCACAGCTATGGGGCAATGGTGCAGAGCACTATATGGCACAGCTATGGGGCAACGGTGCAGAGCACTATATGGCACAGCTATGGGGCAACGGTGCAGAGCACTATATATATGGCACAGCTATGGGGCAACGGTGCAGAGCACTATATATGGCACAGCTATGGGGCAACGGTGCAGAGCACTATATATATGGCACAGCTATGGGGCAACGGTGCAGAGCACTATATATATGGCACAGCTATGGGGCAACGGTGCAGAGCACTATATGGCAGAGCTATGGGGCAACGGTGCAGAGCACTATATGGCACAGCTATGGGGCAATGGTGCAGAGCATATATATATATGGCACAGCTATCTATGGGGCAACGGTGCAGAGCATTGTATATATGGCACAGCTTTATGTGGAGTATCTATGGGGCAACGGTGCAGAGCATTGTATATATGGCACAGCTTTATGTGGAGTATCTATGGGGCCATAATGAACGGTGCAGAGCATTATATATGGCACAGCTTTATGTGGAGCATCTATGGGGCCATAATGAATGGTATGGAGTATCTATTTCTAATTTTGAAATTCACCGGTACCTGCTGCATTTTCCACCCTAGGCTTATATTCGAGTCAATAAGTTTTCCCAGTTTTTTGTGGCAAAATTAGGGGGGTCGGCTTATACTCGGGTCGGCTTATACTCGAGTATATACGGTATATTGGTTAAAAAAGAAAAAAAAAATGGTGTATAATGCAATTTGTTGCTGGTCATTATTTCCCATCAGTATTTGTAATCCGAAACCTTGATTGATTGATAGATGCAGCAGTGGGGTACGTGTTCTTTGAATACTTTCCCTCACATAGTTCCTCTCCAGGTTTTGGCATACCAATACTGATTTGAAATACTGATCAAATACTGAGAGTGTGACGGCAGCCTGCACAACAGATCTATACTCAGCAAGTTAGGTGTCAGAAATAATGAATTCAGGATGCCAATGGCTCCTCAATTCATTTTTCCTGACACTTGTCCTGGTGAGTATACAGGAGGCTTGTATGTCCTCTGTCGTCAATTCGTATTTCCCATCAGTATTTGTAATCCGAAACCTTGATTGATTGATAGATGCAGCAGTGGGGTACGTGTTCTTTGAATACTTTCCCTCACATAGTTCCTCTCCAGGTTTTGGCATACCAATACCTTGTATAGAGATATGGCTTGTATTGTCTCCATCATCTCTTCATAGTTTACATCAGTTTTTTTAATCCCCAAGGACTGGTCGATGCATGCAGAAGTATAGCATGTTGTTTTATGAAACTTTTATTCCTACTGTTGAACTCCTGGCTTGCAAATTCTGATGTAAAATTCACTACAAATAGTAGTGTGACCTTTCCCTATCTGAATGTGTATCTAACTGTTCAGTTATCTTTTTGTAAATGTTTTGTAATATTTTTATTTTTTTTTTCCGCAGCACTTGGAGCTCCACTGTTGGCCCAGGTTCTGGAGCGGTCCTTCATCAGTCAGCCACGGACCCGTCCCAGCCATCCTCCAGCGCTGCAGCAAGTGGGCCTGCCACACAACCTGGAGACCAGGAAGCTGGTCCATTAGGTGTTCCCCTTCCCCAGTCCTCTGCCTCTAGCCAATTTTTTATGGGCTCCTCCCGGCAGCGGCAGAGGGCCGCGGACAGGTCACTCATGCCCGAGTTTTTGCACTTGAGCTCGGTCTTCCATGAGGGACTCAAGGCGATGGGTGACCGACTGGATACTGCCATTAGTCATATGAGCACACGTATCCAGGAGGTAACCACAGCCCTTGCCCAAGTGAAAGCCGACCTCCAGAGGCCAGCACATCATTTTTTTAATCAGATAGAACAGGGCATGTCGGAACACCTTAGTCCTGAGCTCCAGATTACTGTTATGCAGGCCTGCAATGCTGCTTACGTGCAGGCTATGCAGCAGAGTCGGTATTTTCAGCAGACAGTGGGGACATTTCCAACAGTGCCCACACTGTCACGCTTTACATCAATGCCGACATCTGCTGCATACCACTGCACGGCCACCTCCATTCCAAACACTTCCGGACCGTATTATAGCACCACCACCATGCCCAGTGCAGTGGGTCAGCCCACCGCCACCACCATGACAACTGCTGCTCCTGCTTGGGCCTCCTCCACTGCCACCAGCATGCTGCCGCCGCCGGACCCTGCCCTGGTGTTTCCTGGCACCACCACTACCAGACTGCCGTTGCCGGACCCTGCCCTGGCGTTCTCTGGCACCACCACTACCAGACTGCCGTTGCCGGACCCTGCCCTGGCGTTCTCTGGCACCACCACTACCAGACTGCCGTTGCCGGACCCTGCCCTGGCGTTCTCTGGCACCACCACTACCAGACTGCCGTTGCCGGACCCTGCCCTGGCGTTCTCTGGCACCACCACTACCAGACTGCCGTTGCCGGACCCTGCCCTGGCGTTCTCTGGCACCACCACTACCAGACTGCCGTTGCCGGACCCTGCCCTGGCGTTCTCTGGCACCACCACTACCAGACTGCCGTTGCCGGACCCTGCCCTGGCGTTCTCTGGCACCACCACTACCAGACTGCCGTTGCCGGACCCTGCCCTGGCGTTCTCTGGCACCACCACTACCAGACTGCCGTTGCCGGACCCTGCCCTGGCGTTCTCTGGCACCACCACTACCAGACTGCCGTTGCCGGACCCTGCCCTGGCGTTCCCTGCCACCACGACAACGTGCCCGCGCAAAACAAGGAAGGGGAAAGGCAAAAAAAAACAAAAAACCATAGCTATCCCTCCCCCCTCACCTCCCAATGTGTCTGTAATGTCTGGTTTGTCTCACCCTTCCAGTGTGTCTCAACCCTCTCATGTGTCTAGCCCTATCCCTGAATATCCTGACCCCAGTAGTTTCATAGCGCCTTCTCCTGCCACCCCTATGTCGGCTACAGTAAGCCAGACCTCACTACTCAACACCCCACAATATCGGCACTCAACCCCAAGCAGGCGCAGTTAATTTTTTGGTTTGTGTGTGTTTAATAAACCTGTGTTTTTTGCCCCAATAAGGTTTGGTTAATTGTGTATTTCGCCACCGTCACCACACAGCATGCGCCAATAACAAATTATGCGTCAAACACATTTTTGGGGGCCACCTCCAACCTCCAGTACCTACTTAGCAGAACACTGAAGCTTGGTGTGTTTGGTTGAGAGATATGAGGTTGCCCCCAAAAATAACACTTGTATTTTCTCCAAAAACAGTTCTTTCTGTTTACTCCGTGACTTTTGGTCGCACACAGAAGACAAAATGGTGGTAATACACAGCACAACTATACTCAACAGGTCCTTTCTTATCCGAAACATTATTTATGACCCCTGACCTGCTGATTTTAGAAATGCATTGTATTACCTCCATTTTATCTTATTGGTACATATACATATATTTCACACAAAGTGAAGGAACAATGTACATGGCATATCTATACTCACCCGGACAAGTGTCAGGAAAAATGAATTCAAGAGCAAATAGCATCATGAATTCATTAGTTCAGACACCTGACTTGATGACTATAGATCTCTGGTGTAGGCTGCCATCACACTGTCAGTATTCGCTCTGTATTTTACAGCACTATTTGTAAGCCTAAACCTGGAGTGGAACTATGTGAGGAAAAGTACATTAAACAGATATGCACCACTAAAAGAATTTAACTACCGCTCCTGGTTTAGGCTTACAAATACTGATGTTAAGTACTGGACAAATACTGCGACAATAACGCACATCGTCTATACAGTCTGCGGCAAAAAGCTAATGGTGAACCAAGACAGGACTCACGTCAACAACCTAAGCCCAAAAACCCAAAGTGGTTTGTTAAGGAAATAGATAGGAGACATGGTGAAGAAAGTAAATCACAATTATTTTATTTGAAAAAACATTAACATTCCAAACATAAATTTGCAGACCCGAAACCAGCAGTACATTTTACACCATATTGTCCTGCCATGGCACACGTCCAATGTCAGAATCAAAAAACGCTGCAAATTGGTCCCGCATGTGGCCTACTTCAACTGTTGACCGCAGCGGGTGATGACGGTAATCAGGCAAAGGGTTGGCAACAGGTTCATCAAGTTCTATGGTGGGTCGCTCCTTAGCCAGAATGAAATTGTGGAGAACCACACAGGCTTTAACTACCTCATCCACTGTCTCCATTTTTAGATTTATTGCAGTTGCTAGAATGCGCCATTTGGACACCATAATCCCAAAGGCACACTCTACTGTTCTGCGTGCCCTGGTTAGTCTGTAGTTGTAGATCCGTTTTGTGCGGTTCAAGTCCCGACTTGAATAGGGCTTCAGGAGATTTTCACTCATCTGAAAGGCCTCATCCCCAACCATTACAAATGGCAGCGGTGGGCCTTGAGTGTAGGGGAGTGGTCGTGGCTGTGGGAAATTAAAATTTTTGCCATAAACACGTCGGCCCATATCAGAGGTTTTAAAAGTCTGTGAATCGTTGCCACGGCCAAAAGCACCAATGTCCACAGCAATGAAGCGACAGTCCGCATCGGCTATTGCCATAAGAACTACTGAAAAATATTTTTTGTAGTTGAAGAACTGTGATCCCGTTCTGGCTGGTTTGGTAATCCGGATGTGCTTCCCATCCACCGCACCCAAACAGTTGGGAAAATCACAAACAGTCCAAAATTTGTCAGCAATTTCTTTCCACATGTCCTCCGTGGGTATGGGTATAAATTCCTCACGGAGAATGGTCCATAAAGCCCGGCAGGTTTCAAAAACAATTCCGGACAGCGTGGAAATCCCAAGGCGGTACTGGAAATGAAGGGATGACAAGCTCTCTCCAGTTGCAAGAAATCTGTAGTAAGAATAAATAATTTACAAAATAGGCAAAAAAACATCAGACCTGCAAAAAATTTTGGTTAGCTTTTGTTTAGAATTATTACGTACCTTAAGGTAACCAGGAGACGTTCCGCTGGTGGAATGGCTCTACGGAGCTGTGTGTCCTGTCTCCGGATGGCTCCTTGGACACGATCAAGCAAATCCCGGAAAGAGTCTTGTGACATCCTGGTATATTCTAGGAATTTTTCTGGGTTCTCATTGAGCTCGCCATACAGGGTGTGATATGTACCACGGCTCTCCCGCCGTTCTACAATGGGGTGTTGCCAAAACCGCCTACGCCTTGTCCTTCTCTGTCTTTCCCGGTTTCGGTGTTGCTCCCAAGCAAACGCACATGCCAGAAAAATCTTGATGCTCAGATCTAGTTTAAAGTAATAGCTATCCATGTGAAGATCCATCTTCTCACAGGACACAGGAGCAAAATCTGAAGATTTCAGCTGTCCTAGGGTCTATATATAGATTTCACATAATACACGCCCTCTGTAGTCCCATTGGCTGGTTCTTGCATCTAGAATTTTTCTCTGGTAAAATTTTGCGACATGCGCACAAAAAACTCAAACGCATAGAAAACGCAAGCAAAAGCATGTAAACGCTGCGTTTTAATGACGCATGCGGTAACCGTAAGCGTTTTAAAAACGCTGCGTTTACACGCGTTTTCATGCGTTTTTCGTGTCCTTGCGTTTGCGGATTAAACGCTGCAGATTCAAACGCTAATGTGAAAGTAGCCTTAGACAAGCTATGTCGTTATTAGGGTCTCTTATCTCTTGTATACCAGCAGTGAGATGGGCTCAACACCATACTCGAATACTACAACATCAAATTTTACAAGAGGATAGACGGTTATTTGGTCACCTAAATGCAAAAATAACCTTATCTCAGGAGGTTTTAACTTCCTTAGAGTGGTGGCTAGACTCAAACCATTTGTTGAGTGGGGTTCCATGGGTAATAACGCCATCTCACATCATAACCACTGACGCCAGTCCTCATGGATGGGGCGCTCATATGGGGAATGATTATTGCCAGGGATCATGGAGCATGGAGGAAAGCTGCAGCTCCTCTAACTTTAAAGAACTGAATGCTGTAAAATACGCCTTATATCATTTCCTCCCACAGCTTCGGGGGAAAGACGTCAGAGTCCTGTCCGACAACACTACCACGGTGGCGTATCTAAACCGGCAAGGAGGTACGCGATCAGAGACTCTGATGTCTTCTGCTACAGAAATCTTGAATCTAGCAGAAAGTCACCTAACATCCCTTACTGCGCTGCACATAAGAGGAGCAAACAATCAGCAGGCGGACTTTTTAAGCCGACACACCCTGAGTCAAGGAGAGTGGTGCCTAAACCAACAAATATTTCTGGACATAATATCTCTTTGGGGCCGTCCTCAGATAGATCTCTTCGCCACAAGTAAAAACAGAAAAGTCCGGAGATTTGCTTCCCTATCTCCAGCGGATCATCCGGACATTCTGGACGCTCTCCAAGCCCCTTGGCAGTTCAGTCTGGCGTACGCGTTTCCTCCCATCATATTGCTACCTCAAGTTATACGCAAAATCAGAGAAGAAGGGGCGAGAATTGTACTGATAGCTCCATTCTGGCCCAAGAGACCATGGTTCTCATGGCTACAGACCATGTCGGTCTCAGATCCTTGGGTCCTCCCCTCAACGCCCAATCTTCTCTTCCAGGGTCCGTTTTTCCACCCTCAGGTGGACAATCTCCACCTGACGGCCTGGAACTTGAGAGGCAGATGCTAAGATCGAGAGGATTCTCGGGGGGTTTAATTGATACGCTTCTCCATAGTAGAAAACCCTCCACTACAAAAATCTATACGAGAATATGGAAGAAATTTTTTCAATTCCATACATCTACCAACACATCAGAGATTCCGATACAATCTATCCTGGAATTTCTTCAAAAAGGGAGAGAACTAGGTCTAACTGTAAACACCTTAAAGGTTCATGTATCAGCACTAGGAGCCCTCTATGGCCATAACGTCGCGGGGGATAGATGGGTATCCAGATTTATTACGGCCTGCGAAATAATGAATCCAGTTAACATACCTAGGATTCCACCCTGGGATTTAAATTTAGTCTTACAAGCCCTAACAGACTCTCCATTCGAGCCAATAGACTCAATACCAATTAAATGTCTATCACTAAAAACGGCCCTCTTGGTAGCACTGACTTCAGCTAAGAGAATCAGTGACATCCAGGCACTCTCTATAGATCCACCTTTTTTGTTAACCTTTCAGGATAAATTAATTCTCAAACCAGACCCTTCCTACCTTCCCAAAGTAGCAAAAAAATTCCACAGGTCACAAGAAATAATCTTGCCCACTTTCTTCAGTAATCCATCCACTCCTGAAGAACAAAAATATCACACTCTAGACGTTAAAAGAGTAGTGTTAAAATACATTGAAAAGACCAGCAGCTGGCGACAGGATAGGGCTCTGTTTATTTCCTTCCAGGGTCCCAAGAAGGGCATGGAGTAACAAAAAGCACCTTATCCCGGTGGATCAGAGAGTCTATCAGACTGGCTTACTCCGCGAGGAAAGAAAACCCTCCGGAAGGCATAACGGCACACTCCACCAGAGCGATGGCATCCTCCTGGGCAGAGAGGGGAGACGTCCCGATTGAAACTATATGTAAGGCGGCAACTTGGTCAAATCCTTCTACATTCTATAACCACTATAGGCTAGACCTATCATCAACTTCTGACCTAGACTTTGGCAGGACTGTCCTCAGCACGGTGGTCCCCTCCCTAGGTGATGGTCTCTGAAAGATCTCCAGTGGGGTGCTGTCGTGGCGAAGAGTAAAAAGCCGGATTACTCACCGGTAATGCTCTTTTAGTGAGTCCACGACAGCACCCTCCTACATCCCTCCCTAGATTAATATAATACATATTATTTGAGTAAAATCCTTTTAATCATAAGCAAATAAGTTTAAAGAATGAAATAAATGATATTTGCCTAACACTGGCGGTCCTCCGGGTACTCTGAAATCAAAACTGAGGAGGAGAGGCGGACCGCCCCCTTTTATTTCTCAATAGGTTTCCTGTTCCTGCGGGGCGGATCCCTCTCTCCAGTGGGGTGCTGTCGTGGACTCACTAAAAGAGCATTACCGGTGAGTAATCCGGCTTTTTTCCATACAACGGTTTGCCAAAACACGACGGATCAGTCATACGACGGATGCGACGTATGGCCATCCGTCGTGATCCGTCGCTAATACAAGTCTATGGGACAAGTCTATGGGAAAATGCAAATTTTTTTGCAGGATCCTGCATTCTCAAAAATCGACGAATTGTGACGGGAGCTGAAAGAGGGAAGTGTGAAAGTAGCCTTATTTGTTTGAGTCTATTTCTAGCTGGGCTCATAAAATGATCTTTTAAGTGTGAGAATTAGACAGCCATTTTGACACTGATTTTCATGGTAAGTACACCAGCCTCATCAGATTTGAGAGACATAATTAATGAGTTTTGCAGTGTGTAATGTGATGCTAACAGATCCACTATTAAGGTGTATTCCCATCTCAGACATTTGTGTCCAATCGAATAAGCCATAACTATCTGACGAATGCCAATCTCACATTTTGGCTAAAAATTTCCGGAAATTTCCGCGGCAATTCTGCAACTCCTGCCACGGGTATATCGCATGCAGAATTGGCATGCGTATTCCCGCTAAACACTAGCGTTTTGCAAGCGTAATTAGCTTGCAGAATGCTAGCGTTTTCCAAGCGATCTGCAGCATCGCTTGGAAAACTGATTGACAGGTTGGTCACACTTGTCAAACAGTGTTTGACAAGTGTGACCAACTTTTTACTATTGATGCTGCCTATGCATCAATAGTAAAAGATATAATGTTAAAAATAATTTAAAAAAAATTTAAAAAATGGTTATACTCACCTTCTGATGGCCCCCGATCTCCTCAGCGGCTTCCGTTCCTATAAATGCTTTGTGTGCAGGACCTGCGATGACGTCACTGTTACGTGACCGCGACGTCATCGCGGTCATGTGACCGCGACGTCATCGCAGGTCCTTTACACACAGCATCCCTGGGAACGGAAGCGGTAGTGTGCACCGCTGAGAGGCGGGAAAACTCCGGTGTCATCAGAAGGTGAGTATATCACTATTTTCTATTTTAACTCTTTTTTTTTTTTTAAACAATTATATGGTGCCCAGTCCGTGGAGGAAAGTCTCCTCTCCTCCACCCTGGGTACCAACCGCACCTGATCTGCTTACTTCCTGCATAGTGGGTATAGCCCCATGCGGGAAGTAAGCAGATCAATGCACTCCTAGGTGTGCGGAATCCCTGCGATTCCGCAAATTTAATGAACATACTGCGTTTTTTTCTGGAATGCGATTCCACTCAGGAAAACAGTGCAGCATGTGCACAAAAAATGCGGATTGCATTCTATTAAGTAGGATGCTTAATGTATGCGTTTTTTTCGCGTTTTTATAGCGAAAGACCGTGAAAAAAATGCACACAGCCTTATACTCCACACCTTTCTTCAGAATGGCTGTTCCCTATTCTGCTTTTACATCTTTTTCCATAACTCCCATGGAAATCAATGAAGAGGACCACTAATATTCACGGCCATCTCTCTATACATTGGAATTGGCGTGCACCTATCAGACAGTGATGACTTATCCTGTGGATGGGCATTAACTATTTATGGTGGAAATACCCTTTTATTAGGCTGTTTAATGAGTAAAGGGGTTTTCTATGAGTCGAAAAATTCTTAACCTGAAAAGGTTTTGTGTTGAATATTATTTCAGTGCATTTTTTCTTGCTTTGATGTTCTTTCTGGCCCCATTATCGGGGACACATGCCACTCCTTGGCTCTCAGGCTTGTGGCCATGTTGCCAGTTCAGCTTACTACTATTATAACTTTACCTTGTGGCGTCCTGTTCCCACCATCTTTATCCTGCCACTGTACCTCCTTGTTCTGTACAGCCAACGACACCTCCTTTTCCATCTCTATCCTCCGGACCAATCTCTTGCTGCACTAATCTATTCTATCCCATTACATCCCCTTGCTCCAGGTCACCTTTCCATATGTGATGGGCTGGAGGCTCCTGAGATGGTGCTCGCTGTGGAGCTCCTGTGGGGTAAGTACAGTGACTATGGAATATGGCGTCCTCTACATGATCTGTGCCCTGCAGGGACATTAGTGGAGGAGACTACACTTGGGTTACAGTCGCTGATGGCGTCGGCCCTATCCCATGTACTACATGTGATGGATGATGTGGGGCATAATGGGGCAGTGACATCAGTCTGGGAAAGCCATATGACAGATGCCATAACATCTGTCATGAATCCCCAATGGCTAGGGATAGCACAGGACAAGCAAAGTATAATAAATATCGGACGAGCTCTAGGGTGATGGAACCTGGGCTGACCGCTGCCCTACGCCTGACAAACGCAACTAGAGATAGCCAGGGAGCGTGCCTACGTTGGTTCTAGACGCCACGCACCAGCCTAAGAGCTAACTAGTACTGCAGAGAAAACAAAGACCTCACTTGCCTCCAGAGGAATTAACCCCAAAGGTATAGTTGCCCCCCACATGTATTGACGGTGAAATGAGAGGAAGGCACACACATAGAGATGATGTATATAGCTTTAGCAAATAGAGGCCCGCTGAAAACTAGAAAGCAGAATGACACAAAAGGGGACTGAGCGGTCAGCAAAAAACCCTAATCAAAAAAACCATCCTGAGATTACAAGAACCCATGTGCCAACTCATGGCACATGGGGAGAACCTCAGTCCACTAGAGCAACCAGCTAACATAGAGACATTCTAAGCAAGCTGGACAAAAAAAACCAAACAACTGAAAATCAGCACTTAGCTTATCCTGAAAGATCTGGGAGCAGGTAGGCAGGAACCAAACAGAGCACATCTGAACACATTGATAGCCGTCAAGGGAAATGACAGAAAGGCCAGGTAAAATAGGAAACACCCAGCCTCTGATGGACAGGTGGAAACCAAAGGCCGCAACCCACCAAAGTCACCCAGTACCAGCAGTAACCACCAGAGGGAGCCCACAAACAGAATCCACAACAGTACCCCCCCCTTGAGGAGGGGTCACCGAACCCTCACGAGAACCCCCAGGGCGATCAGGGTGAGCTCTATGGAAGGCGCGGACCAAATCAGTCGCATGAACATCGGAGGCGACCACCCAGGAATTATCCTCCTGACCATAACCCTTCCACTTAACCAAATACTGGAGTTTGCGTCTGGAAACACGAGAATCCAAGATCTTTTCAACAACATACTCCAATTCTCCCTCCACCAGCACCGGAGCAGGAGGCTCGACCGAAGGAACAACGGGCACCTCATACCTCCGCAACAACGACCGATGGAACACATTATGAATAGCAAACGATGCTGGGAGATCCAAACGGAAAGATACAGGGTTAAGAATCTCCGAGATCCTATAAGGACCGATGAACCGAGGCTTGAACTTAGGAGAAGAGACCTTCATAGGGACAAAACGAGAAGACAACCACACCAAGTCCCCAACAAGAAGTCGGGGACCCACGCGGCGACGGCGATTAGCAAACTGCTGAGTCTTCTCCTGAGATAACTTCAAATTGTCCACCACCTGATTCCAAATCTGATGTAACCTGTCCACCACCACATCCACTCCAGGACAATCCGAAGATTCCCCCTGACCAGAGGAAAAACGAGGATGAAACCCCGAATTACAAAAAAAAGGAGAGACCAACGTGGCCGAACTAGCCCGATTATTAAGAGCAAATTCGGCCAGTGGCAAAAAAGCAACCCAGTCATCCTGATCAGCAGAAACAAAACACCTCAAATAAGTTTCCAAGGTCTGATTAGTTCGCTCCGTCTGGCCATTCGTCTGAGGATGGAATGCAGACGAGAAAGACAAATCAATGCCCATCTTGGCACAAAACGTCCGCCAAAATCTAGACACAAACTGGGATCCCCTGTCAGAAACGATATTCTCCGGAATCCCATGCTAACGAACCACGTTCTGAAAAAACAAAGGAACCAACTCAGAGGAGGAGGGCAACTTAGGCAAGGGCACCAAATGAACCATCTTAGAAAAGCGGTCACACACAACCCAGATAACGGACATTTTCTGTGAAACCGGGAGATCAGAAATAAAATCCATGGAAATGTGCGTCCAAGGCCTCTTCGGGATGGGCAATGATAACAACAACCCACTAGCCCGTGAACAGCAAGGCTTAGCTCGAGCACACACTTCACAAGACTGCACAAAGGTACGCACATCCCTAGACAAGGAAGGCCACCAAAAAGACCTGGCCACCAAGTCTCTTGTACCAAATATTCCAGGATGACCAGCCAACACAGAAGAATGGACCTCGGAGATGACTCTACTGGTCCAATCATCCGGAACAAACAGTCTTTCTGGCGGACATCGATCCGGTTTATCCACCTGAAACTCCTGCAATGCGCGTCGCAAGTCTGGGGATACGGCGGACAATATTACCCCATCCCTAAGGATACCAGCAGGCCCAGTGTCTCCAGGAGAGTCAGGCACAAAACTCCTGGAAAGAGCATCTGCCTTCACATTCTTTGAACCTGGCAGGTATGAAACCACGAAATTGAAACGAGAAAAAAATAACGACCAACGAGCCTGTCTAGGATTCAAACGCCTGGCAGACTCAAGGTAAATGAGATTCTTGTGATCAGTCAAGACCACCACACGATGTTTAGCACCCTCAAGCCAATGACGCCACTCCTCAAATGCCCACTTCATGGCCAAAAGCTCCCGATTACCCACATCATAATTGCGCTCGGCGGGCGAGAATTTTCTAGAGAAGAAAGCACATGGCTTCATCACCGAGCCATTAGAACTTCTCTGTGACAAAACCGCCCCCGCTCCAATCTCTGAAGCATCAACCTCCACCTGAAAAGGAAGTGAAACATCTGGTTGACACAACACAGGAGCAGAAGAAAACCGGCGCTTAAGTTCCCGAAAGGCCTCCACGGCCGCAGGAGACCAATCAGCAACATCAGCACCCTTTTTAGTCAAATCAGTCAAAGGTTTAACAATACTGGAAAAATTAGCAATGAACCGACGATAAAAATTAGCAAACCCCAAGAACTTTTGAAGGCTCTTAACAGATGTAGGTTGTGTCCAGTCACAAATAGCCTGAACCTTAACGGGATCCATCTCAATAGTAGAAGGAGAAAAAATGTACCCCAAAAAAGAAATCTTCTGGACTCCGAAGAGACACTTTGAGCCCTTCACAAACAGAGAATTGGCCCGCAAAACCTGAAACACCTTCCTGACCTGTAGAACATGAGACTCCCAGTCATCAGAAAACACCAAAATATCATCCAAATACACAATCATAAACTTATCCAGATATTCACGGAAAATATTGTGCATAAAGGACTGAAAGAGTTGACGGAGCATTACCAAATACTCAAAATGGCCCTCAGGCGTATTAAATGCGGTTTTCCACTCATCACCCTGTTTTATCCGCACCAGATTATACGCACCACGAAGATCTATTTTAGTGAACCACCTAGCCCCCTTAATGCGAGCAAACAAATCAGTAAATAATGGCAATGGATACTGGTATTTGACTGTAATCTTATTCAGAAGGCGATAATCTATACAAGGCCTCAGGGAACCATCTTTTTTTGCCACGAAAAAAAAACCTGCTCCCAGAGGGGACGAAGATGGACGAATATGTCCCTTTTCCAAGGACTCCTTAATATAATTCCGCATAGCAGTATGCTCTGGCAGTGACAGATTAAATAAACGACCCTTAGGGAACTTACTGCCAGGAATCAATTCTATAGCACAGTCACACTCTCTATGAGGAGGGAGCGAATTGAGCTTAGGCTCCTCAAAAACATCCCTATAATCCGATAACGCAGGGATCTCCGAAGGAGTAGATGAAGCGATAGAAATCGGAGGTGCATCATCATGAACCCCCTGACATCCCCAGCTTAGCACAGACATTGTTTTCCAGTCCAGGACAGGATTATGAGTTTGTAACCATGGCAGACCAAGCACTAGTACATCATGTAAATTATACAGTACAAGGAAGCGAATCACCTCCTGATGAACGGGAGTCATGCGCATGGTCACTTGTGTCCAATACTGCGGTTTATTCATAGCCAATGGTGTAGAATCAATTCCCTTCAGAGGAATAGGAACTTCCAGAGGCTCTAGACTAAAACCGCAGCGTTTAGCAAATGACCAATCCATAAGACTCAGGGCAGCGCCTGAATCCACATAGGCATCGACGGAAATGGAAGACAGTGAAAAAATCAAAGTCACAGACAAAATGAACTTAGATTGCAGAGTATCAATGGCAAAAGATTTATCAACCCTTTTTGTGCGTTTAGAGCATGCTGATATAACATGAGCTGAATCACCACAATAAAAACACAAACCATTTTTCCGCCTATAATTTTGCCGTTCACTTCTGGACTGAATTCTATCACATTGCATAGTCTCAGGTGCCTGTTCAGAAGACACCGCCAACTGGTGCACGGGTTTGCGCTCCCGTAAACGCCGATCAATCTGAATGGCCATAGCCATAGACTCATTCAGACCTGTAGGCGCAGGGAACCCCACCATAATATCCTTAATGGCCTCAGAAAGACCATTTCTGAAGTTTGCAGCCAGGGCGCACTCATTCCACTGAGTAAGCACCGACCATTTCCGAAATTTCTGACAATATATTTCCGCTTCATCATGCCCCTGAGAGAGGGCTAATAAAGCCTTTTCAGCCTGAATCTCTAGGTTAGGTTCCTCATAGAGCAATCCCAATGCCAGAAAAAACGCATCCACACTGAGCAATGCAGGATCCCCTGGTGCCAATGCAAATGCCCAATTCTGAGGGTCGCCCCGTAGGAACGATATAACAATCTTGACCTGTTGAGCAGGGTCTCCAGAGGAGCGAGATTTCAAAGAGAGAAACAATTTACAATTGTTCCTGAAATTCAGGAAGGTAGATCTATCTCCAGAAAAAAACTCTGGAATAGGAATTCTAGGTTCAGACATGGGAGTGTGAACAACGAAATCCTGTATGTTTTGAACCTTTGCTGCGAGATTACTCAGGCTGGAAGCCAAACTCTGGACATCCATGATAAACAGCTAAGATCAGAGCCATTCAAGGGTTAAGAGGAGGTAAGAAGCAGCTAGACAGCAATTAAGGGCTAGGCAGCAAAACTCTGAAGGAAAAAAAAAAAAAAAAAAATTTCCCTTGAACACTTCTTTTTCTCCTGCTTCAGCCCAAACAATTAACACTTTGTGGTCCGGCTATACTGTCATGAATCCCCAATGGCTAGGGATAGCACAGGACAAGCAAAGTATAATAAATATCGGACGAGCTCTAGGGTGATGGAACCTGGGCTGACCGCTGCCCTACGCCTGACAAACGCAACTAGAGATAGCCAGGGAGCGTGCCTACGTTGGTTCTAGACGCCACGCACCAGCCTAAGAGCTAACTAGTACTGCAGAGAAAACAAAGACCTCACTTGCCTCCAGAGGAATTAACCCCAAAAGGTATAGTTGCCCCCCACATGTATTGACGGTGAAATGAGAGGAAGGCACACACATAGAGATGATGTATATAGCTTTAGCAAATAGAGGCCCGCTGAAAACTAGAAAGCAGAATGACACAAAAGGGGACTGAGCGGTCAGCAAAAAACCCTAATCAAAAAAACCATCCTGAGATTACAAGAACCCATGTGCCAACTCATGGCACATGGGGAGAACCTCAGTCCACTAGAGCAACCAGCTAACATAGAGACATTCTAAGCAAGCTGGACAAAAAAAACCAAACAACTGAAAATCAGCACTTAGCTTATCCTGAAAGATCTGGGAGCAGGTAGGCAGGAACCAAACAGAGCACATCTGAACACATTGATAGCCGGCAAGGGAAATGACAGAAAGGCCAGGTAAAATAGGAAACACCCAGCATCTGATGGACAGGTGGAAACCAAAGGCCGCAACCCACCAAAGTCACCCAGTACCAGCAGTAACCACCAGAGGGAGCCCACAAACAGAATCCACAACAAACATCACTGTCATCACGTGACCCAACTCCACACAAAGTATCGGATTAACCCTTAATTCCCCGCCATTTGTCACAATCACTACAGCCGTCCAACATTATAATAAAAGAATATAAAGAAGACGCAGACACAATGAATGGGGTTTATTAATTTTTATTGTTATCTATTATATTATTTAGTTTAATTTATTGTAATCATCCAGCGCCATTTATAGGATTTACTGCATAAAGAGTATGTGACCCAGAGGAAGGCGAAACAACCCCATGTGTGGGGAAAAATTCCTTCCTGACCCCATGTCCTGGCGATCGGCTAATCCCTGGGTCACTGCAGTGTCAGCGCTGGATGGGCCCTGTCACCCCTGTACATGGGGTATTATATACTTATCTAATACTTATATTTCTACCTTATCTTTATCCCTAGGCTATATAAAGCTTATGTATAACTAAGGGGGCACTTACACTGGGCGATTATCTATACTTAGCTGTTTTTATTTATTTTTTTTAAATATACCTATCCTTTCTTACCTATATTTATCTATCCTTACTTATCTATACTTAGCTTTTTTTTTATTTTAAATATACGGGGCCTATAATTTCTTAGCTATATTTATCTATTCTTAACCTTACTTATCTATACTTATATATATTTTTTTATTTTTTATTTTAAATATACGAGGCCTATTATTTCTTAGCTATATTTACCTATACTTACCTATTTTTTTTTTATTTATTTTTTTATTTTAAATATGCGGGGCCTATCATTTCTTAGCTATATTTACCTATAGTTATCCTTACTTATCTATACTTATATATTTTTTATTTTTTTTATTTTAAATATACGGGGCCTATTATTTCTTAGCTATATTTACCTATAGTTATCCTTACTTATCTATACTTATATATATTTTTTTTTATTTTAAATATGCGGGCCTATCATTTCTTAGCTATATTTACCTATACTTTTCCTTACTTATCTATACTTATCTTTTTCTTTTTTCTTTTTTATTTTAAATATACGGGGCCTATCATTTGTTAGCTATATTTACCTATAGTTATCCTTACTTATCTATACTTATCTTCTTTTTTTTTATTCTAAATATACGGGGCCTATCATTTCTTAGCTATATTTGCCTATAGTTATCCTTACTTATCTATACTTGTCTTTTTTTTCTTTTTTTTTTTTTAAATATACGGGGCCTATCATTTCTTAGCTATATTTACCTATACTTATCCTTACTTATCTATACTTATCTTTTTTTTCTTTTTTTTTTTTTTTTTTTTTTTTTTTTTATTAAAGACTAAACATACCTATCCTTTCTTACCTATATTTGTCTATTCTTATACATTCTTAGAAATACTTACCTAGAATTATTATTTTTACCTATACTTAGACTTATCTTTTTCTCTTTTTTTATTAGACTAAATATACCTATCCTTTGTTATAATTACCTATACTTATCACTTAGTTATATTTTTGTAGGTCCCTGATGGTGTTGGACATCCGATGCTTTGGTCTTCTCGGCGTGGTCTTCTGGAAGCTCAGGTACGCAGCTTGCTCTGGTGTTATTGAGCCGGTGTCTTGTTGAGGGTTTTCAGTTGAAAAATGGAAACCCTCCGAACAGCTTAAAAGCAGGGACCCTGGGATTAGGCTTAGTTGGCTATAGAAAAAAATGCAGAAAAAAGTCATGGTGAACTTAGTGACTAATCAAACAGTTTTGACTTTAAGTATTGAAAATAACACAGGTCAACAAAAAAAATTTTTTTTTCTGGTGTCCAAAATATTTTAATGAATTTGGGGTATTTTTGGGGTGCTGATTCTGAATATGCTATCAGTTTTGCCAGATTGGCTCAAGTTTTTGAGATTTTTGGTATCTTATTTATAGCACTTGTTGGTAAATGCGACGCATCATCTCATTAATTTCTTTGGATTAGTACTTGAACTGAGCAGTTCTCAATATAGTTTTGTGTTAATTAGTGTTCTAAAAGTTTGTTCATAGCTTGATTTTTGCACTAACTTTATGTTGTTGTCTGTTTTCCAGTGAAAAGCATGAACTCATCAAGAAGAAGTTGTCTTAATGATCCAGACTCATTCTGTTACATTTGTGGTGAATACACACTGCCAAAACATAGAAGAAACATAACAGACTTCGTAAAAAAAAGTGTATTTTGCCTATTTTGGGGTTATGCTTGGGGACCAAGACAAGTTTTGGGCACCACACATAGTGTGCAAAGCATGTATCGAATTATTACGAAAATGGAGCAAAGGACAAAGAAAAAGCTTCAAATTTGGTGTTCCAATGGTGTGGAGAGAGCCAAAAAATCATCATGATGACTGTTATTTCTGTGCAGTGCAAGTGCAAGGATTCAATAAGCATAAGAAACGAAAATGGGAGTAACATGGAATCTGCAAGAAGGCCTGTCCCTCATTGTGAAGATGTGCCTGTACCTGTGTTTACCATAAATAACAGTCATCATGATGATTTTTTGGCTCTCTCCACACCATTGGAGCACCAAATTTGAAGCTTTTTCTTTGTCCTTTGCTCCATTTTCGTAATAATTCGATACATGCTTTGCACACTATGTGTGGTGCCCAAAACTTGTCTTGGTCCCCAAGCATAACCCCAAAATAGGCAAAATACACTTTTTTTACGAAGTCTGTTATGTTTCTTCTATGTTTTGGCAGTGTGTATTCACCACAAATGTAACAGAATGAGTCTGGATCGTTAAGACAACTTCTTCTTGATGAGTTCATGCTTTTCACTGGAAAACAGACAACAACATAAAGTTAGTGCAAAAATCAAGCTATGAACAAACTTTTAGAACACTAATTAACACAAAACTATATTGAGAACTGCTCAGTTCAAGTACTAATCCAAAGAAATTAATGAGATGATGCGTCGCATTTACCAACAAGTGCTATAAATAAGATACCAAAAATCTCAAAAACTTGAGCCAATCTGGCAAAACTGATGACATATTCAGAATCAGCACCCCAAAAATACCCTAAATTCGATGAAATATCTTTGGCACCAAAAATGCTGTTGACCAGTGTAATAGTTCAATATTAAAAGGAACCTGTCACCAGGTTAGTACCATATGAGGTAAGGCCAGTACCTTTCAGCCCTGATATACAGCATTCTAATATGCTGTATACATGCCCCCAACCAAACCTGCAAGACAAGCAAGACCTTTTATAATATTCACCTACGGGAGGTCAGGTCCGATGTGCATCGCTGTCTTGGTCCAATGGCTCCCTTCTTCTTGCAATGCCGTCCTCTTTCTTGCTTCGTGTGGATGATGCGTCCTTCGTCATCCACAGTGTCCCCGGTATCACACTCCTGCGCAGGCGTACTTCTCTCAGCCCTGTGAAGGGCCGATCAATGTCCTGCAGTGCGCATGCACCAGGAAAGTTCAAAGAGCTCCGCCGCATGCGCACTGCAGGACTTTACTCTGCCCCCTGGTCATAAGTACGTTTGCTCAGGAGCGCAATTCCGGGGACATTGTGTGGCTGATATAGGACACGTCATCCACATGAAGCAAGAAGGGGAACGGCATCACTAGAAGAAGGGAGGCACCGGACCTACACCAGTGATGCCCATCGAACCCGAACGCCCTGTAGGGGAGTATGTAAAAGGTCTTTTTCTTGTCTTGCATGTTGGAATGGGGGCAGATATACAGCACATTAGAATGATGTATATCAGGGCTGAAATGTCTCATGTGGGACAAACCTGGTGACAGGTTCCCTTTAAAGGAACATTTTCAAATGTGAATATAATATCTTAGAGACAAAACCAGCACCATGAGCATTGCAGCTGACGTCTGGTCACTTCAATGAGCTGCAGCGCCACTAATCATCTCTATGGCCGGTCACATTTCTGTCTCATCATACATAGGATGCTGAATTATGTGCAGGTATCAGGCAATAGCCCAAGTATGGTGAGAACGACAAGTGTTTATATCAGTACAATCTGTACTTATCACTTCAGCTCTGAACACTTTCACCTGTTTACAGACTCTTTCCGAATTGAAAAAAAAAATAGGAAGACCAAAAGGAGGAGTCACCGAGCCGCAGGTTACTTATTGCAGGAAAAAAATGTCAGGACAAAGAGGTCTCTATAAAGTAAAAACACCTTTATTATCTAGTACGGTAAGTGGCGTCACAGAAGGCGCTCACAAACAACATGAATAAGGAAAATATTATATAAAAAGTAATAATCAAACATCATGGAAACACAGCGGCAGTTGGTATATAGGAAAGATACCTCTTTGTCCTGATACTTATTTCCTGCAATAAGTGACCTGCGTCTCAGTGTCTCCTCCTTTTGGTCTTCCTTGTTTTCCGAGTGGTTTTTCCATTCTTTGTCCACACCAGTATACACTGGTATTTTTTTACTCTAATACATTTTGTTCTTCCTGGTGTCTCTCGTTCTCTTGTACCTATAGGTCTTTCTGAATTGGCCTAGCTCCATCAGTTCTGTTTTTTGACAAAAATGTGTTCCTATTTTTTGTTTTAGTTTTCATCTGGTGTAAATTAGCAGTGGAGACTATAAAAAGGAGAAATGTTATTTAAAAATGTAAATTCATCTTTAGAATCACTTCCAGGTCTGCATGAAAGATATAAAAATCTTATAAACTGCTCCTTATGGAGGGCTCATGTAAAAAAATGTTTTACCAAGGGCGGTCTTCTCTAGCTCCAGCTACAGACGGCTATGCAATGCTTTGTCTGATTAAAGGGAATCTGTCACCCCCAAAAATCGTATATGAGCTCAGGCCACCACACCAGCATCAGGGGCTTATCTACAGCATTCTGTAATGCTGTAGATAAGCCCCCGATGTAACCTGAAAGGTAAGAAAAACAGGTTATATTATACTCACCCAGGGGCGGTCCTGGTTAATTTCGGGTCTGATGGGTGCGGCGCCTCCTATCTTTATACGATGACGTCCTCTTCTTGTCTTCCTGCCGCGGCTTCGGCGCAGGTGTACTTTGTGTGCCCTGTTGAGGGCAGAGCAAAGTACTGCAGTGCGCAGGCGCCGGGAGAGGTCAGAGAGGCCCAGCAGTACTTCGCTCTGCCCTCAACAGGAGCCGCGGCAGGAAGACAAGAAGAGGACGTCATCGAATGAAGATAGGAGACCCTGGACCCGGACCGCGACACCTATCGGTCCCGAAACGAAAAGGGACCGCCCCTGGGGGAGTATAATCTAACCTGTTTTTCTTACCTTTCAGGTTACATCGGGGGCTTATCTACAGCATTACAGAATGCTTTAGATAAGCCCCTGATGCCAGTGGCCTTAGCTCATATACGATTTTTGGGGTGACAGATTCCCTTTAAATGGCTTGTACCTAACAGAACTTATAACTAGTTAATTATTTGCATGTAACCCTCAAAAGGGCCTGAAAGAAGAACAATCCTATAGACTAGACATACACTGCTAAGAGATTACATTGTCCAATAACGCGAGCCAAATTATTTTCCAACCCTGACACTAAACATAATGTATCACAGAACCAAAAGCGTAGACGATTGTGGGAGAGAATCTTATTCAGATCCATGGGAGAATTCTCCCATTACTTACTACAGGGATGTATGGTGGGGCCATCCTAAGGGCTTCCACAGAGACCCAATCAATTCGCTGGAAGAAGAGGTGTTCTCGGATGTTACCATGGACTCCTAGTCGCTGAACTGGATCTTCCTGCAGGAGCTGAAAAGGAGAAATGTATTTAGGATTTAGTGAGTGAACCCTGTGATCTGACCAGGAAAGATTATACACAGTGATCACTTCTTTCTGATTGTTGCTCTCCATGACGCGTTGTGTGCTGTGATGGTATATGATAGTGATATTTAGTGATGAGGGGGTGCAAGCAATGGATTTCTACTTCTCTTATCCATAATTGGACATTGTAAATGTGGTTTACGAGGTTGAGGATTGGGAGAAGATGTCTGTGTAAGACTGTGTTCAGTACAATTACAGCCTCCGGGTCAGGGACTACTAACATTGTATGACCCCAATACTAGACCCTTATACCGGGAACATACTGACCTGTTCAATGATGTCCTTGGCGCCGGAGGAGGACTCATCAAACACTGCAGGATTGTAGGTAGTAAAACTGGTCAGCATCTGGTTTATGATGACTCCAAGCGAGAACCAGTCGACTCCGGCGTAATACTGCTGCATGTCCAGGATCTGCCATAGAGCAGCATTATTAGTAGTGCCACCTCCTGTCACCGCACGTATATGTCACTCATATTGTTATGTGATCCTATAGTAATGGCAGTAAGTCTTACTACTCAGTCAGAGGCACAAAGGATCTTCCATAATTATGCTCCATAAATGAACTTAATAAACTATACTAACAGAGTGAATGTAATATATATGGGTGTGACGGCGCACACAACGCTCGGCTCAGCGTGTTACCGGCTCACACTGTAACCCCTTCATACCAAGAGATTGTCAGCTTTTTTTGTTTTAGCATGTTCCTTCTTTGAAGAGCCATAACTTTTTTATTTTTCCGTCCACATAACTATATGAGAGCTTGTTTTTTGAAGGACGAGTTGTACTTGACATCATTCGTTTTATCATGTGATGCACTTACATTTTTTTTATTTACCATGTTCATTATGTGATAAAACTGACAATATCATTATCCAGGTCAGTGAAATTACTCATTCCAAAAATGTATATATTTTTTTTATTTAAGTGGTGAAAAAGAAAATCTTAGATTTGTAAAAAAAAAACAACCTTTACTTGTGTTGCCATTTTCTGAGATCATGATCATGTCATGGGCCCATTGATGGGAGTATGGAAAAACGCACACCCCCGCCTGCACATGTTAAATGCCATTGTCTGAGATTGACCGCAGGATTTAACAGGTTAACGGACGTAGACAGAGCAGTGTCACACCCGCAGCTGATAAAGGCACATGATGGCTGATTAAATCACCCATCATCTGCCGGAAAAGATGAAGGCTCTGCGGGTGAGCCCGCATGAAAGCAGAGACACAACATATATCCGGCATGTCCGCCATATGCCATGAAGGGGTTAAGGAGCTATCTGTGGCATTATGGCTGATAGTATTGAGGTGGCGGCTGGCCTTGTCTAATATACACAGAGCAGCTTAGTCCGATGTACTAGATACAACTGATGCGTGTTATGTAATAAATGTAATAAATGCACATAAAATAACACATTTTCCTGTATCATCATTACACATTTTATTAACCCTTTAGGACATCTATGGTCCGGATAACTCAGCATTACACCTGGTCGGCCATAGTTCTCTGTCCATGTAGACATGTAGCCTGGGAAGAGTAGGAGGCTCTGGTCCTCCCATTTGGTGATTGTGGGGTACATAGCAGTGAAGCCCCCGGAGGTCACACATTTCTCACCTTTTCTGGGGATGGGTGATATTTATAATGAAAATCATTTATAGGGGGTTTCTAATACTTTATATTGATGAGCAGAACAGATCATCAATATAAGAATGGTGGGAGCCAACACCCGGCAGTCCCACTGATTAGCTGTTATCACCTCCGCCGGTGGTATAACCAATAAACAGGCGTCACAGCTCCCTACACTGGTTAGTGGCCATTGCTGGTACTACAGATTAGTCCCTACTGAAATGAACACGGTCTGTCCTCAGTCTGTCCTCAGCAGTCCTCAGTACTGACCACTAAACAGTACAGAGGTGTGATGTTCTGCTCTGGTTGCTTCTGTAAGAACAGCTAATCAGTGGGATCGGACCCCCAATGATTTTATATTGATGAACGCGCATAAATAAAGCTAATCAATGTGAAATTACCTGAAAAACCTTTTACCGTATTTTCCGCTTTGTAAGACGCACTTTATTTCCCCCAAATTTGGGGGGGAAATGTGAGTGCGTCTAACAAAGCGGATATACCGCTTACCATTACAGGCTGGGATGAGGGGGTGTCCGCCGCCGCTACCGCCCGCCTCCGCTGTCGTCCGCTGCCGGGGTTGTCCGCTGCTGCCCCGGGTGATGCTGGAGGCTCCGGTGCTGCGGGGGGCTCTGGCGACATTTTGTGAAAGACCAGAGCCCCCCGGCAGTTCGTCCATGCGTTCCAGTATGACTAATTCCGGGAAAATGGCCACCGGAATCTCGGGAGATGAGATTTCAGCGCTGAGATCTCATCTCTCGAGATTCCGGCGGCCATTTTCCCGGAGTCAGTCATACAGGAACGCATGGACGAACTGCCGGGGGCTCTGGCCTTTCACAAAATGTCGCCAGAGACACCGCAGCACCGGAGACAGCCCTGCAGCACAGGAGCCCCCTGCAGACCCCTCATCCCAGCTTGCAGCACAGGAGCTCCCCTGCAGACCCCTCATCCCAGCTTGCAGCACAGGAGCCCCCCTGCAGCACAGGAGCCCCCTGCAGAACCCCTCATCCCAGCCTGCAGCAATGCTCCACTCCTGCCTCCAGCAATGAGCCTGGGACCCTGATCCACCACAGCCACAACCCCTGGTAAGTAATAAGACGCATGGATTATAAGACGCCCCACCAATTTATTAAAAAGTTTTTTCCTATTTTTCTCCTCAAAATTTGGGGTGCGTCTTATAATCCGGAGCGTCTTACAAATCGAAAAATACGGTATATACAAAAAATAAAAACATTCTATTCTCACCTCAGGAGCCATGTCGCCTATTGTTCCAGCGAATCCGGTGGCTGTTTGGTCTCCGTGCATGTTGTCAAGTGCTAGACCGTAATCCGTGATCTTAATATGGCCCGTCTCAGCCACCAGGATGTTCTCGGGCTTTAGGTCTCTGTAAGAAAAAGAAAAATAACCTGAGTATAAAGTAAGTGTTCTTCTTCTATCTGTGGTCACATGATGACAGATGGGAATAAACCGCTTTTCTCTTCCTGCTGTACTTTGCTCATCTGAGATGACTCCATTACTATGTACCCTACCTGCGCACTGTAGGGATCACTGTATGACATGTGACGGCCGCTCATCTGCAGCTTCCTGTCTGTGACACCAGACAGGACGACTAGACCCCAGGTACAGCGCATCATTCTGTCACTGGGTGACAAAACATCAGATTGCACTCGGACCAATGTTATTCTATGGGGCCGTGTACATGTCTGATTGTTTCCGATTGCAACATGCCCGAGTTGGATCAGATTATCAGATCATGCTTCAATATGCAAGTCAATGAGTCCATGGAAAACATCACACTACACTCGGATGACATCTGAGTGCAGTCTGATTGCAGATGATGGAGACTTTTTTTTCCCATCTTCTCCTCATCCGAAAAAATGAAATCACACTGTGATCACTCTGATCAAATTCTATTCAGAGTTTAATCAACGTGCGATTTGGATAATCGTCCGGATTCTCTTAGATGAGAGAATATACGCTGGTGTGACCCGGCCTAACACTGACTAGATTACCTGTGGATGACGCCTCTTGAATGGAGGAACTGGATCCCACACACCAGTTCGGCGGTATAGAATCTGACAAAGAGAAAATGAATAAGTATCAGATCCCATAGAGAGGAAACCTGGCAATCATATCAGTCATTAGAAGCATTATTCTATATTATTCCTCTTAACTTAGAGGGTTTTATAAAAGGGTTGTCCGGTCTCAGAAGAAAAGTCTGCAGTCACTGTATATGACCGCCGAATCGTGACGGTGTAAGAAGTGCACACTATCAGTACTGCAGTCTTGAGAAGGTAGGAATGAATGAATGTATGAATGAGTATGAAAATTACATATTGGCGATTATGTTCTGACTGTACCCTGCACGTCTCTCAATTCTTTACTACTGAGAGAAGCCGGGTGAGACTAGTCAGCACGTGACCACAAATGTGCAAATTGTACACAGGATCGCCCACCTGATTGGGGAACACAGGGAGGTCGTGACCGTGTGCGCATTGCCCCCTGTCACAATCTGGCAGTCTGCAGTCATGTACAGTGACTGATGACTTTTCTTCTGAGATCGGACAACTCCTTTAACACATTACCTGGCACTGGCGATGTCTAGTGGCCCATTCCTTTCTAGAAGTTGGTGAAAGTCCCCACAGCGCATGTACTCCATTCCAAAGAAAATATTAATCTGTAATATGGAACATTTGCATTTATTATACACTAAAGACAAATACAGATTTTACTACTTAAAGGGGTTTCCTATCCAAGAAAGTTAAATGAAAGCATATTGCTGTGATATGTAGTCACTCATTGAATGAAAAAGGTGTTTTAACTGCTGGGACCCCTAAAATTCTAAACAATTATGTAGAATACTAGATTGTGGCCCGATTCTAACGCATTGGGTATTCTAGAATATGTATGTCCACGTAGTATATTGCCCAGTGACGTAGTATACAGCAGAGCCACGTAGTACATTGCCCAGCCACGTAGTATATTGCCCAGTGACGTAGTATATTGCCCAGTGACGTAGTATATTGCCCAGTGACGTAGTATACAGCACTGAGCCACGTAGTATATTGCCCAGTGACATAGTATACAGCACAGAGCCACGTAGTATATTGCCCAGCCATGTAGTATATTGCCCAGCCACGTAGTATATTGCCCAGCCACGTAGTATACAGCACAGAGCCACGTAGTATACAGCACAGAGCCACGTAGTATATTGCCCAGTGACGTAGTATATTGCCCAGCCACGTAGTATACAGCACAGAGCCACATAGTATACAGCACAGAGCCACGTAGTATATTGCCCAGTGATGTAGTATATTGCCCAGCCACGTAGTATATTGCCCAGCCACGTAGTATATTGCCCAGCCACGTAGTATACAGCACAGAGCCACGTAGTATACAGCACAGAGCCACGTAGTATATTGCCCAGCCACGTAGTATACAGCACAGAGCCATGTAGTATACAGCACAGAGCCACGTAGTATATTGCCCAGCCACGTAGTATATTGCCCAGTGACGTAGTATACAGCACAGAGCCACATAGTGTATTGCCCAGCCACATAGTATATTGCCCAGTGACGTAGTATACAGCACAGAGCCACGTAGTATATTGCAAAGCCACGTAGTATATTGCCCAGCCACGTATGACAGGTTAAAAAAATAAAAAATAAACATATACTCACTTTCCGCAGGAGCGTTGTAGCTGGTTTTACCATAATCATAAACACCCCGAGAATAAAGGTAACATAATATGTAAGAGCCGTAAAACCTCAAAAACACTAGCAAGCTGGCTATTGTTTTCAATCCAACCTCAAAAAAATGGATAACTATTAGAGCCATTTTGCTCTGCACATTAATACCTCCTACATCACATCTGTAAAGTTTGTCCCTGGCAGAGGTATTGCCCATTGAGCAGTGAGGCTTGTAGTGCAGCGACAATTGATAAAGGGGTTTTTCACTCTTATAATGAGCCCATCCTCAGAATATGTCATTAAAGGGAACCTGTCACTACCCCCAGGGCCTACTAAGGTAAAAGAGCCACCTTCAGCAGCACTAAGGCTGCATTCTGTGGAGGTGGCTCTAAGGTCCAATCAGCTGTTACCGTCTCCTCTAAAAGCCGGATGTGAGCAGTGTACGGAGCACACAAGGTTTAGTGGTCACTCCTGGGCCCTGGAGGACAGCTCCCATTCAGATGAACAGGTTACCAACATCAGAGAAGTGGCCAAATCTTATAGCGCTAAGTAGTCACAATGATACCTTGGTCTGAAATGCGAAGGCTGAGTGGACGAGGAAGGGGCTTCCAGATGCCAGCTGCAGAACTCGCCTCTCCACCATCACATCCAGCCTATCCCCTCCGGCCAGCAGGGCTGTTTTGCTGATGATCTTCACTGCAAATTCTTTGCGGGTTAAAGTATCTTCCGCCATCAGGACCTTTCCAAAGCTTCCAACTCCGATCACATGGTGGAATAATAATCTATCCTTGATGGAATGAGAGATTATGCTGGAGCTGGATGGCCAAACACCGCTGCTTCCTACCAGGGGGGATGAATGGGAAATGTCAGAATAAATCTAACATTTACAGGACATTATTCACACTGAGGAAATCTTCTGTTCTAAGTAAAGCTTGTTCTTCATTTCATAAATTGTGTTAAAGCGAAGCTGTCACCAGGTTTGGCCAATATGAGATATGACACCACCATTCAGGGCTGATATACAGCCTTCTATAATGCGATATATCGGCCTCAACCTGACCCGTGAGACGAGAAAAAGACCTTTTATTAGTCCCACCTGCGGGGCGGTCCGGTCCGAGGGGTGTCGATGTTCTTGGTCCGGCACCTCCCATCTTCCTACGATCCTTGTCCTCCTTCTTGCTTCGCATGGATGACGTGTCCCTGCGTCATCCACACAGTCTTCTCGGCATAGCGCTCCTGTGCAGTCATACTTCTCTGCCAGATTGAGCGCAGAATAAAGTATTTCAGTGCGCAGGTGCCGGGAAAAGACAAAGAACCTTGACGTACGCGCACTGCAGTACTTCGCTCTCCACTCAAAAGGGCTGAGAAGTATGACTGCACAGGAGCGCGATGCCGAGGAAACTGTGCGGATGATGCAAGGACGTGTCATCCACACAAAGCAAGGAGGACGGCGATCATAAGAAGATGGGAGGCGTCGGATTAAGAACATTGTCACCGTTTGGACCGGACCGCCCTGCAGGTGAGTATAATAAAAGGTCTTTTTCTCTTACAGGTCGGGTTGAGGGCAGATATACCGCACTATAGAATACTGTATATCATCCCTAAAAGGTGGTGGCCGTATCTCACACAGGCCAAACTTGGTGACAGGATCCCTTTAATGGATTTTATTAATAAGCAACTTAGTATTCATGTAATTAATCTTATACGGTTCTGTCTGTTAAAGAGAACCTGTCACTCCCAAAATCGAAGATGAGCTAAGCCCACCGGCATCAGGGGCTTATCTACAGCATTCTGGATTTTACCTGGACATTCGATTTACAGTGAATTTATTCTCAGCTAATTCGATTTCCTTTACTAAGCTCTCAGGTACTGGGGTATGGAAAGACTCCCCAAGCATAATATGCAGGAAAAAATACCCAGAAAATTAATACTCCCCTCACAGCTCCACTTTTCTGCTCTTTGTCATCCACAAGGTCCTTGGCGCTGCTCCTTACTGCCAGCATGCGCTGATGGAACCCGGTCATCTTCACACTAGGCCGGGACTTCTGTCCGTGACTAGGCCTGTGAATTCCCTGCTCATGCAAAGAGATGTCCTGGGGCCTACTTGCAGCTGGAAGTCCCTTGCTAGAGTCATGAAGCAAGTCATGATGTTACGACATGTGCCACAGCCTTACAACGAGTACTGTAGACCAGGACTTCCAGACTCAGGGACACCCAGGGTCTACTCCCAGCCTAGTGTGAAGATGCCTGAGGTTTCATGGCACAGTGATGGTAAGTAGAGGTGTTGAGGACCGTAAGGGGGACAACAAGCAGCAGAGACATTAGTTTTTTAACCTTCGGCCGACTCTGTACAGTTCAACAAAAATTGTGGAAACTATTTTACTGAATTCCTTAGGAGCAAACTACAAAAAATATGGAAAAGAATAGTGATGTTTGTAAAATTGAACTTCACTTGAATACATTTTCCTGACTCTACTTATCACCTATCTTACTCTGGGACTCTCATGATCACTAGAAAAGGACCCCTGCAGTCGTCCATTGACGAGGGTTTTTGTATATGATAGTGGTGAAACATGCATATTGCTATTTTTTTTTTTAAATTCGTTTATTAGTTCAGTATAGATAAACAATGCACACATTGGTAATTATCATCAATTATACCACGAAGTACAAATAGTTGTAAAACGACATCATATCAGAAGTTACAAAGGTAATGAAATGTGCATGGTAAATCATCAGTTCCTTATAAGAAAAATATCTATCATACAACTTAACAACTTTAACCACTAACAGTAACAGTAAGTCGCCAAAAGAAAACAGATTTAAATCCCGCTCTACAAGCAATGTCCCCAAAACCACGAGCCCATCCTCCTATATAGATGTCCAGTCAGTGCAGACTATAGAGTATGGCAAGAAGAGTTCCATCTGCCCCATATCTTCTCAAACTTACCTGGACATCCTCTATTTTGATACATTGTTTTTTCATATGGGATAATTGAATTCACCAGATCAATCCAAACTCTAAGGGTCGGGGGGGAGCCACCCATCCATCTTAACGCCAATACCTTCCTTGCCAAAAAGAGCGTCTCTCGGAGAAAGATCCCAGTATAATGATCCCAGATCTCCGTGTCCCACACCCCGAACAAACAGGTTAACGGTTCAAGCGGGACAGGGATCGACAATAACGATGTTAGTAATGTTGTTACTTCCTTCCAATAATGAAGAACTACAGGGCACCTCCAAATCATATGAAGAAAATCAGCATCGGGCCCATGACAACGCAAACAATCTGACGAATGTAAGCGGCCCATTTTAAAGAGTCGCGTCGGGGTTAAATAGGCCTGATATATGATATATAACTGGGTCATTCTATTATTGATTGAAGGGGACACTTTAGTTGAAGACTCAAGAATATCCTCCCATTCCTCTCCCAGTACATCGGGAAGGAGTTCCTCCCATTTCCCCTTGACAGAATTGATGACAGACCCATCTCCCATGGATATAAGATATGTATATAGAGAGGATATGAGTCCTTGAGGACCCTGCGATTTAAGGATACCTATTAAAGGCAAAGAAGAGATCGCCCGATCCGTACCTACACTTCGTATGTGTGACTGAAAAGCTGACCTTAGTTGTAAATACCTGAAGAATTGAGACCTAGGGATGTTGTGATTATTTCGTAGTTGTTCAAAGGATACAAAAATCCCCTGGCTATGCACATCGCTTACCGAGAGAACACCATGGGAGACCCAGAAATCAGTGGATGGGTGATTTAGTAATTCAGGTATATAACCATTGTTCCACAGTGGCATCTCGGCTATGACATCCATAAATTTAATAATTCTTTTTAATTGTCGCCATATTAATCTCGCCAGCCTGAGCATAGGTAACAGACGACAGGTACCAACTTTCTCCATCTCTAAAAATCCCAGTGGGCAGTCAATCCGGGCAGAATGAATTAAGTGACTCTCAGAATTAGGTAGGGAACTATTAGGCATCCACTTACTTATCGCCTTAGCCTGCCCGGCAAGGTAGTATAAATAGAGGTCTGGTAAAGCCGCCCCACCCCCCTTTTTGGGTCTCTGTAAAATAGATAGTTTGAGTTTGGGCCTGGCCTTTCCCCATATAAAGGATGTGATTAAGGAATTTAATTTTGCGAAAAATGACTTGGGAATTGGTACAGCACTATGCTGAAAGCAATAATTGAGTTTGGGAAGCAGTATCATCTTAATTAAATTAATGCGGCCTGCGACAGAGAGGGGGAGTCTACTCCAGGTTATAAATTTAGACTTGACCAAATCTAGCAGTGGGGAAATATTTTGTTGTAGGTCTAACCGACTGTATTGAGACATATAAATACCCAGATATTTAAATTTGGAAACCACAGGTAGCGACGTAGGAATCCCGAGACAGGGAGCCGAAGTATGGGATAGAGGCATCAGGGCAGATTTATCCCAATTTATATATAGGCCGGAAAATTTGCTAAATTTATCTATGGTTGCTATCACCTGAGGCAGAGTTTCTTCTATTTTATCCATAAATATTATCATATCATCAGCATATAGGCCAATGGTATCCGTACGATCTGCAATATTTAGTCCTTTAATATCCGTGGAAGATCTTATACGTATTGCTAGAGCCTCTATCGCAAGAGCGAAGAGAGCTGGGGATAGAGGGCATCCCTGTCGGGTTCCCCTGTGTAATGTGAAAGAATCAGAGATGGAATTATTTACGATGACACGCGCCTTGGGATTCCTATACAGTGTGTCAATCCCCCTAATAAATTTCTCTCCAAAACCATATTTCTGCAGACACGCGGACAGGAAAGGCCACTCGAGAGAGTCAAATGCCTTGGCCGTATCCAGCGATGCCAGTGCCCAACTATTGTCCGGCTCTAGAGAGCTGTACTGAATCACCGATTGGACTCGCCTGATATTGATAGAAGTACTTTTCCCGGGCATAAAGCCAGTTTGATCTGGGTGTATAAGGTCCAATATTAGCGTATTTAGTCTAGTGGCCAATATTTTAGTGAAAATTTTGTAATCTACGTTTACTAGTGATATGGGGCGATACGATCCACACTCCAGAGGATCCTTCCCTTCTTTTTTAAGTACAATAATGTTTGCATCATAGAATGTTTAGGGCATCGTCTCTCCATCCCATATACTCCTAAGTACTTTCAATAAAAGTGGTGCCAATTGACCTCGATATTTCTTATACAGCTCAATAGGGAACCCATCAGGTCCAGGGGCTTTCCCGGTGGCCATGTCCACCATAGCTTGCTCAACCTCCTCCAAAGTAAACTCAGCTTCCATAAAGGCTTGCTGAATTGGACTTAATGAAGGGAATGTTATGTCCGATAAATAGTCTACACATTCAGTAACACCCAAACCACTACCAGACTTGTATAAAGATTTATAGTAATCATGAAAACATTGGAGGATCTCCTCAGTAGAGGATACCAATGAACCATCAGGTGCCCGAATCTGCAATACTGTATTGGATGTGTTGTGTTGGCGTACTAAAAAGGCCAATAGTTTACTGGCTTGATTCCCCAATTCGAAATATGATTGACGGGTAAAAAACAATTTACGTTTGGATTTTGTGTCTATATGTTGGGTATATAACCTTTGGGAAGTGAGCCATGCTACCCTGTTGCCACTAGTTTGGTTGGATACATAGGCGGCCTCGGATTCCTTCAACTGTCGCTCCATCTCATCATCCCCTTCCGCCGTTATTCTTTTAATATAAGAAATAGTGGAGGACAGACATCCCCTTAGATATGCTTTCAAGGTATCCCAAAACAAACCAAGATTTGAGGGATCTGGGTGGGTAAGGATGAAACAGTTCAGCTGATCCACCGTTCTATCGCTAGAATCTATTAATTTCAGCCAGAAGGGATTCAATTTCCAGGGTATAAAATTATTTGGTTGACCATATTTAAGTTTAAGAATAACTGGACTGTGGTCCGATATCCCCCTATTGCCATGCTCAATACTATCTACCCATAATGCCAACTCACTAGACCCAAATATATAGTCTATACGAGACAGAGACCGCCTAGTTGATGAATGGCAAGTGTAATCCTTTATCCCAGGGTGACGAATTCTCCATAAGTCCAACCATCCACTACCACCCATAAACAGTGCCAATGGAGAAGAGGATTGAATAGACGGACCTCCAGACATCCCTTCCCCCAGTCTCAATTTATCCAAGGAACTATCCATGACTAAGTTAAAATCTCCCATACAAATAATACTAGCGTCAGGATAATTTAGGGAGAATCCCATTGCCATACGGAGAACCGATATATTAGCTGGGGGTGGGTTATAGATACACAGTATCACGTATTCCCGCGTGTTAATAAAAGCGTGAAAAACAAAGCGACCTTCGGGATCTCGTCTTGCCTCCCTGGCCTCCCATCTAACATTTCTATGGATTAGCAAAGAAACCCCTCTTGAGTAGCTGGTGTGAAATGCATGAATGGACCACTGCACCCATGGCTTTTGCGTACACTTAGCTGTGTCCCTGGTCAGATGTGTCTCCACAAGTGCTACAACATGGGGGTGATATCGCTTAATTTGTGAAAATACCTTGATCTTTTTACGGGGAGTCTTAATTCCCCGCACATTCCAAGTCATACACACAATCTCAGACCCCATAGCTACACTTGAGAAAAGGAATATTATACACCATAGCTCGTGTAGAGATCAGGGACACCATGCAGAGCACAGAATCATCAATGGCGACTATTAAACACATCAAAAAGTCAAAACTGGTATAACAACCCAAGTAAAATAAAACTTGAACAGTAGAGGAGTTTAATCTGTCACTCCTACAGTCAATCAGAAAAGGGGATACCCTCACTGGAATCAGCGTTCGGTATTGTTGGTAAGCTCAACACCTCGTACGGAGAGCTCCATTTTGTATTGCCATTGGATAACAGAAATTGCTCAGGAGTCCGGCACATTAGACACCTTGTATGTACGTAACCATTCGGTTACCTCCGCCGGATCTGTAAAAAACAGGGAAGAGCCCCCATGGACAACACGGAGCCGAGCCGGGTAGAGCATGGAATAGAGGATGTTTTTATCCCTTAGCCGCTTCTTAACTTCCACAAATCGAACTCGCTGCTTTTGGAGCTCCATAGAGAAATCCGGAAAAATTGATATAGTGGCGTTATTGAATTTAATAGGGCCCTTCTGCCTCGCCAGGCGGAGTATCGCATCTCTGTCTCTGCAGTTAAGAAGACGCGCCAAGAATGGCCGGGGTGGGGCTCCAGCGGGGAGAGGCCTCGTTGGTACTCTATGGGCCCTCTCCACAGAAAACGTTGAGGAGAACCCATCTCCCAGGGAGGTTTTCAGCCAGTCTTCTAGAAATTGTTCAGGCTGCTGGCCCTCCGTGCGCTCCGGCAGGCCAATTATTCGAATGTTATTACGGCGCAGTCTATTTTCCAAATCATCTGCCTTTTGTTTCCATGCGTTCACGGACCCGGTGGCCTTTGATAACTTGGCTTCCATAGGGGAAATGGTGTCCTCTATCTGAGACACTCTTGTTTCAACCTCCGAGATGCGCCCTCTCATAGCCTGCATGTCATGTCGCAAGCGACCAACTTCAGTATGTACGTCCTCTATTTTCTCAGTAAGAGAGGATCTTGTGAGGGAAATGGCCTGCATCAGTTGCTCAGACGCTTGTTTGAGAGTTAGTTCGTCCTGCTCTCCCTCCTCATTACTGCCAGGTGACCAGTTTTTCCGTTGGTGTTGCGTGGAATTATTTCTGAGAGTGCGCACATTATCAGGGGTGCTTTCTCTGGAATATTTCTTTAATTTCTCGGCAGCCCCCGCTCCTTTAGAGTGTTGCATGGCGGTTAGCAGAAGGACCCCTCAGAAGGATCACGCAGTTATAGTTATAGCTAGTCTATTCTCCAGTAGCCGATCTGGTAAAGTTAAATTCAGGGTTAGATCCTAGGGAGATCACCAGTCAAATAAGAGAATTATCAAATATTTACAGAAGCAGCAGCTCAGGGTTCACCCAGGCACTATGCCCCAAAGCAACCTATAGCCTCCATAGGCAGCACAGCAGGGAGGAAGGGGTCAATCCCCCTAGAGTCCACGGTACAGAAGGCAAAATTAAACACTGGAGTAGATCCCAGAGAGATCACCAATCAGACAATGGGATCAGCAGATATTCACAGGAGCAGCAGCTCAGGATCCACCTAGGTACTGTGCCCCAGAGCAGCCCACAGCCTCCACAGGCAGAGCAGCAGGGAGGAAGGGGTTAATCCCTTCAAAGTTTGTGGTACAGACAGGAGTTTTTCACATAAGGGGGGTGCAGGGCCCAATCTTCCAGGGCATCACACCGCACTACCCCTTTATTATTTCAATAATGTAATCACCTCCTGTGTTATACTGCGATCTTGCTGTATAGCGCCGCTCTCCTCGCTGCTGGAGAATGCGCTGCAGTGATGGCTGCCGTCTCCCTAGGCGCCGTCGGCCACCCCAGACCCAGCACCTGTAGTTCAGCGTTCCACAGCGCTCCCACTCTGTATCGGTATCTGCCGCTGTCCGCTGCCTCCAGAGGGAACGCTCCGCCGCTTGCAGGGGGAATGCACCCGGCTCCGATAACCGCCGGCACCTCGTCCTGCCTGCTGGCACACGCGTCCAAGATGGCCACCGCAGCCCAGGGGCTTTTTACCGCCCGTCCAGGCCGCTTCACCGCCCGACGTCTCAGGGCTCCAGAACCGCTATTTCTGGGGATCGCCGGTCTCCTGAGGTCCCAAGAGCACCGTTCCAGCCGGTGCAATCGGTGAGTCAGGGGGTTTTATGGCAGAATTATGTTCAGGATGGCCGGAGCTCTCACGAAGTGTGTCCTCTCTCTTGGTTTACATAGCCACGCCCCGCATATTGCTATTTTCAACTCAAAATTTATGGGACTGATGGAAACAGCAAAGTGCTACAGTATTGTGCTGGCAGCTCTAGATGGGAGATCTGAAAAGGTGCTTAAAGGGATCCTGTCAGCAGGATTGTGCACAGTAACCTACACACAGTGTCAGGTTGGCGCCGTTATACTGATTAGGCCAAGGTCACTCTTGTGAGTGCAATGTGAGAAACCGGCGCGAGTTTCTCGCCTCAATACCCAGCACTGCTTCCGGCACTTGGGACTGGAGTGTGCGGCTGCATGGATTTCTATACAGCTGAACACTCCGGTCCCAAGTGCCGGCAGCAGTGCCAGGAATTGAAGTGAGGGTCTCGCATTGCACTTGCAAGTGTGACCCCGGCCTTACAATGATACCTTGGGCGATGTGGTTGTTCTTTAATCTGTATTTTCAGTTTTGTGTTAATGAGATTCTCATGCCCTAAGGTGTGTTTGGTGTATATGGTGTCTGATAATATATTAATAATGCCGACTGCTGACAGGTCACTGATCCCTCACTGACCTGCCCACTAGTTTGCATATTGAATATCTGTATATACATAAAAAGTGCTTCTGCAGGAAGGTGCCGGCCGTACCACCTGCACTGCAGCATAATCGCATGTTTACTGTGACACGAATACATTTTATTCATGTTATTCAGCTTGGAGAAAAAAAAAAAAATTGAAAATGGCACTTGCCGCACCTGCGCAGTAGCAGCTACCGGTGTATATAGAGATCCGATAGCTGCTATTGTGCAGGCCCCAGCGGCGCAATCTAGCTGGAGAAGAAAGAAAAGATTTCCTCCTCCAAGATAGTGACGCCAGCGCCTGCGCAATAGCAGCTATGGAATCTATACATACTGATAGCTGCTACTGCGCAGGCATGGCGGGCGCCATTTTCAAATTGACTTGCATCTGGAGGGGCATCTAAACGGGCATCTGGACGAATGCTACAACTGTCACTCCAGAGCAGAGGTGTGGTAAAGCACTTACTGCAGAATGCCAGGGGCATGTCATAGTCACAGAATTCCCAAAACTCGGGAGCAACGTAAATCAGATTAAAGCTACATTTTCTCAGCTCAGTTATGATGCAGCTAAAAATATAAATTTGCAGACAAACCTGCTGACAGTCTCCTTTTTAGAAAATCGCTCCAGTATATTTTTTCCATATATAAAGATCACTCGCCTTCAGTATTCTAGCTGTTTAACCAGTTTGCAACCAGGCTGCACCCCCCCATTCCTGACCATACACTTTTTTGGGTTTTCTCATACATGCGCTTATAAGTGCTCTAAAAAGAATGTTCTCACTTGGATATTCAAAAGTTTTGCCTTTTTTTGCCTTACATGGGGCTTACTTTTTATGGCATTTTTTAGATTCCCTTTTCTTGTTCATATGGGGGGAATGTGTTTTTACTGGGTACAATGGTCCATGGGAGACTAGAAGCTGCGATCCTCCGATCACCTGTGCTACACATGGCAGGGCGTTTCTGTAGCTAAAATACTCACAGCAGTTTGGGTGATGACAATGACAGTGGTCTCCGCAGACTCTGGGTTGTCATGCCAATTCATTAGCAGCCCGCGGTCATGTGACGTGGGTGTCGATGGGCAGGGTTTGTGATGCGCTTCCGGCACGATCATGTTACATTCCGCTGTCAGAGATTGACAGCGGCATTAAACATGTTAGGCTACTTTCACACTGGCGTTAACTGCAATCCGCCACAATGCGTCGTTTTGCCGAAAAAACGCATCCTGCAAAAGTGTTTGCAGGATGCGTTTTTTCCCCATAGACTAACATTACGCGACGTATTGCGACGGACTGACACACGTCGCAACCGTCGTGCGATGGTTGCGCCGTGTTGTGGCGGACCGTCGGGACCAAAAAACGCTACATGTTACTTTTTTGCTCCCGACGGTCCGCTTTTTCCGTCCGCGCATGCGCGGCCGGAACTCCGCCCCCACCTCCCCGCACTTCCCCGCACCTCACAATGGGGCAGCGGATGCGCTGGAAAAATGCTTTCGCTGCCCCCGTTGTGCGTCGGAGACAACGCTAGCGTTGTAGACTTCGGCCTGACGCTAGTGTGAAAGTAGCCTTAACAGCCGCGGGTGGATAGCGATTCCAACCGCAGCTGTTAGGGTCACATGTCAGCTGATAAAATCAGGGGGAGACGACCTTGGACGTACCAACATTTCCACGGTCATAAAGGGGTTAACATTCTTATTAGTGCTAATTTACCCTGTAGCTTAGGCTGGTATATTCTCCCCAGTTACAGGAGAATTTCAGCCTCCGGCCTGCATGGCAGAGCTGACCTGACCTACAGCCAAGCAGCTCCTGGTCCCTCCCTACATCTAGCGTCACATGTTCTCTGGATCTGGAGAAGGAAGCACAGTCCATGTCTTCTAATCTCTTCTTACTCTGTATACAGAAGCGCTGGTTTAGCACAGTGTATTCAACCATGGAGATGGTGAGCATGGTAATAAGCCAGGTTTTACCTACTGTCTGGGAAGTCTGGCTGACAGTCTGCTCGCCACCCCACAGCTTCACCATCTTGTGCAAGCTGCTTACACTCCATTGATGTTTTAGACCGTCAGTGCAGAGTAATGAGTGGACTGCCCAGAAATGTATAATGTAAGGGTCGTCCAGAAGTGCTTTCTTTCATCCCACATCAGTTACATTGACACATCCCCCCTTCATTATAGGGAGTTGGGTCATGTGATCTCCGGTCTGATAACTATTACAGTACATGCACTAATGTGTTGACAGTGCAGCGCCCCAGGGTCCTGGTCGTTGCAGTAATATCATTCTCCTCTAGGGGGAGTGGTGTTACGGTTGGAGGCGATAAAGGAGATCTCACTACCAGGTAACACCAACACACAACACATTTCACACTCCAGTCCACCAGGGGGAGCTATGCTCCTATTTATTAGGGCACTCTTCACAATTAGGTAAAACTGGTGGTCTGGATAGGAAGTTAGACAGAAGCTGGCTGAGCTCCGCTCAGGCAGTTGCTATCTGAGCTCTGCTCAGGTAGTTGGGGTGGGATCCTGTCCGAGGCCTAGACAGAAGGACACAGAGCTGCGCCTGCCCCACGTGCGGCAGCTTCCAGAAAGAGACACGAACAGAGAACTGTATTGTAGAGAGTGAGGAGAAGTCATAGCAAAAGGAGAGAAAACCTGTTCTGCCCTACACAGGCTGCCTCCTTCTGAGGCGCAGGATCCCGGTAGCAGGGAAAACCGAGGGAGCAACAGTTCACTATGCCTTGCTCCAGAGACCGGCAGGACAGCTAAATCCACGTTACCTTCCCGCCCTATACCCAGGAGGCAAGGTGGCACCCACGAGAGGCTGGGGCATGATAGAGGCCCTGTAAAAAGCCTCAGGCCACCGGTCATACAGGTTTGTCCTATCCATCTGGGGGACAGAGAGAGACACAACATCTAGAACATCTACAACAGTTGTGAGGACCTTATGAGAGGCTCAGCAATAAGGTACTACAACACCCAGGCGCTAGAGGAAGGCTACTGATTTCCACCTGGATAAGGGGACTCTAGATTTGCCTCCAAACCGGGCGGACTCTGCCTGCCCTGTGATCTGGTGCTCTGGACTGTGGATGCTGAAGTCTTCAGTAAAGGTAAAGAGACTGCAACCTTGTGTCCTCGTTCTTCACTGCGTCTCACACCATCCACCATCTACACTCTGGGAAGCCCTGGGGACACACTTCACCTGTGGGAAGGTATACCATCTAGCTGCCATATCATCACCCCAGCGGACCCCTAAGCAGCGTCGGTCACCCTGACCGAATACCACAGGTGGTGTCACGAACATATCCCTTTAAATACCTTTCCCCTTTTACAACGGACCTCCCGAGGGCCACGGACCGGGTCAGCCACTGTGACATCCCCCTTGAGAACCGAAGGACCCGATGTCGAGTACCCCTAGCCCTTGGGGGCGCTCCAACAGGAAGTCAGTCTCTGATGTCATGTGACCTGTAAGATGACCTCTCCAGCTATGAATCCCTCCTTAGGCCGGCGTCACACTCGGCGTAAGACAATACGGTCCGTATTTTACGGCCGTAATACGGCCGAAATACGGTGAAATGTTCCCAAAATATTGATCCGTAGTCAGGGTGTGTCAGCGTATTTTGCGCATGGCATCCTCCGTATGTAATCCGTATGGCATCCGTACTGCGATATTTTCTCGCAGGCTTGCAAAACCGACATCTAATGGATTTATGTGCTCAAATGTTCATTAAAACATATATACAGTGTATATATATATATATGTCATTGAGACACATATATATATATTCTGTATTTAGATTTCATTCAGCGCGATATCTGTGAACAGCCGGTAATTCAATTGCCGGCTTTGCATTTCTCCTTCACAAACCCGACAGGATATGAGACATGGTTTACATACAGTAAACCATCTCATATCCCCATTTTTTTTTCATATTCCACACTACTAATGTTAGTAGTGTGTATGTGCAAAATTTCAGCGCTGTAGCTGCTAAAATAAAGGGTTAAATGGCGGAAAAAATTGGCGTGGGCTCCCGCGCAATTTTCTCCGCCAGAATGGTAAAGCCAGTGACTGAGGGCAGATATTAAAAGCCAGGAGAGGGTCCATGGTTATTGGCCCCCCCGTGGCTAAAAACATCTGCCCCCAGCCACCCCAGAAAAGGCACATCTGGAAGAAGCGCCTATTCTGGCACTTGGCCCCTCTCTTCCCACTCCCTGTAGCGGTGGGATATGGGGTAATGAAGGGTTAATGCCACCTTGCTATTGGAAGGTGACATTAAGCCAGATTAATAATGGAGAGGCGTCAATTATGTCACCTATCCATTATTAATCCAATTGTAGGAAAGGGTTAAAAAACACACACACATGATTAAAAAGGATTTTAATGAAATAAACACAGCGGTTGTTGTAATAATTTATTGTTCTCGCAATCCATTTGCAGGCCCTCACTTGGCAAAATAATAAACGCACAAGATACATACCTTCTGATGTCAGATCACGTCCCACGAAGTAATCCATCTGAAGGGGTTAACTAATATTACAGGCACGAGCTGCGATAAACCACTCGCTCGTGCCTGTAATCCCCGGGTGCTGAAAGGAAAGCAGAGTGATCTATACTTACATTCAGTCGCGGTGATGCGCCCCTGCTGGATGTTCTCATGAACTGCAGCCTGGGAACTTTTTCCCACGCTCCAGGTCATATGAGGACATCCACCAGGGGGCGCATCACCGCGACTGAAGGAAATGTAGGTCAATGACCTACATTTCACTCATTCGCTGGGGATTACAGGCACGGAGCACAGCTGCATTTGCAGGGCTCCTGCCTGTAATATTAGTTAACCCCTTCAGATGGATTACCTCGTGGGACGAGACGGTTCACCAGAAGGTATGTATATTGTGCGTTTATTATTTTGCCAAGCGAGGGTTTGCAAATGGATTGCGAGAACAATAAATTATTACAACAACCGCTGTGTTTATTTCATTAAAATCCTTTTTAATCATGTGTGTGTGTGTTTTTTAACCCTTTCCTACAATTGGATTAATAATGGATAGGTGACATAATTGACGCCTCTCCATTATTAATCTGGCTTAATGTCACCTTACAATAGCAAGGTGGCATTAACCCTTCATTACCCCATATGCCACCGCTACAGGGAGTGGGAAGAGAGTGGCCAAGTGCCAGAATAGGCGCATCTTCCAGATGTGCCTTTTCTGGGGTGGCTGGGGGCAGATGTTTGTAGCCAGGGGGGGCCAATAACCATGGACCCTTTTCTAGGCTATTAATATCTGCCCTCAGTCACTGGCTTTACCACTCTGGCGGAGAAAATTGCGCGGGAGCCCACGCCAATTTTATCCGCCATTTAACCCTTTATTTTAGCAGCTACAGTGCACAAATTTTGCACATACACACTACTAACATTAGTAGTGTGGAATATGCAAAAAAAAAGGGGATATGAGATGGTTTACTGTATGTAAACCATGTCTCATATCCTGTCGGGTTTGTGAAGGAGAAGGAAAAAGCCGGCAATTGAATTACCGACTTTTCACTAACAGCGCTGCGTATTTCTCGCAAGTCACACTGCAGGTTCGTGTGGAATCCGTATTTTTCTCGCCCCCATAGACTTTCATTGGCGTATTATTTGCGCAATACGCTGACAAACGCAGCATGCTGCGATTTTGTACGGCCGTAGAAAGCCGTATAATACTGAACCGTAATATACGGCTAATAGGAGCAGCCCCATTGAGAATAATTGTGCCGTATGTTATGCGAGTTTTACGGACGTAGTTTCTGCGCTCTTACGTCCGTAAAACTCGCCAGTGTGACGCCGGCCTTACAGCTCAGACTCTTCCCCGGACCCCCAGCTTCACCCTCCTTGTCACTCTGTATGTCTCCCATGCAGCTATAGAGATGGTTGAAGACTTGTCTAAAAGAAGTCATGTCAGGTAAAACTCTGTGGCAAAACGCGCATTTTTGCTGCATTGTTTAGGCTGCTTTCACACTAGCGTCGGTACGGGGCCGTCGCGCTGCGTTGGCCCGACGTACCGACGCATACTGTGAAGAAAATGCCCGACGTTGGCAGCGGAAGCAGTCTTAAGACGCTTCCGCTGCTTCATTGTAAGGTTCGGGGAGGAGGGGGCGGAGTTTCGGCCGCGCATGTGCAGTCGAAAATGGCGGTCCCGACGCACAAGAAAACATGTAACTTTTTTTTGTGGCGGCGGTGCGCGAAAACACGACGCAACCGTCGCACGACGGTTGCGACGTGTGGCAGTGCGTCGCAATGCGTCGGTAATGTTAGTCTATGGGGAAAAAACGCATCCTGCAGACAACTTTGCAGGATGCGTTTTTTCTCCTAAACGACGCATTGGGACATGCAGCCAAAAACGCTAGTGTGAAAGTAGCCTTACTTGTGAGTTTGGGGCAGATTTTTCCCCACTCAGAATGAGTGAAATCTGCAGGAAAAACGCTGAAAGAATTGACATGCTACGGATTTATATCTGCACCAAATCTGCAAGTCACAGATAAGCAAGGTGAGCATGAGACTTCAGGATTCTCATTCACTTTTCTGGAATCAAGAAACACTTTACGTTTTATGACAAATCTGCACTGAATAAACGCAGCAAAAACACAACGTGTGCACATAGCCGTACATCAGGACTATCTACTGTGCTCATAACAACCAATCAGTGATCAGCGGTCATTTTACCTAAGCATTTTGAGAAATGAAAGCTGAACTCTGGTTGGTTGCTATGGGCAACAAAGACAATTTAATGAACAGTTTTGATAAATGAGGATGAGACCCTGAATTATACATTAGGGGACAGCAGCTCCATGTCACTGGTCTACCACTGCTGTCAGGAGAAGGAGCAAGGACAACGGAGGAGAACCCAGCAATATGGGTAATATACTCTGCATTACAGGAGCCATATAAGCAGGGGCGTACATAGAAATCATGGGGCACTGGAGCAGAAGTTCCAATAGTTCCCCCTTAAAAAAAAAACTAAATAAAAAACTGCTGGGGTCACAGAAAAGCGTATCTCCCAACTTGCCAGCCTTTACAAAGTAATTTTCCGCCTGCTGAAGTCTTAGACCCACACAGCCTCCCAATGTCCAGCAAAGAGCCCCACACAGCCTCCCTATATACTGCATGAGCCCCACACAGCCTCCCTGTATACTGCATGAGCCCCACACAGCCTCCCTATATACTGCATGAGCCCCACACAGCCTCCCTATATACTGCATGAGCCCCACACAGCCTCCGTATATACTGCATGAGCCCCACACAGCCTCCCTATATACTGCATGAGCCCCACACAGCCTCCCTGTATACTGCATGAGCCTCACACAGCCTCCCTATATACTGCATGAGCCCCACACAGCCTCCGTATATACTGCATGAGCCCCACACAGCCTCCCTATATACTGCATGAGCCTCACACAGCCTCCCTATATACTGCATGAGCCTCACACAGCCTTCCTATATACTGCATGAGCCTCACACAGCCTCCCTATATACTGCATGAGCCCCACACAGCCTCCCTGTATACTGCATGAGCCCCACACAGCCTCCCTGTATACTGCATGAGCCTCACACAGCCTCCCCATATACTGCATGAGCCCCACACAGCCTTCCTATATACTGCATGAGCCTCACACAGCCTCCCTATATACTGCATGAGCCCCACACAGCCTCCCTGTATACTGCATGAGCCTCACACAGCCTCCCCATATACTGCATGAGCCCCACACAGCCTCCGTATATACTGCATGAGCCCCACACAGCCTTCCTATATACTGCTTTGTGCAAAAAGAAAAAAAAGAGCATGAACCGCACATCCCAAAATCAACCATTTGGCTCAGGTGATTTTAATTAGCAGGAGACTGCAAAGTAAGGGGTCTAGCCCATTTTGGCTCTCACTGAAGAGCTGGAGGAAGGTGAGTTTAAATGCTCCCTTCATTTTGGTGCTGGTGCTGTGTGGCGGCCATTGTTGCTGTGGCTTTGTGCTGGTGGGGCGGCGCGGTCTGGAGTCTTGGGGACTCAGTCTCGCAGCATGGGTGCTGTGGGGCAACAGGCCGTCCGCCCTGCTGGTGCATGGCCGCTGCGGCGGTGGTTGCCGCACGGCTCCGCTCCGTTAGGGCGTTAGGACCCACTACGAGGTTTGCCGTGAAGGGGCAGTGGGCTTCATACAGTCTGATCAGAATGTTAAACTGAAAACCTCATGTTCAGTATTTAAATTTTTGCCTAGCGGCTTTAGATCAACGTATGATTTTGGGATGTGCGGTTCATGCTCTTTTTTTTCTTTTTGCACATAGCTTCCTATATACTGCATGAGCCCCGCACAGCCTCCCTATATACTGCATGAGCCCCACACAGCCTCCCTATATACTGCATGAGCCCCACACAGCCTCCGTATATACTGCATGAGCCCCACACAGCCTTCCTATATACTGCATGAGCCCCACACAGCCTCCCCATATACTGCATGAGCCCCACACAGCCTCCCTATATACAGCATGAGCCCCACACAGCCTCCCTATAAACTGCATTAGCCCCACACAGCCTCCCTATATATTCCATGAGCCCCACACAGCCTCCCATATACTGCATGAGCCCAACACAGCCTCCCTATATACAACATGAGCCCCACACAGCCTCCCTATATACAGCATGAGCCCCACACAGCCACCCCATATATTGCATGAGCCCCATACAGCCTCCCCATATACTGCATGAGCCCCACACAGCCTCACTATATACAGCATGAGCCTCACACAGCCTCCCTATATACAGCATAGCTCCACACAACCTCCCCATATACTGTATGAGCCCCACACAGCCTCCCTAAATACAACATGAGCCCCACACAGCCTCCCTATATACTGCATTAGCCCCAAACAGCCTCCCTATATATTCCATGAGCCCCACACAGCCTCTCCATATACAGCATGAGCCTCACATAGCCTCCCGATATACAGCACGAGCCCCACACAGCCTCCCCATAAACTGCATGTGCCCCACACAGCATCCCCATATACTGCATGAGCCCACACACAGCCTCCCTATATACTGCATGAGCCCCACAGCCTCCCTATATACGGCATGAGCCCCACACAGCCTCCCTATACACTGCATGAGCCCCACACAGCCTCCCTATATATTCCATGAGCCCCACACAGCCTCCCCATATACTGTATGAGCCCCACACAGCCTCCCTATATACAGCATGAGCCCCACACAGCCTCCCCTTATACTGCATGAGCCCCATACAGCCTCCCCATATACAACATGAGCCCCACACAGCCTCCCTATATACAGCATGAGCCCCACAGCCTCCCTATATACTGCATGAGCCCAACACAGCCTCGCTATATATTCCATGAGCCCCACACAGCCTCCCCATATACTGAATGAACCCCACACAGCCTCCCCATCTACTGCATGAGCCCCACACAGCCTCCCTATATACTGCATGAGCCCCACACAGCCTCACTATATACAGCATGAGCCTCACACAGCCTCCCTATATACAGCATGAGCTCCACACAACCTCCCCATATACTGTATGAGCCCCACACAGCCTCCCTAAATACAACATGAGCCCCACACAGCCTCCCTATATAAAGCATGAGCCCCACACAGCCTCCCTATATACTGCATTAGCCCCAAACAGCCTCCCTATATATTCCATGAGCCCCACACAGCCTCTCCATATACAGCATGAGCCCCACACAGCCTCCCTTTATACAGCACGAGCCCCACACAGCCTCCCCATAAACTGCATGAGCCCCACACAGCATCCCCATATACTGCATGAGCCCCACAGCCTCCCTATATACAGCATGAGGCCCACACAGCCTCCCTATACACTGCATGAGCCCCACACAGCCTCCCTATATATTCCATGAGCCCCACACAGCCTCCCCATATACTGTATGAGCCCCACACAGCCTCCCCTTATACTGCATGAGCCCCATACAGCCTCCCTATATACAACATGAGCCCCACACAGCCTCCCTATATACAGCATGAGCCCCACAGCCTCCCTATAGACTGCATGAGCCCAACACAGCCTCCCCATACACTGTATGAGCCCCACACAGCCTCCCATATACTGCATGAGCCCAACACAGCCTCCCTATATATTCCATGAGCCCCACACAGCTTCCCCATATACAGCATGAGCCCCACACAGCCTCCCCATATACTGCATGAGCCTCACACAGCCTCCCTATATACTGCATGAACCCCACACAGCCTCCGTATATACTGCATGAGCCTCACACAGCCTTCCTATATACTGCATGAGCCTCACACAGCCTCCCTGTATACTGCATGAGCCCCACACAGCCTCCGTATATACAGTATGAGCCCCACACAGCCACCCCATATATTGCATGAGTCCCATACAGCCTCCCCATATACTGCATGATCCCCACACAGCCTCCCTAAATACAACATGAGCCCCACACAGCCTCCCTATATACTGCATGAGCCCCACACAGCCTCCCTATATATTCCATGAGCCACACAAGCCTCCCTATATACTGTATGAGCCCCACACAGCCTCCTATATACAGCATGAGCCCCACTCAGCCTCCCTATATACAGCATGAGCCCCACACAGCCTCCCTATATACAGCATGAGCCCCACATAGCCTCCCCATATACAGCATGAGCCTCACACAGCCTCCCCATATACAGCATGAGCCCCACACAGCCTCCCTATATACTGCATGAGCCCCTCACAACCTCCCTATATGTTGCATGAGCCCCACACAGCCTCCCTATATACTGCATGAACCTCACACAGCCTCCCCATATACTGTATGAGCCCCACACAGCCTCCCTATATACAGCATGAGCCCCACACAGCCTCCCTATATACAGCATGAGCCCCACACAGCCTCCCTATATACTGCATTAGCCCCACACAGCCTCCCTATATACTGCATTAGCCCCACACAGCCTCCCTACATACTGAATTAGCCCCACACAGCCTCCCTATATATTCCATGAGCCCCACACAGCCTCCCTATATACTGTATGAGCCCCACACAGCCTCCCATATACTGCCTGAGCCCAACACAGCCTCCCCATATACTGTATGAGCCCCACATCCTCCCATATACAGCATGAGCCCCACACAGCCTCCCTATATACAGGATGAGCCCCACACAGCCTCCCTATATACTGAATTAGCCCCACACAGCCTCCCTATATATTCCATGAGCCCCACACAGCCTCCCTATATACAGCATGAGCCCCACACAGCCTACCCGTAAACTGCATGAGTCCCACACAGCGTCCTCATGTCCAGCAAGAGCCCCAAACAGCTTCCCTATATACAGCATGAGCCCCACACAACCTCTATATATTCCATGAGCCCCACACAGCCTCCCCATAAACTGCTTTGGCCCCACACAGCCTCCCCATATACTGTATGAGCCCCACACAGCCTCCCTATATGCTGCATGAGCCCCACAGAGCCTCCCCATGTCCAGCAAGAGCCCCAAACAGCTTCCCTATACACAGCATGAGCCCCACACAGCCTCCCTGTATACAGCATGAGCCCCACACAACCTCCCTATATACAGCATGAGCCCCACACAGCCTCCCTGTATACAGCATGAGCCCCACACAGCCTCCCATATACTGCATGAGCCCAACACAGCCTCCCTATACAATGCATGAGCTCCACAAAGCCTCCCCATATACACTGCGTGAGCCCCACACAGCCTCCTATATACAGCATGAGCCCCACACAGCCTCCCCATATACAGCATAAGCCCCACACAGCCTCCCTATATACAGCATGAGCCTCATACAGCCTCCCCATATACAGCATGAGCCTCACACAGCTTCCCCATATACTGCATGAGCCCCACACAGCCTCCCTATATACTGCATGAGCCTCCACAGCCTCACCATATACAGCATGACCCCCACACAGCATCCCCATATACACCATGAACCCCACACAGCCTCCTATATACTGCATGAGCCTCACATAGCCTCCCCATATACTCAATGAGAGTCCCATATCCTTCTTATGTCCAGCATGGACATACAATACAATATATTGCTCTCCCCATGGTCCTCAATAGAATAAAATTGCACCGCCTATGATCCTCCTTACAATAAAATTTAGCCCCTCTTGTCCTCCATACAATATAATGTACTCCCCATGGTACTCCATACAGTATAATGCATTCGCCATAGTCCTCCATATAATAAATAACGTACCCCCCCATTGTCCTCCATAAGATAGAATGCACCCTCATACTCCTCCATGTAAGATAATGCACTCCTCATGGCCTCTATACAGTATAATGCACCGCCCATGGTTCTCTATACAGTATATTGCAATCCCTGTTATCCTTCATAGAATATAATGCATAGTCCTAGTCCATGGTCATCTATACAATATAATGAATCTCCAATTGTCCTCCATACAATACAATGTACTCTCCATGGTCCCCCATACAATATAATGCACTCCCCTTGGTCCTCTATATAGTTTAATGCACTCTCCATGGTCCTTCCTACAATATCATGCACCTCCCATTGTTCTATATACAACATAATGCATTCCCATGGTCCTCTATTCAATATAATACACAACCCAAGGTCTTCTATAAAATATAATGCACCCCCCATGGTCATCCGTACAATATGATGAACCATTTCCTTTTGTCCTCTATACAATATAATGACCTTCCCATGGTCCTAAATACAATATAATTCACCCACCAATGTCATCTACACAATATAATGCGCTCCCTATTGTCGTCCATACAATATAAAGCACTCATCATGGTCCTCCATATAATGCAATGCACTTGCCATGATCCTCCATACAATATAATGAACCTCCTATTGTCTTCTATACAATATAATTCAATCCCCCATGGTCCTCCAAACAATATAACGCGCTCCCCATAGTGCTCCATAGAATATAATGCGCTCCACACGGCCCTACAGAGAATATAATGTACTCTCCATGGTCCGCCATAGAATGTAATGAGCTCCCCATGGTCCTCCATACAATATTATGCTCTCACATCAAGGAAAATAGAAAAAATTGGAATCCGGCTCAACAGGCCTGGATTTTCCTTTTCTTTTTACTTTTCAAAAGAAATATGGTGCATACATAAGAAAAATTTACATGGTCGACATGACCCAGTGTCTGAGCCCCAGATGGATGAGCATAGAGCAATTGGGTGAGCTGGAATTAAGTTTCTATAAATATAATGCTCTCCCCATGGTGCTATATACAATATAATGAACCTCCTATTGTCCTCTTTACAATATAATGAACCTCCTTTTGTCCTCTATACAATATAATTTCCGGGACAGACAGACGGAAGTGACCCTCAGACAATTATATATATAGATAATGAACCCACAAATCACCTATACAATATACTGCACTCCCTATGGTCCTCCATATAATATGATGCACTCCCCATGGACCTCCATGCAATATAATATACTCCCTACGGTCCTCCATACAACATAATGCCCTCCCCACGATTGTTCATAGACAATAATGCACTCCCCATGGTCTATTATACAATATAATGCATTCCCCATGGTCCTCTATAGAATATAATGCACCTCCCATGGTCCTCCATACAATGTAATGCACTTTCAATGGTTCTCCATAGAATATAAATCTCCCTCCCCATAGTCCTCCATACAATATAATGCACCCCTCCATAATCCTCCATATAGTATAATGCACTCCCCATGATACTCTGTACAATAAAATGCACCCTCCATGGTCATCCACACAATATAATGCACCCCCGTGGTCCTCCCTACAATATAAAACACCCCCAAGGTCATCTATACAATATAATGCCTTCCCTATGGTCCTCCACACAATATAATACACCCCACGGTCCTCCATACAACATAATGCACTCCCCATGGTCCTCCATAGAATACAATGCATTCCCATGGTCATGTATGCAATATATTGCACTCCCAATGGTCCTCCATAAAATATAATGTGCTCTCCTTGGTCCTCCATAGAATATAATGCACATCCCCATTGTCCTCTATACATTATAATGTACCCCTTTGGTCCTCTTTATAGTATAATGCACGTCCCATGGTCCTCTATACAATATATTAAACCCCCTATGGTCCTCTATTCAGTATAATAAACCCCCCCATTGTCCTCTATACAATATAATGCACTTTCCATGGTCCTCCATACAATATAATGCACGCCCTATTGTCATCTATACAATATAATTCACTACTTATGGTCCTCCGTGCAATATAATGCCCTAACTTGGCCCTCCATACAATATAATGCACCCCTATGGTCCTCCATACAATATAATGAACCACCTATAGTCCTCTATAAAATATAATACAATCCCCCATGGTTCTTTATACAATATAATGGACCCCCCATGGTCCTCCATGCAATATAATGCACTCTCCATGGTTCTCGATTCAACATAATGCACCCCTCATGGTCATCTTTACAATTTAATGCACTCCCCATAGTCCTCCATACAATAAAATGCAGCCCTATGGTCCTCCACACAATATAACCCCCCCCCCCGTGGTCCTCCATACAATATAAAGCACCCCCATGGACATTTATACAATATAATGCCCTTCCCATTGTCCACCACACAATATAATGCACCCCTATGGTCCTCCATACTATGTAATGCACTCCCACGGAACTCTATATAATATACTGCACCACCATGGTCCTCCATGCAGTATAATGCACCCCCCATAGTCCTCTATACAATATAATACAAGCCACGTGGCCCTCCATAGAATTGAATGCGCACCCCATGGTGGTCCATAAGATATAATGCGCTCCCCATGGTCCTCTATAGAATGTAATGAGCTCCCCGTGTTCCTTCATACAATATAATGAACCTGCAATTGTCCTCCATACAATATGATGGCCTCCCCATGGTCCTCCAAAGAATAGAATGCACCCACCCAGCTGATCTATAAAATATAATCCACTCCACATGGCTCTCCATACAATATAATGCACTTCCCATGGTCCTAAATAGAATATAATGGGCTCCCTATGGTCCTCCATAGAGTGTAATGTGCTCCCTATGGTCATCCGTAGAATGTAATGTACCCCCATTGACCTCCATACAATATAATGCCTTCCCCATGGTCTTCCATACAATGTAATGGACACCCCATTTTCCTCCATAGAATATAATGCGCTCCACATGGTCCTCCATAGAATGCAATGTACCTCACCATGGTGATCCATACAATATAATGCGATACAATAATAAAGAGGCTAAGGACACTTCATCAATATATGACTAACATCATCTACTATGGTAAGGTGCCATATAGAAGAGAAGTGATATGAAACAACATGCAAATAAAAGAATATCTTTATAAAATAACAATAGTATAAAAACAAATTTGAAAAGACAGGGCAAGAAAAAAGGGCCTCCAAATGATGGGGAAAGGAAGCAGCAGCAAGTAATGATAAAGCGCACAGCTAAACAATATAATGCGAGCACCATGCATAAAAGAAGCAGGCGAATGTATAATCCTTACATTCATGAAGGGACAGGAACGGAGAGACTTAGCAAGCACTACAAAGTTGCTTCATATGCTAAGTTTTGCAGATGCAATATTAAATAGCTGCCTGCAAGAAGGAAAGGAAAGAAACAAAGTCCAGGAGGAGTGAAGACAAGGTGAGGTGCTTATGGATTATATGCCATAGAAGCTAGTTCCTTCACATCACATGTGCTGCTGACAGATCTCAGTAAAAAGGTGTATTAAATGTCCAGGAAGTTCAGAATGCTCATATAGTTAGATACCTGCTAGAAGACTAGAACTGTCAGACTGTGCGGTAGGGCCAGCTGCTGCTAGAGATCCCCTTGTCCGACGTGCACAGTTTCGCAAGGTTGCTTCTTGGGGCCTGACCATGGTCCTCCATACAATACAATGCAGTCGCCATGGTCCTCCATAGAACATAATGCACCCCCCATAGTCCTTCCTAGAATATAATGCACTCCCCAGAGTCCTCTTAAAAATATAATGCACACCCCATTTTCCTTCCGAGAATATAGTAGACTCCCCATGGTCCTTCATAGACTATAATGCACCCCCCATAGTCCTCCCTAGAATATAATGCACTCCCCAGAGTCCTCTTAAAAATATAATGCACACCCCATTTTCCTTCCGAGAATATAGTAGACTCCCCATGATCCTTCATAGACTATAATGCAGCCCCCATAGTCCTCCCTAGAATATAATGCGCTCTCCGTGGTCCTCCATAAAATGCACTCCCCATGGTCCTTCATAGACTATAATGCAGCCCCCATAGTCCTCCATAGAATGTAATGCGCTCTCCGTGGTCTTCCATAAAATGCACTCCCAATGGTCCTTCAAACAAGCTTATGCACCCCCCATGGTCCTCAATAGAATATAATGTTCTCCCCATGGTCATCCATAGAATGCAATGAGCGACCTATGGTCCTTCATACAACATAATGCCCTCTTCATGGTCCTCCATACAATATAATGTACTCCCCATGGTCCTCCATAGGCTATAATCCACCCCCATAGTCCTCCATAGAATATAATACACTCCCCATGATCCACCAAACAATTTAATGTACACCCCATGGTCCTCCAGAGAATTTTATGCACTCCCCGTGGTCCTCCTAAGAATATAATGCACCCTCAATGGTCCTCAATACAATATAATGTACCCCATGGTCCTCCATACAATATAATTAACCTCTTATAATCCTCCATACAGTATAATGCACCCCTCATGGTCCCCCATACAATATAATGTACTCTCCATGGTCCTCTATAGAATACAATGAACTCCTCATGGTACTCTATAGAATAAAATTAACTCCTCATGGTACTCCATTGAATATAATGCACCTCCCATGGTCCTCCAAACAAGATAATGCACCTCCCATGGTCCTCCAAACAAGATAATGCACTCCCCATGGTCCTTCATAGAATATAATGCACTTCACCTAGTCCTCCCATGGATTATTATTATTTATTATTATAGCGCCATTTACTCCATAGCGCTTTACATGTGAGAAGGAGAATACATAGTAATAACAGGTGCAATAATCCTGACCAATACGAGTCAGCGACTGGTACAGGAGGAGCGAGGACCCTGCCCCCGAGGGCTCACAGTCTACAGGGGGTGGGTGAGGATACAGAAGGGAGGGCAGCGCTGGTCGTGCAGCGGTGTGGTGGAGCGAGGGTTACTGCAGGTTGTAGGCTTGTCGGAAGACGTAGGCCTTCAGGTTCCTTAGGAAGGTTTCCACAGTAGGTGAGAGTCTGATATGTTGGGGTAGAGAGTTCAAGAGTGAGGGGGGATACACTGGAGAAACCTTGTATGTGAATGTGGAAAGACTAAACAAAAGGGGAGTAGAGGAGGAAATAGTAACATTATAACATTGGCAACAAATGTGGCAACTTCTAGGACCGTTTACGGCAGAGAAAGTCATTTAAGGAGTTATTCACCACTGGTCAACCCCTTCTGAGTGCTGCAGAGCAACAAAGTAAAAGCACTCCATGTTTACAGGAGACTCAGTGCTAGCATCGTGGGAATGGCGCCATTCCAGGAGGTGTGTGTTTTTTATTTTATTTCAGACACTGCAGCATTTAAAGGGGTTATGTCACCAAGGTTTTAACGCCTAATCTGAGATCTAATATACCGTATTTAGAATTATATATCTATATACTGTAATATATAAAGAGAAATGTATCACGTATTGAGCTGCTTGCTGTAGTTTTTATAAAATCACTGTTTTATCAGCAGGAGATTATCAGTAGAGGACTGCTGCAAGATAGTTATCCATATTCATGAGCTCTGTATAACTCGACCACTGATTCGGAGCTTTCTGCCTATGCACAGTGTACACATACACAGAATACTTCCAATCAGTGTTGTTAGCAGGGTTATACAGAGCTCAGCATCGAGAGAACTGGTAAATCTGCAGCTGATAAGACTGTCATTTTATCAAAATTACACCATGTAGTCCAATAAGTAGTATATCATTGGTATAAGGGTCTCTGCCCCTATATCATGCTGACAGATTCCCTTTAAAAAAAGGTGTCAGCCTTTTCCATATCTTGTGGTAAATCTCATCAGAGCTGAACCTGGACATTACACAATGATAAGAACATGTCACCATGAATTGGGAACAGATAACTCTGACCATGTTACGATACGATACGATACACTTTATTGATCCCGTGGGAAATTATGTTATCACAGCAGCACAACTTAAATCATAAAATGAATTACTTAATTGACATGACAGTGGAGTTGACAGAAGAACATTATACATTAGAATAGGACATACACAACGGGTGAACTGAAATGTAGAGAAATAAAGTAGACATTCACCTTGATTATTTAACCCTAATGTTATTGTTGTACATTCCCATTGGTAAACTGCCTACAACACCTGTAATCTTCTGCACTAATATAAAACTGGTTTTGGTAATTTTTCATTATAAAAGGTTCATTTGATGTAGAATTATTTTGCTGACTTTTTTCCCCGGATTACATGTGGAGATATAAAACATGTACAATAACTTTCTCTGTAATTGATAGTTCTTTATCTCTACTTACCTGAGCCTCCTGGGTACTTCTGCAGGTCTTTTTTTTCCTGAATGTTGGTCTTAACAATTGGTGTCTTTCCTTCCTCTGCACAGTCCAGGCCGATTCTTCTTTTCTTTGGTCCTATCCTCTGGACAATGATGTCTTCATCCACTCGGTCCATCTCTGGGGTGGGAGACATCTTCTGTCCTGCGTCTGGATTCTTCCTCTTTTTGCCCTTCCTTTTGGGCTCTTTGATTGAAGACTTCTCATCAGCCGATGAGGTGAAGTCTCTTCTGTTCTTTAGCCCTTCACTCTGGGCAATGACGTCCTCATGCACTCGCTCCATTTCTGGGGTGGGAGACGTCTTCCGTCCAGAGTCTGCTTTTTTTGTTTTTTTGATTGAAGGCTCGTCATCAGATAATGAATCCAAGTGTCTTCTTTTCCTCGCTCTCTTCCTCCCTACAAACTCTTCTTTCTCCATATTAGCGCTTTGCTTATAATCCACAGACAGATTCTTCACCTTCACCATCAACTCCAACTGTCACTTTCCTCAACTGTCAACTGAGCGCACGGGTACCTGGATGACACTGGTCATGTGATCAGTAACTGACCAATAGGATTCCAGGGTATATGCTATAGGAATGTATCAATTTGATATACGGGTTGGAATACAATTACCGTATATACTCGAGTATAAGCCGACCCGAGTACAAGCCGACCCCCTAATTTTGCAACAAAAAACTGGGAAAACTTATTGACTCGAGTATAAGCCTAGGGTGGGAAATGCAGCAGCTACCGGTATATGTCAAAAATAAAAATAGATACCAATAAAAGTAAAATTAATTGAGACATCAGTACCGTATTTTCCGGCGTATAAGACGACTTTTTAACCCCCGAAAATCTTCTTAAAAGTCGGGGGTCGTCTTATACGCCGGGAATCGTCTTGTACGCCGGTGTATATGGTGGGTGGGGAGGGGGAGTGATCCTGATGACGAGGGGGCGTCTCACAGGAAAGTGAGTAATCCCCATTACCTTATCCTAGCGGTGCAGCGTGGGGGTGTCAGTGCTGGGAGCGGCTGTGTTCTGGTGCGGCGGCTCCTCTTCTGTGTGGGGCCTCTGTGCTGTGGGGTGGCGGCGGCAGCGGCGTATCTTTATCCAGTTGGGGCTCCTCCGGCATCTCCTTAGCCCTGGAGGCCCCGCCGCAACTCCATCGGTGCAATGTGGTGGCCTCCGGGAAAATGGCCGCTGCTCAGATTCAGATCTCGTGTCCCGAGATTTCGGGACGAGATCTGAATCTGAGCAGCGGCCATTTTCCCGGAGGCCACCGCATCGCACCTATTGAGCTGCCTCCGGGAAAATGGCCGCTGCATTGCACCGATGGAGTTGCGGCGGTGCCTCCAGGGCTAAGGAGATGCCGGAGGAGCCCCAACTGGATAAAGATATGCCGCCGCCACCGCCACCCCACAGCACAGAGGCCCCACACAGAAGAGGAGCCGCCGCACCAGAGCACAGCAGCCGCCGCACCAGAGCACAGCAGCCGCCGCCGCCACTCCCAGCACTGAGACCCCCACGCTGCACCGCTACGATAAGGTAATGGGGGATACTCACTTTCCTGTGAGACGCCCCCTCGTCATCAGGATCACTCCCTCCCCCCCCCCAAAAGGCACATATTCACCGGCCCTATAAGACGACATAGGGTGTATAAGAAGACCCCCGACTTTTAAGAAGATTTTATATTTTAACTGGTATAGTTGGGGGGTCGTCTTATACGCCCAGTCGTCTTATACGCCGGAAAATACGGTAGGTTAAGTTTTTTTGAATATCCATATTGAATCAGGAGCCCCATATAATGATCCATGCAGTTATGGCCCCATAGATGCCCCATATAATCCTCCATGCAGTTATGGCCCCATATAATGCTCCACATAATGCTCTCCATGCAGTTATGGCCCCATAGATGCTCCATGCAGTTATGGCCCCATAGATGCTCCATATAATCCTCCATGCAGTTATGGCCCCATAGATGCTCCATATAATGCTCCATGCAGGTATGGCCCCATAGATGCTCCATATAAAGCTCCATGCAGTTATGGCCCCATAGATGCTCCATATAAAGCTTCATGCAGTTATGGCCCCATAGATGCTCCATATAAAGCTCCATGCAGTTATGGCCCCATATATGCCCCATATAATCCTCCATGCAGTTATGGCCCCATATAATGCTCCACATAATGCTCTCCATGCAGTTATGGCCCCATAGATGCTCCATGCAGTTATGGCCCCATAGATGCTCCATATAATCCTCCATGCAGTTATGGCCCCATAGATGCTCCATATAATGCTCCATGCAGTTATGGCCCCATAGATGCTCCATATAAAGCTCCATGCAGTTATGGCCCCATAGATGCTCCATATAAAGCTTCATGCAGTTATGGCCCCATAGATGCTCCATATAATGCTCCATGCAGTTATGGCCCCATAGATGCTCCATATAAAGCTCCATGCAGTTATGGCCCCATAGATGCTCCATATAAAGCTTCATGCAGTTATGGCCCCATAGATGCTCCATATAAAGCTCCATGCAGTTATGGCCCCATATATGCCCCATATAATCCTCCATGCAGTTATGGCCCCATAGATGCCCCATTTATTGCCCCATAGATGCCCCATATAATGCTCCATGCAGTTATGGCCCCATAGATGCCCCATATAATGCTCCATACAGTTATTGCCCCATAGATGCCCCATATAATGCTCCATGCAGTTATGGCCCCATAGATGCCCCATATAATGCTCCATGCTGTTGTTTATGGCCCCATAGACGCTCCATATAATGCTCCATGCAGTTGTTTATGGCCCCATAGACGCTCCATATAATGCTCCATGCAGTTGTTTATGGCCCCATAGACGATCCAATTTAATGCTCCATGCAGTTGTTTATGGCCCCATAGACGCTCCATACAGCCACATGTAATGCTGCTGCAATATAAAAAAAAAAAAGAATCACATACTCATCTCTCGTCGCTGCTCCTCAGCATCCCGTCTCTCCGCACTGACTGTTCAGGCAGAGGGCGGCGCGCGCACTAATACGTCATCGCGCCCTCTGACCTGCACAGTCACAGCAAGAGGACGGGAAGACGGAGCGGCGCCCGGCGAATGGAACACGGACAGGTGAATATGAAATACTCACCTGGTCCCGGCGCTCCTGACGCTGTCCCTGCCTGTCCCATGGTACCGCACCTTCTTCCTGTAATCAGCGGTCACCAGTACCGCTGATTACAGTAATGAATATGCGGCTCCGCCTCTATGGGAGTGGAGTCCATATTCATTACTTTAATGAGCGGTACCACGTGACCGCTGAATAGAAGAAGAGCTGCAGCCCTGGAGACCATGGGACAGGCTGGGACAGCGTTAGGAGCGCCGGGACCAGGTGAGTATGCGACACTGCTCTCTCCCCCTCACCCGCCGACCATGACTCGAGTATAAGCCGAGAGGGGCACTTTCAGCCCAAAAATTTGGGCTGAAAATCTCAGCTTATACTCGAGTATATACGGTAAATCTGTTTCTGTTTCACTGTTTTTAGTTAGTTGATCTAATCTTTATCTTTGCAATTTTCCATCACTTGAGTATTATCTCACAGATAATGTTAGGATTGTTGGGCCCATGTTAACAATGTTCTGTATTATTGGTCCACACAACCATCAATAAACTGTATACCTGACCATTGTACTTATTGAGAATCAGCTGAGAGCTCAACATTATTTGCATCGAGTGGATGTGAACAAAGCAAGCAATATTAGTTTCTCAGCTACTGCTGTACTCAGTATAAGCAGTGGCTGAAATGACAAAGCTAAGGATAATAATGTTTGTTTTGATTCCTGCCTATGCAGAGCACAGCAGTCTGTGACAAACTGATTTTGACTTCAGTGCCATGTATAAGCAGTGACTATGGTGACAGAAGATGAGCAGCTAATTATTGGAGACAGCTCTGCAGATCACGTGCAGTGCATATAACCAGTGTTTATTCATTAGCTATTTATTTTCGGTTGTCTTTGTTTCTGGCTATGTAGAGTAGACCACTCCAGATGAGTTTGCCATAGGCTGCTGTACTCTGCTTAGGCAGCATCTTCTATGATAAAGCTCACTTCATTATACTGAGATTTGTAATTTTGGTCTTTGCTTATGTAGAGAGCAGCAACCACTGGCAAAATCATCCCACCTTGTGCGCTCTGCATAAGTAGACTTAGGTGGGCATTCGCTTTGCCGCTCAATACTGTCTTTATTTATTAGTTAGAGCTGCTTTTATACTTTTACATTATTTCTAATCCAAGCTAGTGTTACAAGTAAGGAAAGGGACTTATTGAGGGTTATGGTTAGGCCCGGGACTAGGCTTAGGGCTGGGGTTAGGGACCAGATTAGGAATAGAGTTAGGATTATATATGATTAAGAATAGGGCTAGGGCAATAAAATTGTTACATAAAAAATGTAGTAAGAAAATGAAGAACAAACAAATATAATAATGTATAACGTTTAATATTTTGAAAATTTGAGATCTGATTTCAGCAAAAAGCAGAATTTAAAAAAAAAAAAAAATAAGACATAAAATCTCAAAGTATAATTACATCAGTATTTTCCCATAGATTACAATTTACTGGTAATACTGGGGTTTTGGAAAGGTCTCGGAGTACTAATGCTTCACGGTTTAGGGGGCACACACTTGTATTGTCCTGGGTGCCTGTAACCCACGCTGTACCAGTGTGCTATCAGCATAGTGTACAGCAACCAGCAAGTTTTCATATTTCACATTTTCTGCATTTTTTCATCTGTCGCCTAAAAGACAACAGGTAAATATTAAATGTACTACAAACATCAGGCTTATTATTGTGAGATGCTCACTTTAACTGAGTTTATTTTACAAAAAGCCCTAAATGTGACGTCTCGTTCATGTGTTTTGCCAAAAGTTTCTTTGTAGGACTTGTAAAGGAATAAAAAGACATAAACATATCTGAATTAAATAAAATATCATCTGGGAAGAGCTGGTAATAATATGAATAAAAACAACAGAGTTTCCTACAAGCAAAAAAAATCCACAAAAACTATGGGTGAAAATAATCTACTGTTGGTCTTTATAAAAGATGTTTCTGTGCTCTTAACGAGGTTGTCTCATCTTATCCTCTGAAGGACACTGCTTTCCTGGCTTCCTGCTCGTTGGGGGTATTGCGCTGTTGTTTAAAGGGATTTCCCACTACCAGGACAACCCCTTCTCAATCTAATTATTTGCCCCTGTTAAAATAAAAACACCTGTGCTCCCCTCCCGTGCCAGCGCAGATCCAGTAGTGTCACCGCTCACAGAGATAACCTTTATTATGTAAATTGCTCTGATATTGTGAAATCGGCTCTGTGAATTGGCTGTTATGGGCAATTGTATGGTGCAATTTCTCCTGTTATCCTTGTGAAAATGCAATATTTGGAGCTAAAAATAATTTTTGTTGGGAAAATGTGATTTTTTTTTATTTTCAAGTTCTGTGAAGCACCTGGGGTTTCAAGGTGCTCACCACATATCTAGATAAGTTCCCTAAAGCTATGTGCACACGTAGGTCGGGTCTCTGCGGGTTCTCCCGCAGCGGATTTGATAAATCTGCAGGGCAAAACCACTGTGGTTATCCCTGCAGATTTATCGCGGTTTGTTTTGTGGTTTCTGCTGCGGGTTTCCACCTATACTATTGATGCTGCATATGCAGCAATATGCAGCATCAATAGTAATGTTAAAATAAAAAAAAAAGGTTATATACTCACCCTCTGACGTCCCGATCTCCTCGGCGCTGCACGCGGCGGTCCGGTTCCAAAGATGCTGTGCGAGAAGGACCCTTCGTGACGTCACGGTAATGTGACCGCGACGTCACCGCAGGTCCTGCTCGCATAGCAACCCTGCGACCAGACGGCCGCGTGCAGCGCTGAGAGGTGAGTATATCATGATTTTTTATTTTAATTCTTGTTTTTTTACCCAAATATGGTTCCCAGGGCCTGGAGGAGAGTCTCCTCTCCTCCACCCCGGGTACCATCCGCACATGATCCACTTACTTCACGCATCGTGGGCACAGCCCCATGCGGGAAGTAAGCGAATCAATGCATTCCTATGGGTTCAGAATCGCCGCGATTCTGCACAAAGAAGTGACATGCTGCGGAATGTAAACCGCTGCGTTTCTGCGTGGTTTTTCCCGCAGCATGTGCACAGCGGATTGCGGTTTCCATAGGGTTTACATGTAACTGTAAACGCAATGGTAACTGCTGCGGACCCGCGGTAAAACCCGCAAAGTGCGAACATGGCCTAAGGGGTCTTGTTTCCAAAATGGTAAACAAACAAAGTTCTAAATCATGTCAATATGAAATACAGGGGCGGACACAGACAGCTTGGGGCCCCAGTGCAAGAAATGTATCTGGGCCCCCTCTCCTTTTATGGCTACCAAGCTACAGATATACCGTATATACTCGAGTATAAGCCGAGAATTTCAGCCCCTTTTTTAGACTGAAATTGTCCCTCTCGGCTTATACTTGAGTCATTCCCATTGGTTGGCAGGGAAGGGGGAGCGGCAGCTGTCTAATAATACTCACCTGCTCCTGGCACGGTCCCTGCATGTCCCTGGTTCTCCGGGTGCTGACAGCTTCTTCCTGTATTGAGCGGTCACATATTCACCTGTCCCATGTTCCACCGTCGGCGCCGCTCCGTCTTCCGCGTCCTCTGCAGTGACACTCAGGTCAGAGGGCGTGATGACGCGATTAGTGTGCGCGCCGCCCTCTGCCTGAACAGCCAGTGCAGAGGACGTGGAAGACACAGCGGCGCTGATGGTGGAACATGGGACAAGTGAATATAGCAAGTGCCGGGGGCCTGAGCGACGAGAGGTGAGTATGTGATTTTTTTTTTTTTTTATCGCAGCAACAGCATATGGAGCAAATATCTCTATGGAGCATCTTATGCGGCCATGTGCAGCGTTATATGGGGGCAAATATCTCTATGGAGCATCTTATGGGGCCATAATAAGCATTTGTGCAGCATTGTATGGGGGCAAATGTGTCTATGGAGCATCTTATGGGGCCATAATCAGCATTTGTGCAGCATTGTATGGGGAAAATGTCTGTATGGAGCATCTTATGGGGTCATAATCAACATTTGTGCAGCATTATATGGGGCATATTTTAATATGGAGCATCACATGGGGCCATCATGAACTGTATGGAGCGTTATATGGGGCTCCTGATTCAATATGGATATTCAAAAACACTTAACCTACTGATGTCTCAATTAATTTTACTTTTATTGGTATCTATTTTTATTTTTGACATTTACCGAAAGCTGCTGCATTTTCCACCCTAGGCTTACACTCAAGTCATTAAGTTTTCCCAGTTTTTTGTGGCAAAATTAGGGGTCTCGGCTTATACTTGGGTCGGCTTATGCTCGATTATATACGGTACATATTTTTTACAGTCTCCTCTCATTATATATATTGCCGCCCCTTATTACACAGTGCACTCTCTTTATGTATAGCGCCGTCCCTTATCACATAGTTCCCTCTTGTTACATACAGCACTGTCCCTTACAGATCAGATTCTCGTTATTTTTGTTATTTATACCTCCCTTTGCTTTATTACATATCGTCCATTCTTGTTAGATATAAACTGAAATGATGGCTGATGGAGAATGGGAAAGCTTCTTTTGTGATGGATGCGGCTGATGGACTGGTCTTCTGATCAGTTGCTGCTCCATCAGCTGTCATTTTACATTTTACAGGAGAGGACACTATGCAATAAAGAGAGGGCGCTGTGAATAACAAAAATAATGAGAATACTCAATGTAAGGGACGGTGCTGTAGATGACAAGAGATGATACTGTGTAATAAAGGACGGCGCTCCACATAACAGGATGCTACATAATAAAGGACTGCACCATACATAAATAGAGAGGATGTTACGTAATAATAGACGGGAGGGAATCGATACTGCAGACGCGATATCAGGATACGGACACTGCCGAAGCAGTCACAGGAAGCGAGCACTAATAACAGTACACAGGGTATGGGAAATGGGACACTATCAGACTAGGGATGGAGGACCATACAGTTGCTTACACACCAACCACCTAACATACAGTGGGGGAAATAAGTATTTGATCCCTTGCTGATTTTGTAAGTTTGCCCACTGACAAAGACATTAACAGTCTATAATTTTAAGGGTAGGTTAATTTTAACATTGAGAGATAGAGTATCAAAAATATAATCCCGAAAATCACATTTTAGAAATTATATAAATGTATTTTCATTTTGCAGTAAGAAATAAGTATTTGATCCCTCTGGCAACCAAGACTTAATACTTGGTGGCAAAATCCTTGTTGGCAAGCACAGCAGTCAGACATTTTTTGTAGTTGATGATGAGGTTTGCGCACATGTCAGGAAGAATTTTGTTCCACTCCTCTTTGCAGATCATCTTTAAATCAGTAGGATTTTGAGGCTGTCGTTGGGCAACTTGGAGCTTCAACTCCCTCCATAACTTTTCTATGGGATTAAGGTCCTGAGTCTGGCTATGCCACTCCATGACCTTACTGTGCTTCTTTTTCAGCCACTCCTTTGTTGCCTTGGCTGTATGTTTTTGGTCATAGTCTAGCTGGCAGACCCAGCCACGACCCATTTTTAGGCTATGTGCACACTTTGCGGATTCCACTGCGGATCCGCAGCGGATTTGACCGCTGCGGATCCGCAGCAGTTTCCCATGAGTTTACAGTACAATGTAAACCTATGGGAAACAAAAAACGCTGTGCACATGCTGCGGAAAAAAACGCGCGGAAACCATTCCGCAGCATGTCACTTCTTTTCTGCGGATTTTCACCTGCTCCAATAGGAAACTGCAGATGAAAATCCGCAGAAGAAACCGCAGTAAAAACCGCGAGAAATCCGCAGTAAAAACCGCAGCGGGTTTTCACTGCGGATTTTGGAATTCCGCTGCGGAAAATTCCGCAGTGGAATCCGCAAAGTGTGCACATAGCCTTAATGTCCTGGCTGAGGGAAGGAGGTTGTCACTCAGGATTTTACTGTACATTGCTCTATCCATTCTCCCATTGATGCGGTGAAGTAGTCCTGTGCCCTTAGCAGAGAAGAAACACCCCAAAGCATAATGTTTCCACCTCCATGCTTGACAGTGGGGACAGTGTTCTTTGGGTCATAGGCATTTCTCTTCCTCCAAACATGGCGGGTCGAGTTAATGCTAAAGACTTAAATTTTTGTCTCATCTGACCACAGCACCTTCTCCCAATCACTTTCAGAATCATCCAGGTGTTCATTGGCAAACTTCAGACGGGCCTGCACATGTGCCATTTTGAGCAGAGGGACCATGCGAGCACTGCAGGATTTAAAACCTTTACGGCGTAATGTGTTACCAGTGGTTTTCTTGGTGACTGTGGGCCCAGCTGCCTTGAGATCATTAACAAGTTCCCCCTGTGTAGTCTTAGGCTGACCTCTCACCTTCCTCATGATCAAGGATACCCCATGTGGTGAGATTTTGCATGGTGCCCCAGATTGATGTCGATTGACAGTAATTTGTATTTCTTCCATTTTCTTACTATTGCACTAACAGTTGTCTCCTTCTCACCCAATGTCTTACTTATGGTTTTCAGAAACGAAGACAAAGGTGAAAGGCACTGCCCAAAACTTATTAATAGAATAAAAGCTGGTATTTATAAGTCATCTTTGTCCAGAACAGCCACACCTAAGATTCCGGGTGCAACTCCATAGAAAAACAGATGTGTTCCATAGAATGAAAAGAAGAAAAAGCGGAATGCACTCACCGATCTCAAAAAAACAGCTTTATTCAATCTTCATGGATAAAACTTCATGGCCGGGGGAAGAGGAGTGGAGCTCGGGCGAGCAGGAGGAGACGACGACCGTTTCGCGCAGTGCTTGCGCTTCAACGGGTCTGCAGCTGCACACTCCGGTCCCGAGTGCCAGCGGCAGTGCCGGGTATTGAGGTGCGAGACTCGTGCGAGTTTGTCGCTAGTGTGACCCCAGGCCTTAAACGCAATATCTGTTTAATTTTTAAAAAAATGACCCAAAAAAAATGGCGTGGGCTTTTTGCCACTGCACTTGGGGACATTTTCAAAGTTTTCCCAATTTTTCGGACTGACTGACCTTCACTTCTTAAAGTAATGATGGCCACTCATTTTTCTTTACTTAGCTGCTTTTTTCTTGCCATAATACAAATTCTAACAGTCTATTCAGTAGGACTATCAGCTGTGTATCCACCAGACTTCTGCACAACACAACTGATGGTCCCAACACCATTTATAAGGCCAGAAATCCCACTTATTAAACCTGACAGGGCACACCTGTGAAGTGAAAACCATTCCCGGGGACTACCTCTTGAAGCTCATCAAGAGAATGCCAAGAGTGTGCAAAGCAGTCATCAAAGCAAAAGGTGGCTACTTTGAAGAACCTAGAATATAAGACATATTTTCAGCTGTTTCACACTTTTTTGTTAAGTATATAATTCCACATGTGTTAATTCATAGTTTTGATGCCTTCAGTGTGAATTTACAATTTTCATAGTCAAGAAAATACAGAGAAATCTTTAAATGGGAGGGTGTGTCCAAACTTTTGGTCTGTACTGTGTATAATATATATATATATATATATATATATATATATATATATATATATATATATATATTTATTTATTAGCTGAAGAGCCCGGCGTTGCCTGGGCATAGTAAATATCTGTGGTTAGTTATAGCACCTCACTTCTCTTATTTTTCCATCACGCCTCTCATTTTCCCCCTCACTCCTCTCATTCCCCCCTAACACTTGTCATTTCGACCTCGCATCTGTCATTTTCCGATCACTCCACTATTTTCCCTCACTCCTCTTATTTTGCACTCACACCTTTTCATTTTCACCTCACACCCCTCATTTTCACCTCACACCTCTCATTTTCCCCTCAGTATATACATGTTTGTCATCTGTCTTATATATAGTATACACCTGTATGTCATCTCCTGTACCTGTATGTCATCTCCTCCTGTATATAGTATGTACCTGTGTGTCATCTGCTCCTGAATATAGTATATACCTGTGTGTCATCTCCTCCTGTATATAGTATGTACCTGTATGTCATCTCCTCCTGTATATACCTGTGTGTCATCTCCTCCTGTATATAGTATATACCTGTATGTCATCTCCTCCTATACATAGCATATACCTGTGTGTCATCTCCTCCTATATATAGTATATACCTGTATGTCATCTCCTCCTGTATGTAGTATGTACCTGTATGTCATCTCCTCCTCTATATAGTATATACCTGTGTGTCATCTCTCCTGTGTATAGTATATATCTGTGTGTCATCTCCTCCTGTATATAGTATATACCTGTGCGTCATCTCCCCTGTAAATAGTATATACCTGTGTGTCATCTCCTCCTGTATATAGTATATATCTGTATGTCATCTCCTCCTGTATTAGTCCTCGTTCACACTTATTTGGTCAGTATTTTTACCTCAGTATTTGGAAGCTAAATTGGCAGCCTGATAAATCCCCAGCCAACAGTAAGCCCACCCCCTAGCAGTATATATTAGCTCACACATACACATAATAGACTGGTCATGTGACTGACAGCTGCCGGATTCCTATATGGTACATTTGTTGCTCTTGTAGTTTGTCTGCTTATTAATCAGATTTTTATTTTTGAAGGATAATACCAGACTTGTGTGTGTTTTAGGGCGAGTTTCATGTGTCAAGTTGTGTGTGTTGAGTTGCGTGTGGCGACATGCATGTAGCGACTTTTGTGAGATGAGTTTTGTGTGGCAACATGCGTGTAGCAACTTTTTGTGTGTCGAGTTGCATGTGACAGGTTAGTGTAGCAAGTTGTGTGCAGCAAGTTTTGCGCATGGCGAGTTTTGCGCATGGCGAGTTTTATGTGTGGTGCCTTTTGAGTATGTGCAAGTTTTGTGTGAGGCAACTTTTGCATGTGTTGCAACTTTTGTGCATGTGGCAATTTTTCCGCGTGTGCAAGTTTTGCGTGTGGCGAGTTTTCCATGAGGTGAGTTTTGCACGTGTGGCGAGTTTTGCATGTGGAGAGTTTTGCGCGTGGCGAGTTTTGAGCGGCGACTTTTGTGTTTCGACTTTTATGTGGCGAGGTTGGTGTATGTGTGGTGAAATGTGCGCTGAGGGTGGTATATGTGTTCGAGCACGTGGTAGTGTGTGGCGCATTTTGTGTGTGTGTGTGTGTTCATATCCCCGTGGTGGTGTGGTGATTATCCCATGTCGGGGCCCCACCTTAGCAACTGTACGGTATATACTCTTTGGCGCCATCGCTCTCATTCTTTAAGTCCCCCTTGTTCACATCTGGCAGCTGTTAATTTGCCTCCAACACTTTTCCTTTCATTTTTTCTCCATTATGTAGATAGGGGCAAAATTGTTTGGTGAATTGCAAAGCGCGGGGTTAAAATTTCACCTCACAACATAGCTTTGACGCTCTCGGGGTCCAGACGTGTGACTGTGCAAAATTTTGTGCCTGTAGCTGCGACGCCTCCAACACTTTTCCTTTCACTTTTTCCCCATTATGTAGATAGGGGCAAAATTGTTTGGTGAATTGGAAAGCACGGGGTTAAAATTTCACCTCACAGCATAGCCTATGACGCTCTCGGGGTCCAGACGTGTGACTGTGCAAAATTTTGTGGCTGTAGCTGCGATGGTTCAGATGCCAATCCCGGACATACACACATACACACATACAGCTTTATATATTAGATATATTGTGGTAAAGCGACCCCTGTGGCAGCTAGGGGGCGCTGTGTGTGCTCCTTGAGATATGCATTGAGGCATATATATGGTGTGCAAGGACCTGTGGTGATGTCACGCTCACCTGACTAGCCATGTGACAGGTACCTGGGTGTGGTTACACCTATGTAAAGGAGGTGTGTGGAGCACATGGTGGAATGGGAATGTGAGTGTTAGTGAGTAAGTGTCTGTCAGGGTGGACACACTTCCGTGTGTCCTGACAGGACACTGCAGAGTGGCCTTTGTGCTGGACGGTTCCAGGTGGGGACAGACGTCCTGGAAGCACACAGTGCCCATTCCAGGCTGGAGAGCCTGCGTGCTGGACATAGCACGGACGGTTGGTGTTGGAGGCTCATGCGAGTGGAGTCGTCCTGGAAGCACCTGGAGACTGTAGACCTGGGAGGTCTGTGTTGAGGACCTGGGACTGACCTGAAGTCAGTGTGAGTGTGTGGGACGGATGGAGATCCATGTATGATACTGACCGGGGTCAGTGAGAAACGTCTGATGGATACCTCCGTGGAGGAGTGGTATCCGGGAAACCTGTGCGGCACCAACAGGTAATGGGAAGGAACCGTGTGATACTGACCGGGGTCAGAGTGAGAGACATTGTGTATGGGCACCTCGGAGGCCAAGGGGTGTCCAGGAACCCGTAAAGGTTGCCAACGGGTAACGGTCTGAAAACCGTGTATGAGGGCTGTCCCACACGTCCAGATAATTCCGGTACCGGAATAAATCGGTACCGGAGTTATCCGTGTCCGTGTGCCTGGGAACTCACGTAGGCCATACGTGCGGCACACGTGTGCCGCCCGTATGGCGAGTGGGTATCACACGGAGCGTGTGATACCCACGCGTGTGGTACCCTGCATCGCGCTGAAGCCGCTATTCATATGTTCCCTGCAACAGCGTTTGCTGCAGAGAAAATATGAATAATAGTGTTTAAAATAAAGATCTATCTGTCCGCAGGCCCCCCACCCCCTGTGCGCCCCCCCCGCTGTTCAGAAAATACTTACCCGCTCCCTCGCTGCTTCCTGGTCTGGCCGCGGCTTCTAGTGTATGCGGTCACGTGGGGCCGATCATTTACAGTCATGAATATGTGGCTCCACCTCCCATAGGGGCGGAGCCGACTATTCATGATTGTAAATGAGCGGCCCCACGTGACCGCATACAGTAGGAGGCGCGGGGCAGAGAGGAAGGAGTGACAGCCAACGTGGGAGCGGGTGAGTATTTTCAGGACAGCGGGGGGCGCACAGGGGGTGGGGGGCCTGCGGACACATAGATCTTTATTTTAAACACTATTATTCATATTTTCTCTGCAGCAAACGCTGTTGCAGGGAACATGAATGGCGGCTTCAGCACCATGTGGGGGGGACAGCGCTTACTGTAGCGCTGTCTCCTGCACGCACACGGACCCCAGACGGAGAATGTCCGTGTGAGGTGCGTGTTTTACACGGACACATTGACTCTATTGGGTCCGTGTAATACGTGCGCTCCCACGAACACTGACATGTCTCCGTGTTTTGCACACGGAGACACGGTCCGCAAAAAATCAATGACATCTGAACAGATGCATTGGTTTTTATGGGTCTACGTGTGTCAGTGTCTCCGGTACGTGAGGAAACTGTCACCTCACGTACCGGAGCCACTGATGTGTGAAACCGGCCTAATGCTGACCGGGATAAGAGACGAACTGTGGTAAAGAAGAATATTTGCAGACGGTGTTTAATCTGTTACCAAGTTCCTGTGGATATGGTTTACATTGTGTGAAATAAACCGAAAAGACTGTGTTTTGATAGAAAACCGTGCCCGAGTGCTTTGATTCTGCTGCCAATCGAGTGTTCCCCAAGACACGTAGTAGGCGCTATGCTACAATATATATATATATATATAATTATATTTTTACAAACAGGTGCACAGAAGTATGTAATACACATAGATGACAGTAAGTCTGCACACATTTTATTACTTACCGTACATATGATGTCGCTCTGGCAGGTGCATTCTCCCATCTTCAGTCCTCCTTCAGCACTTTGGCTATGTTCACACGCTGCGGATTTTGCTGCAGGTCCGCAGCGGTTTCCCATGAGTTTACAGTACAATGTAAACCTATGGGAAACGCAATCCGCAGTGCACATGCTGCGGAAAAAAATGCGCGGAAACGCAGTGGTTTACATTCCGCAGCATGTCAATTCTTTGTGCGGAATCCGCAGCGGTTTTACACCTGCTCCATAATAGAAAACCGCAGGTGTAAAACCGCAGTGGAATCCGCACAAAAACCGCGATTAATCCGCAGGAAAAACGCAGTGTTTTTGCCCTGCGGATTTATCAAATCCGCTGCGGAAAAATCCGCAGTGGACCATTCTTCGCGTGCACATACCCTTACTGGCCAGATCTCCAGCTGTCACCACCTCCTTTTGCCTCTTCAGTACCTCTGATAGCGGCAGAGAACAGCCTCCCAGCAGTCAGTGAATCTGACACTTCTCCTCCTTCCTTCTAAGTTCTGGCAGGTATCTGACCCATGTGAACATCGGCCATCACATCACTCTTCCCTCGGGACTCACTAAAAAGAATTAAGAAAAGGAATAAAGAAAAAGAATGAACATAATAACTTATAGGTCCAAAGAGATGAAGAGGTATTATAGATTTCTTATGGATCTTAGAACCAGCATGAAATGAACATTATTTATATGTAGACAATTAGGAAATCAACACATTCCCCATATAAACAGGTGTATATTATACTCCCTGAGCTTTATAGGTGGGGGATGAGCATAAAATATATGTAGATAATAGGAGAATGAACACATTCCCCATATAAATTATTTTTATATAGCACTAACATATTCCACAGCGCTTTACAGTTTGCACACATTATCATCACTGTCCCCGATGGGGCTCACAATCTAGATTCCCTATCAGTATGTCTTTGGAATGTGGGAGGAAACCGGAGGACCCAGAGGAAACCCACACAAACTCCTTGCAGATGTTGTCCAAGGTGGGATTAGAACCCAGGACTGCAAGCGCTGCTATCCACTGAGCCACCGTGCTGCCCCACCTATAAAGCTCATGGACTGTAATATACACCTGTATATATGGGGAATGGGTTCACTTCTCTATTATCTACATATATTTCATGTTCATTCCCCACCTATAAAGCACAGGGAATATAATATACACCTGTATATATGGGGAATGTGTTCACTTCTCTATTATCTACATATATTTCATGTTCATTCCCCACCTATAAAGCTCATGGACTGTAATATACACCTGTATATATGGGGAATGTGTTCACTTCTCTATTATCTACATATATTTCATGTTCATTCCCCACCTATAAAGCACAGGGAATATAATATACACCCGTGTATATGGGATCTGTGTTGATTTCCTAATTGTCTACATATAAGTCATGTTCATTTCATATCCAAGATGCATAAGAAATCTATAATACCTCTTCATGTCTTTTGACCTATAAGTTATGTTTATTCCTTTTCTTCATTCTTTAGTATGTCCCTCATGTACACTATATACTATATTCATACTAGTATATACTCTATATACTGTTACATACGCTATATACTGTATACAGACACTTACCTTCGCTGTCGTCGGTCTTCAGAAGCAGTCGGGGTCTTCACACACCTGCCCGCCCCCAGTACAGCAGTCATGAGTGGTCAGCAGGATATTGGGGTGAGAGCTGAGCAGCTTCCTGTCACCTCCTCTGCACACAGCTGCCATGTCCGTCCTCCCTCTCCCTCTGTCCCGACTGCCTGTCTAGTGATGGCCGGAGAGGACGGGACACGGCTTATGCACAGCAGCTGTGGAGCAGGGGCCCTGCTCTCCTGGAGGTGGGGAGCCTGTGTACTGGGGAGCCTGTGTACTGGGGAGCTGGCACCTTCCTGCGCCCCATACTGCTGCAGAGTTCTCACAAGTCCAATCTCACAAGCAGCAGCAACTGCAATCTGTGATGGCGCCGCCTGCTGGACATAATGATGTTTTCTCTCAGAGAAGACATGAGGTAATTACTGAGGCTACAGGGGCGGCTCAGGAAGTCCACAAAATGAGCGTCCACCATGAACCTGTCCACTAGGGCCTGGTGTGACTACATGGCAAGGCAGACACCTGTCCATCATCAAGTGTCAGCCAATCACAGGAGTGCACATAAAGCGGAGTCTGTGATTGGCTGACGAGGTGAGGCACAAGTGTACTGCAGCGCAGTATTAGGGGCCCCTCTCCAGTCTCCCCCTCATAGCTCCCTACTGTCCCTCATTGTGCGGGACTGTCCCGGTTTTGATGCTTTGCCCCGCAGTCCAGCACGGGATCCCGACACGCCCCCTTGTGTTAAGCCACGCCCCTGCAGTCTCTTTTTCTTCCAGTGTGCGCGGTACAGCTCAGAGGGAGAGAGAGGAGACATGTTTGAGGTACGTGTCACGCCCCCTTGTGTTAGACCACGCCCCCTTCCTCTCCGGTATGTTCCTGAGTGAGTCTCCATTGCGGTACAGACCTTTAGAGAGGGAGACACGGAGAGGGGACACTTCTGTTCTGAGGTACATAAGTTACAACACAGTCAGTCACCACCTCCAGGGCTTATCTGCCGAACACAGCCCTGGGTGCCGCAATAAGCAGACCAGTGGACTGCTGAGCTAATCATGCCTGGATAGTAAACTAATCGTGCGTGGAATGAGTGGGGCTGAGCATGGTGGGATGGACACTGACAGCCTCCTCTGTTACTGGCCTCTGCTGCTGTCATTGCAGATCGACGTATCAGGTATGGAGAAGTCTGTGCAGTTAGCCGTGTGTGTATGAGGTGTACGGAGCGGAGCCGTGTGTGTATGAGGTGTACGGAGCGGAGCCGTGTGTGTACGAGGTGTACAGAGCGGAGCCGTGTGTGTACGAGGTGTACAGAGCGGAGCCGTGTGTGTACGAGGTGTACAGAGCAGAGCCGTGTGTGTACGAGGTGTACAGAGCGGAGCCGTGTGTGTATGAGGTGTACAGAGCGGAGCCGTGTGTGTACGAGGTGTACGGAGCGGAGCTGTGTGTGTACGAGGTGTACGGAGCGGAGCCGTGTGTGTGTACGAGGTGTACGGAGAGGAGCCGTGTGTGTATGAGGTGTACGGAGCGGAGCCGTGTGTGTATGAGGTGTACAGAGCGGAACCGTGTGTGTATGAGGTGTACAGAGCGGAGCCGTGTGTGTACGAGGTGTACAGAGCGGAGCCGTGTGTGTATGAGGTGTACAGAGCGGAGCCGTGTGTGTGTGTACGAGGTGTACGGAGAGGAGCCGTGTGTGAATGAGGTGTACGGAGCGGAGCAGTGTGTGAATGAGGTGTACGGAGCGGAGCAGTGTGTGTATGAGGTGTACGGAGCGGAGCCATGTGTGTGCGAGGTGTACGGAGTGGAGCCACGTGTGTATGAGGTGTATGGAGCAGAGCGCGTGTGTACGGAGTGGAGCCGTGTAGGAGTAGCTATGTGTGGCCATTATATGGTATCATGTGCGGCCAATATACAGTATGGAGCATCATGTACGGTCATTATACAGTATTGAGCATCATGTGGAGTTATACAGTATGGAGCATCATGTGCGGTCATTATACAGTATGGAGCATTATGTGCGGTCATTATACAGTATGGAGCATCATGTGCAGTCATACAATATGGAGCATCATGTGCGGTCATTATACAGTATGGAGCATCATGTGCGGTCATTATACAGTATTAAGCATCATGTGTGGCCATTATACAGTATGGAGCATCATGTGCGGTCATTATACTGTATGGAGCATCATGTGCGGTCATTATACAGTATGGAGCATCATGTGTGGCCATTATACAGTATGGAGCATCATGTGCGGTCATTATACAGTATGGAGCATCATGTGCAGTCATTATACAGTATGGAGCATCATGTGTGGCCATTATACAGTATGGAGCATCATGTGCGGTCATTATACTGTATGGAGCATCATGTGCGGTCATTATACAGTATGGAGCATCATGTGTGGCCATTATACAGTATGGAGCATCATGTGCGGTCATTATACAGTATGGAGCATCATGTGCGGTCTTTATACAGTATTAAGCATCATGTGCGGCCATTATACAGTATGGAGCATCATGTGCGGTCATTATACAGTATGGAGCATCATGTGCGGGCATTATACAGTATGGAGCATCATGTGCGGTCATTATACAGTATGGAGCATCATGTGCAGTCATTATACAGTATGGAGCATCATGCGTGGCCATTATACAGTATGGAGCATCATGTGTGGTCATTATACAATATGGAGCATCATGTGTGGCCATTATACGGTATGGAGCATTGTGTGGCCATATTTTTTTGTTTATAATTATTGTATATGAAACAGTGTGATCAGCAGTGCTGAATGGGTGTGGTTGGGACGTGGATATGGGTGTGACTAATTATGAATGGGTAAGCTGCGGAGACACCATCACGTGTTTCTCAACGCAAGCAATGAATAGCCAGGCCTTTCTCCGGGAAGGAACAACCACGGGAAGGGCAGCATCCAATAAAGGAGAATATCCAATAAAGGAAGACCACCTATGCCAAGCATGGTATCCATCCACAAACAGCTGTTTCGGGGTTTTTGCCCCTCATCAGTGTGGATGGGGGCAGTGTTCTGGATCACTGCGTTGAGAAACACGTGATGGTGTCTCCGCAGTGTCGGATGTTTTGGTCTCCCCAAGGTCATTCATCTGTTCCTTCATAATTATGAATGGGTGTCATCAGAGGCGTGGCCTAAAATTTGCCTGAAGGAGGGTCTCCTCTCCTCCAAACCTTGGGTACCATCTGCACATGAAGCACTCACTTTATTCACGGTGGGCATAGCCACATGCGTAAAGTGAGCGTTTCAATGCAATCCTATGGCGGCGGAATCGCCGCGATTCTGTAGTAATAATGAGCTTGCTGCGGATTTTACCGCTATGCGATTCCTCATCGCAAAAATCCGCAGCATGGGCACAGCAACTGCGGAATCCCATAAAATTGCATAGGAATGCGTTTTTTAAGCGTCTCTGCTGCGGCAAAAACCACGGCGGAAACACATAAAAAACGCAACGTGGGCACACAGCCTTATAGTGGCTAATGTCTTCACTAAGCACAATTATCCCCCCACTGGCCAGTCACTTACTTTACAGATGGTCATGACAGGAGTTCAAAAAGTATGCATGTGGGCTGATGCTCAGAGTGCAGGGCAACCCCTACACCATAGAGACTCCAGCAGGAGGAGCAGAGGGGCTTCTGTAATACCTCAGGATCCTGGTTGTTACAGTGGCATTGCATTCCTCACGGGGAGAGTGATACCATGCTTGGAAGTGAGGAAGGATCCATTTAGCAGGTATTCACATAAATGCAACATGTTCTGACTCCAGGCCAGAAGGGGGAGCACTGAGCCGGTTTCAAGGGAGCTTCCCTAAATATAGATATATGTTCTGGCTTGGAGTTAGTTAGTTGGTGCCAGACAGCAGTCTGGGGCAGTCTGTCAGAGGGACAGAGGAGAGGAGGGGCCGTGCAGACTGAATTCTGCAGCTCCAGGAAAGAGAGAACTGGAGGAGGAGAGAAAGAGAACTGAATAGTTGTAGAGACAGTGAAGGAGCAAAGGCGAGTAAGGAGCTGGAGGAGAGCCGCGATAATGCTCCCTCCAAGCTGAAGCGCAGATACCGGTAGCCGGACGACCGAGGCTGTGGGGGTAACTTCATGCCCCACAGCAGAAACCGGCGGACAGCTAGATTTCAAGTCACCTGTCCACCATTAAGACCTGAAGACACAGAAGCACAGAGAGCCCGGCGTCATCTGAGAGACCCTGTAAAAAGGCTCGAGTTACCTGTCATACGGGTAGTGTCCTACCAACTAGGGGGACAGAGAGAAAACGTGAGGACCTTGTGTGAGGCCTAAGGCAGCAAGGGACTACAACAAAGCGTAGTGGAAGGCTTCCAATCCCACCTGGTTAGGGGGATACCTGAGTCGCTTCCAAGCTGGCCGGACCACACCAGCGCCCGTGATCTGGTACCCTGGACTGTGGCTGCCTGAAATCTACAGTAAAAAGGTAAAGAGACTGCAATCCTGTGTCCTCCGTTTCTTGCTGCACCCTCTACCATCTTTATCTATACACCGGTAGCCCTGGGGACCCAACTCCACCTGTGGGAAGCCATACCACCCCTGCTGCCACAACATCACCCCAGAGGACCCCTTTAAGCAGCATCGGTCATCCCTGACCGAATTCCACAGGTGGCGTCACGAACAAACTTTATTTCCCATTTCAAATCCCCTTTAATTTGGAAGCCCAAGGCCACGGACCAGGTAACTGCCACCGTGACATATCCCTTTAATTACTGGCCCGGTACCAAGTACCCCACAGCCCTGGTGGGCGCTCCAAACTTGCATCATGAACAGGATGGACCGACCCATTAAGATAGGTCTTGTGCGCCTAAGAGACTCGAATTTGTTGAACTGCTAATTGCCGTCAAAACTGCCGCCATTATAGCACCATGTGGCGTGCAGGAGGAGAAGGGTGTGTTGTCGTTGGCGGTGCTTGGAGGAACTTTTTGGAAGTGCATTTGAACAGCAAGGTGGATTGCTGTTGAGGAAAGACAGAGAAGAAAAAAAACAAAAAAAATCTATAAATCTTCAGCTTAGCGAGTGTGAACGAGCTGAGTGTGACCTGAGCGTAAGTGTGAATGGCGGTAAGTGTGACTTGTGATTCAGTGACTTGTGATTCAGTGACTTGTGATTCAGTGACTTGTGATTCAGTGACTTGTGATTCAGTGACTTGTGATTCAGTGACTTGTGATTCAGTGACTTGTGATTCAGTGACTTGTGATTCAGTGACTTGTGATTCAGTGACTTGTGATTCAGTGACTTGTGATTCAGTGACTTGTGATTCAGTGACTTGTGATTCAGTGACTTGTGATTCAGTGACTTTGGAATCAGGGAGTTTCCAAGGGAGGAATTGCTGTATGTTTTTTTTTTTTCATGTCAGACTAATTTGATCAGCTTCTATGAAGAGGTAAGTTCCGTACTGGACCAAGGGAACCCAGTGGACATAGTGTATATGGACTTTTCTAAAGCTTTTGATACAGTGCCACACAAAAGGTTGTTACTTAAAATGAGAATAATGGAGATAGGGGAAAATATGTGTAAGTGGATTGAGAGTTGGCTCAGGGATAGGAAACAAAGGGTGGTTATTAATGGAGCACACTCGGACTGGGTCGCGGTTAGCAGTGGGGTACCACAGGGGTCAGTATTGGGCCCTCTTCATTTTAACATTTATTAATGACCTTGTAGGGGGCATTCAGAGTAGAATTTCAATATTTGCAGATGACACTAAACTCTGCAGGGTAATCAATACAGGGGAGGACAATTTTATATTACAGGATGATTTATGTGAACTAGAAGCTTGGGCTGATAAATGGCAAATGAGCGTTAATGTGGATAAATGTAAGGTCATGCACTTGGGTAGAAGTAATAAGATGTATAACTATGTGCTTAATTCTAAAACTCTGGGCAAAACCGTCAATGAAAAAGACCTGGGTTTATGGTTGGATGACAAACTCCTATTCAGTGGCCAGTGTCAGGCAGCTGCTACAAAGGCAAATAAAATAATGGGATGCATTAAAAGAGGCATAGATGCTCATGAGGAGAACATAATTTTACCTCTATACAAGTCACTAGTTCGACCACACTTAGAATACTGTGCACAGTTCTGGTCTCCGGTGTATAAGAAAGACATAGCTGAACTGGAGCGGGTGCAGAGAAGAGCGACCAAGGTTAATAATAATCTTTATTTTTATATAGCGCTAACATATTCCGCAGCGCTTTACAGGTTTGCACACATTATCATCGCTGTCCCCATTGGGGCTCACAATCTAAATTCCCTATCAGTATGTCTTTGGAATGTGGGAGGAAACCGGAGTCCCCGGAGGAAACCCACACAAACACGGAGAGAACATACAAACTCTTTGCAGATGTCATCCTTGGTGGGGTTTGAACCCAGGACTCCAGCGCTGCAAGGCTGCTGTGCTAACCACTGCGCCACCGTGCTGCCCTAGATAGGTTATTACACTTGGGGCTATTTAGTTTGGAAAAACGAAGACTAAGGGGTGATCTTATTTTAATGTATAAATATATGAGGGGACAGTACAAAGACCTTTCTGATGATCTTTTTAATCGTAGACCTGAGACAGGGACAAGGGGGCATCCTCTACGTCTGGAGCAAAAAAGGTTTAAGCATAATAACAGACGCGGATTCCTTACTGTAAGAGCAGTGAGTCTATGGAACTCTCTGCCGTATGATGTTGTAATGAGTGATTCATTACTTAAATTTAAGAGGGGACTGGATACCTTTCTGGAAAAATATAATGTTACAGGGTATATACACTAGATTCCTTGATAGGGCGTTGATCCAGGGAACTAGTCTGACTGCCGTATGTGGAGTCGGGAAGGAATTTTTTTCCCCAAAGTGGAGCTTACTCTTTGCCACATGGTTTTTTTTTGCTTTCCTCTGGATCAACATGTTAGGGCATGCTAGGTTAGGCTATGGGTTGAACTAGATGGACTTAAAGTCTTCCTTCAACCTTAATAACTATGTAACTATGTAACTACTAGATGGTGGCGCATCGGATATTCTAGAATATATATGCGTAGTGTATAGCACAGCCCACGTTGTACATTGCGCAGCCCACGTTGTACATTGCGCAGCCCACGTTGTACATTGCGCAGCCCACGCAGTACATTGCGCAGCCCACGCAGTACATTGCGCAGCCCACGCAGTACATTGCGCAGCCCACGCAATACATTGCACAGCCTACGCAGTACATTGCGCAGCCCACTTGTATATGGCGCTGCCCGCGTAGTATATTGCGCAGCCCACGTTGTACATTGCGCAGCCCACGTTGTACATTGCGCAGCCCACGCAGTACATTGCGCAGCCCACGCAGTACATTGCGCAGCCCACGCAGTACATTGCGCAGCCCACGCAGTACATTGCACAGCCCACTTGTATATGGCGCTGCCCGCGTAGTATATTGCGCAGCCCACGTTGTACATTGCGCAGCCCACGTTGTATATTGCGCAGCCCACATTGTATATTGCGCAGCCCACGTTGTACATTGCGCAGCTCACGTTGTACATTGCGCAGCCCACGTTGTACATTGCGCAGCCCACGTTGTACATTGCGCAGCCCACACAGTACATTGCGCAGCCCACGCAGTACATTGCGCAGCCCACGTAGTGTATTACGCAGGCCACGTAGTATATTGCGCAGCCCACGTTGTATATGGCGCTGCCCGCGTAGTATATTGCGCAGCCCACGTAGTATATTGCGCAGTCCACGTAGTATATTGCGCCGCTCACGTTGTATATTGCGCAGCCCACGTAGTATATTGCGAAGGCCACGTAGTATATTGCCGAGCCCACGTAGTATATTGCGCAGCCCACGTAGTATATTGCCCAGCTCACGTAGTATATTGCCCAGCTCACGTAGTATATTGCGCAGCCCGTTAAATGTTGCGCAGCCCACTTAGTATATTGCGCAGCCCACTTAGTATATTGCGCAGCCCACTTAGTATATTGCGCAGCCCACTTAGTATATTGTGCAGCCCGTTGTATATTGTGCAGCCCACATAGTATATTGCGCAGCCCATGTAGTATATTGCACAGGCCACATATATAGCAATGTAAGCATAATATTCCTGTTACAAAAAAAAAAAAAAAAGAATTAAAATAAAAAATAGTTATATGCTCACCTTCCGTTGGCGCCTGGATCCAGGAAGCGGTTACCGACGCTTGGGATCCACCGAAGCTAAGCCGAGCCGAGGGCGCCGGCCGCCATCTTCCTTTCCCAGGATGTATTGCGAAATTACCCAGAAGACTTAGCGGTAATTTCGCAATACATCGGCGGGAACGAAAGATGGCGGCCAGCGCCAGCGGCTCGGCGAACTACGGAGGGTGAGTATAGGAGGTTTTTTTTTAAATTATTATTTTTAACATTACATTTTTTTTACTATTGATGCCGCATAGGCAGCCTCAATAGTAAAAAATTGGAGACACACAGGGTTAATAGCGGCGGTTACGGAGTGCGTTACCATCGGCATAGCGCGGTCCCTTACCGCCGGCATTTACCCTGTGTGAGCGGTGACCGGACTGCGTATGCGGCAGTGAGTGCGGCAGTGAGTGCGGGGAGTAAGGAGCGGCCCTTTTATTCCGGACTGTGCGCGTCGCTGATTGGTCGCGGCAGCCATGACAGGCAGCTGGCGAGACCAATCAGAGAACGAATAACCGTTACGGAAGTTGCCGACAGACAGACAGAAGGACAGACGGAAGTACCCCTTAGACAATTATATAGTAGATGTAAAATACGCCCCATATAATCCTGCATAAAGGTTAATAGTGGCCCCATAAGATCCTCCATAGACACATTTGCCCAATATAGTGCTGCACAAACCTTGATTATGGCCCCATAAGATGCTCCATAAATATATTTGCGCCATATAGTGCTGCAGAAACATTAAATATGGCCCCATAAGATGCTCCATACAGACATTTGCCCCATTTGCTGTTGCTGCGATAAAAAAAAACTTTCAATATTCACCTGATTTCGTTCCGGCGCCGCTCCATCTTCAGCGTCTTCTGCACTGACTTTCAGGCAGAGGGCGCGCACTAACCACGTCACCGCGCCCTCTGACCTGAGCATCACTGCAGAAGACGGAGCGGCGCCGGAATGAGCAGGTGAATATCGCGCATCGCTGCGCTCCCCCTCCCCATTATACTCACCTGCTCCTGGCGTGGTGCAGTCCCTGGTTCCCCAGCACCGCAGCTTCTTCCTGTATTGAGCGGTCACCGTTACCGCTCATTACAGTAATGAATATGTGGCTCCACCCCTATGGGAGGTGGAGCCGCATATTCATTACAGTAATGAGCAGTACCATGTGACCGCTCAGTACAGTAAGAAGCTGCCGGGGAACGAGGGACCTGCAGGGACCGCGCCAGGAGTAGGTCAGTATAATTAGACAGCCCCCACTCCCCTTCCCCTTATGCTGAGTATCTCAGTGTGGGGGTGGCAGAATGCCGCCGCCGAGGAGCCTCCTTGGACCTCTGCATCATCAGGCGGCTCGCTGGCGACCCCCTGTCGGCTGCGCCCGGGGCACATGCCCCGGCTGCTCCCCCCTGGATACGCCACTGCATGGACCTACTTATGCTATACACTGGGGACATGGCACCTGTGGACACTTCAGATTTCCCCTGATGTAGAGAAAATTGAGATGTGCATGTAGCCTAACAGTCATCGCTTCTCTTGTGCTCTCCACATTAAATATCCTTTCTTAAAACTACAGTTTTCCAACATGTCACCGTCCATGGCCAGACCAATGATGATGGGATCCCACGTAGCTACCATCATGCTATGGTTTTGTCTTGCTCTGATTTCCACCAAAATATCACATTGTGGCTACCATCTGCCCTTCCTGCCTTCCCCTGAGTTCCACGACTTTCATCAGCTTAGGTAAGCTCAAAATCAAAGCAATGAATCATTTTATGGATTATTTCCTTCCTAAATGCAAAGTTAAGCAATTTTTTAATTAGTCACTTCCACCATTTTGCTACTACAGTGTCGAAGTCATTTATTGTATGTTTTTCAAACCAGAACCAAATCCATCAGTGCTCCTGGTCATGTCTCTGCTCACCCTTCTAATTTCTCTCACTGTTAGAAATAACAAGAGGGAATGAAAGGGTGTTTTACACAGACCTTTAGAAAGGGGAGAAAGCATGTATGCAGTCCTGGAGGGCAGAGAAAATTACCTTTAGAAAAGGAAGAAAGAGGAAGTGAGTGCAGGACAGAAGCTGTGCTTCTATATGAGCTGTGAAAGCAGCAGCACACTGGATATAGACAATGTAGCGAAATATGTATAGGTATATATGTGTGACTAGCAGTAATTTAACATCTGTCCTGAGCCTGCAGGTCTCACAGGGGTCACATCATATGTTATCCTGAGAAAGCAGTCTACTGTCTCCAATCTCGCCAGGGGGTCTTGCTAAGAACCAGGAAGGGGAAGCGCTCCACACGTTCTGTTTCTTTTGAAGAGATGTCAATTACAGCCTGACACTATCTATCTGTGAGAAACATACGCAGAGAATTTAAGAGAAAATAATATATTCATTGGTGGAGTGTTCAAGGTCCAGTCACAAACAAGCAGTTATAAATATTAACATGAGGCTGGTCTAGAAATTTGACCTCCAGGGTGACTCTATAAATTAGACCTACACACAAAGGGGAAGGTTCACAGATTGAGGGGCAGCCAAGCTGATGTATTCCAGTCCATATTCGTTTCCCCCTCAGGGAGCAGAAAGCAGACTACACAGTTAGATATTTCTGTAAGTTTTCTCCCGTTTATTTTTATAACTGTTTTGCATATTTGTATGTTTTTTTTATTACATATTTTTATACCCTTTTTATTGTAAGCACTGTACCTTTTTGTATTAAAGCATCAAACTTTAACAAGTTGAACTTTGCATGTTCTAAAGAATCCATAGCCCTAAACTGTGTGAGCCTTATGATTGGCAGACATTAGTAGTAATATTTGCGGGACTCATCGCCCGTGTGTTCGGTGACTGGTGGCAGCCTGTATGAGCGATTATGTGGCCTGGGTTGGTGTGTGATTTATGCTCCCATTACAGCATAGGACAGAGGTTGAATGCTGGACTGAGAGAGGGGAGATAAATTAACCCTTGCAGACGCAACCCCAACTCGCGTGCTGAGAAGCGGGTACGTGGCAAATTGGTGGCAGAGCGGTGGGATAGAATTATTTCTATTAGAGCATTAGTGCATGGTTTAAGCAATTATCCCCTGTACTAAAGAATTGGTATCCTTACGAGGAGTGGTCCAGCTACAAGGTTCAACTCAGTGTTTACTTAGACATACTTGCAATCAGTTTCCCTTCCCTCTTTTTCTTTTCTATATTTTATTTGGCAAAGGCTGTTCATCGATATGGCAGTCCAGTACAAGAAGCAGAGCAAAGAGGTTCTGACCGGCCTCTGTGAGCAGAGAGGCATAGAGACGGCCGACAGATCCAAGGAACTGCTGATACGCGCCTTGGTCGAGCAGGACATAGAGCAAAGTACTGGGCAAGGAGAGAGTCCACCTCGGAGAAACCCAGCAATGCCAGCTCTTGCACCAGAGATACCTGATGGAAATGCCAATGATGAGGAGCCTATGAACTTTACTTTACAAATGGCCTTTCAAGAGCTTGGAACAAGTGATTTCAATCTGCGCTGCAGGCAATACCATCTACCCCGTGAGCAGTGGGCGCAGTGTCTAACCCCAGAGTTGAGAGGCAAAGCCCTGGAAGTTTTTGCTGGCCTCCCACTACACCTAGATGAGAACTATGAGGCCATAAAAGAGGCCCTGACCAGGAAATACAACCTAAGCCCAGAAGTGTATTGGAGAAAGTTCCGGAACCTACAACGTGGATCAACTGACAGCTATGCAGGTGTTGTGAGCACCTTGAGGACCACGTTCCACCAATGGATCAGGGGACTTTCTGATAACAGTTTTGGGGACTTAACGGATCTTATGGTCAAGGATCAATGTCTTCACTTGTGCCCCACAGTTGTACGACAAGGATTGCTGACTGTTATGTGGATAACAGGATGCCTGAGGTGCGGAAGCCATCGGGATTTAGCTAGAAGGGAGGAAAGCCAAACGGGGACCCTTCTCCCTCTGCCAGCCGATCACCAGTGCTGTCCAAGCCCACCACCTATGGGATCCCGGGGAATAGACATTCTCTAGGTGATGCATGCCGGTGCTTCTCCTGCAACAAAGTAGGACATGTTAGCGCTGTCTGCCCTGATAGGGAGAAATGCCCAGCCACAAACACAAAGCCATCTGTGTCCCCACCGTCTGCCCCCTTTCTGGCCGGCTCTGATGCGACGGATAATGAGAACTGTGAACCTGTCACTGTTGGCAATAAAGTCACCATTGGTCTCAGAGACACTGGGGCAGAGGTGACTCTGGTGCATCCAGCAATGGTAACCCATGCCAATATCATACCAGCAAAGACTATGTCTATAACCGGGATTGGAGGGGTCAGCCCTGCTGTGGCCATGGCCTGTGTGTACCTGGACTGGGGAGCAGGGAAAGGACAGAGAGAAGTGGGAGTATCAGAGGCTATTCCCGCCAATGTGTTGCTAGACACAGACCTGGGGAGGATGGTGTCCCACTATATTTCTCCCTTGCAAGTAAATGCTACAGAGAAGGTGGAAGCAAATGACCCACCTGAGATCCCGTGCAAGGGGAAAATGTACCATTGCACAGAACTGTACGTATGTGGCAGCTGTGACCCGGAGTCAGGCTGCAGCTCAGACTCAACCCCAGAGAATCGAGGATGAGTCTCAGACAGAACTGCCAGAACAGGAGGCCCATACTGTGGCCTCGGAGCCTCCTCACATGGCAGACCCAACAAGGTCCCTGATAACCAACACTGAAGACTCTGCTTCAGACCAGGGCCTGGAAGTCACACTAGGCCAGGGCCTGCAGACTGACAGTCAGAGCTTCCAGGAGGCCCTGGAGACAGATATCAGTCTGGAGAAGCTCCGATGTCTTGCAGACCGACCCCCTGCTACTTCTGACAAGTAAAGAGTATACTGGGACAAGGGCAGACTGTATAAAGAGACTAATACCTAAAAGCGTAGTGCCTCACATACCATCACATAGTGATCCCTTCACTACAAACATGAAACCAATGGAGGACTATGAAGGTACAGTATGTAAAAAGACGAAAATGTATTGAAATAACAAACAATTAACATATACAAAAAATATCAATATATAGAAGCTTATACAAAAATACAGCACCGCTAGTCACAGATGCTGCCGCCGGCAGTTTCTCATTCATCCATCAGTGGTTTACAGCCGGGACGGTCGCATTAGCACCGCTCCTGGTTGTAAACTGTATATCCCCTAGATATGGATTACAGCGTGGGACTGAATGCCAGACAAGTATGATATATTGTTGGTTTGTTATTTTTTTTTTTTTATTACAGGAGATCAAGGGCATTTTATGGATTAGCTGAATAATAAAGATGGCAAACTGTATTTAGCGTTTTATTTCATTAAAAGACTTTATTCAGGCTGTGTCTTTATTTAACCCTTTCACAACTATAGGTTTAGTAATGGATAGGTGTCTTATTGACATCTCTCCATTACTAGCTTGATGTCACCTTACAATACAAAGGTGACATCAACACCCCAACTATTACCCCATATGACACTGCTACAGGGCAGTGGGAAGAGAGAGGCTAAGTGCCAGAATTGGTGCATCTTAGAGATGAGCTGGTGTTTGTAGCTGAGGGGAAACCAATAACCATGGTCCCTTCCTAGGCTATTAATATCAGCCCGCAGCTGTCTGCATAGCCTTTTCTGGCTATTATAGGGGGACCCACATCATTTTGTTGGGCGGCCCTCCTATTTTAATAGCCAGTAAATGCTAAATACACAGGTGCGGGCTGAGATTCATAGCCTGGGAAGATCCATGGGTATTAACCCCTTCCTAAGCTATAAACATCGGCCCCCAGTTGCTGACTTTCCCTCTCTGGCGCAGAAAATTGTGCGGGAGCCCATGCCATTTTGTTCCCGAAAAGATTCTTGTATTAAATACATACAAGTTCCATAATTTGTAAACCATGTTTCCTACCTGTCGGCTCCTGCAGTGATTTTACAGAAGCCAACAAATGAATTAACGGCTATTCTTCTATGTATCTATGTGTGTCACTGACATATATATTATACCTATTCTATGTGTGTATATGTATTCAATCTATTCTAACCTGTCACTGTGATTTTACTGTACACCGCACATGCCGGCTTTTCAAAGAACACCGGTGCGTATTTCTCGCAAGTCACACTGATGGTCCGCGTGGTGTGAGATTTTTTTCCTAGTACCCATAGACTTGCATTGGCGATTTCACTCGCATGTGTAATACGGCCGAGAAAAAAAACGGTGATGGGAGCTGCCCCATAGATTAACAGTGGTCCGACTGCTATGCTATTTTTTTTCTCGCATAGCACTCGTCTGTATTCATCTCTAGTGTTACTCCATCCTAAGAAAGGCTGTATGACGCTTTATAAAAGTTTCCTGCCTAATTTGAAAATTAGGCTTCTTTCACACTTACGTCTTTTTGTGTCTGTCGTAGTGCAGCAAAATGACGGATCGACGGACGTCATAAAAATAGTGAAAACGTGTGCGACGCATCCAGTGTAATGATGGATGCGTCGTCCACAAATTCCGGGAAAATAAATGAGAAATGAGAGAGAGAGCGAGATTTTTTTCCCGGACTTGAAAATCCTTCCGGGCATGCTCAGAGGGGAAAAACTGGATCCGTCGCTGGATTCCAGTGTGTGACGGTCAGCGAAGGATCCTGCGTCCATAGGCTTCTATTCTAGTGAACGACGTATGACGCAGGATCCGTCGCTACACGCTTTCCCGACGCAGACAAAAAATGTTACATTGAACGTTTTTTCCATATGACGGTCCGCCAAAACACGACGGATCAGTCATACGACGGATGTGACGTATGGCCATCCGTCGTGATCCGTTGCTAATACAAGTCTATGGGAAAATGCAGGATTCTGCTAATTTTTTTGCAGGATCCTGCATTCTCAAAAATCGACGAATTGTGACGGGAGCTGAAAGAGGGAAGTGTGAAAGTAGCCTTATTTGTTTATGAGTCTATTTCTAGCTGGGCTCATAAAATGATCTTTTAAGTGTGAGAATTAGACAGCCATTTTGACACTGATTTTCATGGTAAGTACACCGGTCTCATCAGATTTGAGAGACATAATTAATGAGTTTTGCAGTGTGTAATGTGATGCTAACAGATCCACTATTAAGGTGTATTCCCATCTCAGACATTTGTGTCCATCGAATAAGCCATAACTGTCTGATGAATGCCGATCTCACATTTTGGCTAAAAATTTCTGGAAATTTCCGCGGCAATTCTGCAACTCCTGCCACGGGTATATCGCATGCAGAATTGGCATGCGTATTCCCGCTAAACACTAGCGTTTTGCAAGCGTAATTAGCTTGCAGAATGCTAGCGTTTTCCAAGCGATCTGTAGCATCGCTTGGAAAACTGATTGACAGGTTGGTCACACTTGTCAAACAGTGTTTGACAAGTGTGACCAACTTTTTACTATTGATACTGCCTATGCAGCATCAATAGTAAAAGACATAATGTTAAAAATAATTAAAAACATTTTTTAAAAAATGGTTATACTCACCTTCTGATGGCCCCCGATCTCCTCAGCGGCTTCCGTTCCTATAAATGCTTTGTGTGCAGGACCTGCGATGACGTCACTGTCACGTGACCGCGACGTCATCACGGTCATGTGACCGCGACGTCATCGCAGGTCCTTCACACACAGCATCCCTGGGAACGGAAGCGGTAGTGTGCACCGCTGAGAGGCGGGAAAACTCTGGTGTCATCAGAAGGTGAGTATATCACTATTTTCTATTTTAACTCTTTTTTTTAAACAATTATATGGTGCCCAGTCCATGGAGGAAAGTCTCCTCTCCTCCACCCTGGGTACCAACCGCACCTGATCTGCTTACTTCCTGCATAGTGGGTATAGCCCCATGCGGGAAGTAAGCAGATCAATGCACTCCTAGGTGTGCGGAATCCCTGCGATTCCGCAAATTTAATGAACATACTGCGTTTTTTTCTGGAATGCGATTCCACTCAGGAAAACAGTGCAGCATGTGCACAAAAAATGCGGATTGCATTCTATTAAGTAGGATGCTTAATGTATGCGTTTTTTTCGCGTTTTTATAGCGAAAGACCGTGAAAAAAATGCACACAGCCTTATACTCCACACCTTTCTTCAGAATGGCTGTTCCCTATTCTGCTTTTACATCTTTTTCCATAACTCCCATGGAAATCAATGAAGAGGACCACTAATATTCACGGCCATCTCTCTATACATTGGAATTGGCGTGCACCTATCGGACAGTGATGACTTATCCTGTGGATGGGCATTAACTATTTATGGTGGAAATACCCTTTTATTAGGCTGTTTAATGAGTAAAGGGGTTTTCTATGAGTCGAAAAATTCTTAACCTGAAAAGGTTTTGTGTTGAATATTATTTCAGTGCATTTTTTCTTGCTTTGATGTTCTTTCTGGCCCCATTATCGGGGACACATGCCACTCCTTGGCTCTCAGGCTTGTGGCCATGTTGCCAGTTCAGCTTACTACTATTATAACTTTACCTTGTGGCGTCCTGTTCCCACCATCTTTATCCTGCCACTGTACCTCCTTGTTCTGTACAGCCAACGACACCTCCTTTTCCATCTCTATCCTCCGGATCCATCTCTTGCTGCACTAATCTATTCTATCCCATTACATCCCCTTGCTCCAGGTCACCTTTCCATATGTGATGGGCTGGAGGCTCCTGAGATGGTGCTCGGTGTGGAGCTCCTGTGGGGTAAGTACAGTGACTATGGAATATGGCGTCCTCTACATGATCTGTGCCCTGCAGGGACATTAGTGGAGGAGACTACACTTGGGTTACAGTCGCTGATGGCGTCGGCCCTATCCCATGTACTACATGTGATGGATGATGTGGGGCATAATGGGGCAGTGACATCAGTCTGGGAAAGCCATATGACAGATGCCATAACATCACTGTCATCACGTGACCCAACTCCACACAAAGTATCGGATTAACCCTTAATTCCCCGCCATTTGTCACAATCACTACAGCCGTCCAACATTATAATAAAAGAATATAAAGAAGACGCAGACACAATGAATGGGGTTTATTAATTTTTATTGTTATCTATTATATTATTTAGTTTAATTTATTGTAATCATCCAGCGCCATTTATAGGATTTACTGCATAAAGAGTATGTGACCCAGAGGAAGGCGAAACAACCCCATGTGTGGGGAAAAATTCCTTCCTGACCCCATGTCCTGGCGATCGGCTAATCCCTGGGTCACTGCAGTGTCAGCGCTGGATGGGCCCTGTCACCCCTGTACATGGGGTATTATATACTTATCTAATACTTATATTTCTACCTTATCTTTATCCCTAGGCTATATAAAGCTTATGTATAACTAAGGGGGCACTTACACTGGGCGATTATCTATACTTAGCTGTTTTTATTTATTTTTTTTTAAATATACCTATCCTTTCTTACCTATATTTATCTATCCTTACTTATCTATACTTCTTTTTTTTTATTTTAAATATACGGGGCCTATCATTTCTTACCTATATTTATCTATTCTTATCCTTACTTATCTATACTTATCTTTTTTTTTTTTTTTTTATTTTAAATATACGGGGCCTATCATTTCTTAGCTATATTTACCAATACTTATCCTTACTTATCTATACTTATATATATATATTTTTTTAATTTTAAATATACGGGGCCTATCATTTCTTAGCTATATTTACCTATACTTATCCTTACTTATCTATACTTATCTTCTTTTTTTATTTTTATTTTAAGGGTATGTGCACACGTTCAGGTTTTTTCGCCTTTTTTTGCGATAAAAACGCTATAAAAACTCATTAAAAACGCATACATTATGCATCCTATCATTTAGAATGCATTCTGCATGTTTTGTGCACATGGTGCGTTTTTTTCCGCGAAAAAAATGCATCGCGGTAAAAAAAGCAGTATGTTCATTAATTTTGCGTTTTTTTCGCGTTTTTCCCGCTATTCTATGCATTGGGAAAAAACGCGGCAAACTCGCGGTAAAAACGCGGTAAAATCGCGGTAAAAACGCATGCGGATTTCTGGCAGAAATGTCCGGTTTTTGTCAGGAAAATTTCTGCCAGAAATCCTGACGTGTGCACATAGCCTAAATATACGGGGCCTATCATTTCTTAGCTATATTTACCTATAGTTATCCTTACTTATCTATACTTATCTTTTTTTTTTTTTTTTTTTTTTTTTTAAATTTTAAATATACGGGGCCTATCATTTCTTAGCTATATTTATCCATACTTATCCTTACTTATCTATACTTATATTTTTTTTTATTTATTTTTTTTTTAAATATACGGGGCCTATCATTTCTTAGCTATATTTACCTATACTTATCTATACTTATCTATTTTTTTTTTTTTTTTTTTTTATTTTATATATACGGGGCCTATCATTTCTTAGCTATATTTACCTATAGTTATCCTTACTTATCTATACTTATATATTTTTTATTTTTTTATTTTAAATATACGGGGCCTATCATTTCTTAGCTATATTTACCCATAGTTATCCTTACTTATCTATACTTATATATATATGTATTTTTTTATTTTAAATATACGGGGCCTTTCATTTCTTAGCTATATTTACCTATACTTATCCTTACTTATCTATACTTATCTTTTTTTTCTTTTTTTTTAAATTTTAAATATACAGGGCCTATCATTTCTTAGCTATATTTACCGATAGTTATCTTTTTTTTTTTCTTTTTTTTTATTCTAAATATACGGGGCCTATCATTTCTTAGCTATATTTACCGATAGTTATCCTTAATTATCTATACTTATCTTTTTTTTATTTTTTTTATTAAAGACTAAACATACCTATCCTTTCTTACCTATATTTGTCTATTCTTATACATTCTTAGAAATACTTACCTAGAAATATTATTTTTACCTATACTTAGACTTATCTTTTTCTCTTTTTTTATTAGACTAAATATACCTATCCTTTGTTATAATTACCTATACTTATAGTTATATTTTTGTAGGTCCCTGATGGTGTTGGACATCCGATGCTCCTGTCTTCTCGGCGTGGTCTTCTGGAAGCTCAGGTACGCAGCTTGCTCTGGTGTTATTGAGCCGGTGTCTTGTTGAGGGTTTTCAGTTGAAAAATGGAAACCCTCCGAACAGCTTAAAAGCACGGACCCTGGGATTAGGCTTAGTTGGCTATAGAAAAAAATGCAGAAAAAAGTCATGGTGAACTTAGTGACTAATCAAACAGTTTTGACTTTAAGTATTGAAAATAATAGTTCAATATTAAAAGGAACCTGTCACCAGGTTAGTACCATATGAGGTAAGGCCGGTACCTTTCAGCCCTGATATACAGCATTCTAATATGCTGTATACATGCCCCCAACCAAACCTGCAAGACAAGCAAGACCTTTTATAATATTCACCTACGGGAGGTCAGGTCCGATGTGCATCGCTGTCTTGGTCCAATGGCTCCCTTCTTCTTGCAATGCCGTCCTCTTTCTTGCTTCGTGTGGATGATGCGTCCTTCGTCATCCACAGTGTCCCCGGTATCACACTCCTGCGCAGGCGTACTTCTCTCAGCCCTGTGAAGGGCCGATCAATGTCCTGCAGTGCGCATGCACCAGGAAAGTTCAAAGAGCTCCGCCGCATGCGCACTGCAGGACTTTACTCTGCCCCCTGGTCATAAGTACGTTTGCTCAGGAGCGCAATTCCGGGGACATTGTGTGGCTGATATAGGACACGTCATCCACATGAAGCAAGAAGGGGAACGGCATCACTAGAAGAAGGGAGGCACCGGACCTACACCAGTGATGCCCATCGAACCCGAACGCCCTGTAGGGGAGTATGTAAAAGGTCTTTTTCTTGTCTTGCATGTTGGAATGGGGGCAGATATACAGCACATTAGAATGATGTATATCAGGGCTGAAAGGTCTCATATGGGACAAACCTGGTGACAGGTTCCCTTTAAAGGAACGTTTTCAAATGTGAATATAATATCTTAGAGACAAAACCAGCACCATGAGCATTGCAGCTGACGTCTGGTCACTTCAATGAGCTGCAGCGCCACTAATCATCTCTATGGCCGCTCACATTTCTGTCTCATCATACATAGGATGCTGAATTATGTGCAGGTATCAGGCAATAGCCCAAGTATGGTGAGAACGACAAGTGTTTATATCAGTACAATCTGTACTTATCACTTCAGCTCTGAACACTTTCACCTGTTTACAGACTCTTTCCGAATTGAAAAAAAAACAGGAAGACCAAAAGGAGGAGTCACCGAGCCGCAGGTTACTTATTGCAGGAAAAAAATGTCAGGACAAAGAGGTCTCTATAAAGTAAAAACACCTTTATTATCTAGTACGGTAAGTGGTGTCACAGAAGGCGCTCACAAACAACATGAATAAGGAAAATATTATATAAAAAGTAATAATCAAACATCATGGAAACACAGCGGCAGTTGGTATATAGGAAAGATACCTCTTTGTCCTGATACTTATTTCCTGCAATAAGTGACCTGCGTCTCAGTGTCTCCTCCTTTTGGTCTTCCTTGTTTTCCGAGTGGTTTTTCCATTCTTTGTCCACACCAGTATACACTGGTATTTTTTTACTCTAATACATTTTGTTCTTCCTGGTGTCTCTCGTTCTCTTGTACCTATAGGTCTTTCTGAATTGGCCTAGCTCCATCAGTTCTGTTTTTTGACAAAAATGTGTTCCTATTTTTTGTTTTATTTTTCATCTGGTGTAAATTAGCAGTGGAGACTATAAAAAGGAGAAATGTTATTTAAAAATGTAAATTAATCTTTAGAATCACTTCCAGGTCTGCATGAAAGATATAAAAATCTTATGAACTGCTCCTTATGGAGGGCTCATGTAAAAAAATGTTTTACCAAGGGCGGTCTTCTCTAGCTCCAGCTACAGACGGCTATGCAATGCTTTGTGTGATTAAAGGGAATCTGTCACCCCCAAAAATCGTATATGAGCTAAGGCCACCAGCATCAGGGGCTTATCTACAGCATTCTGTAATACTGTAGATAAGCCCCCGAAGTAACCTGAAAGGTAAGAAAAACAGGATATATTATGCTCACCCAGGGGCGGTCCCGGTTAATTTCGGGTCTGATGGGTGCGGCGCCTCCTATCTTCATACGATGACGTCCTCTTCTTATCTTCCTGCCGCGGCTTCGGCGCAGGTGTACTTTGTGTGCCCTGTTGAGGGCAGAGCAAAGTACTGCAGTGCGCAGGTGCCGGGAGAGGTCAGAGAGGCCCAGCAGTACTTCGCTCTGCCCTCAACAGGAGCCGCGGCAGGAAGACAAGAAGAGGACGTCATCGAATGAAGATAGGAGGCCCTGGACCCGGACCGCGACACCTATCGGACCCGAAACGAAAAGGGACCGCCCCTGGGGGAGTATAATATAACCTGTTTTTCTTACCTTTCAGGTTACATCGGGGGCTTATCTCATCATTACAGAATGCTGTAGATAAGCCCCTGATGCCGGTGGCCTTAGCTCATATACGATTTTTGGGGGTGACAGGTACAAGCCATTTAAAGGGAATCTAACAGAACTTATAACTAGTTAATTATTTGCATGTAACCCTCAAAAGGGCCTGAAAGAAGAACAATCCTATAGACTAGACATACACTGCTAAGAGATTACATTGTCCAATAACGCGAGCCAAATTATTTTCCAACCCTGACACTAAACATAATGTATCACAGAACCAAAAGCGTAGACGATTGTGGGAGAGAATTTTATTCAGATCCATGGGAGAATTCTCCCATTACTTACTACAGGGATGTATATTATATGGACTAGCTAAAGAGCCCGGCGGTGCCTGGGCATAGTAAATATCTGTGGTTAGTTATAGCACCTCACTTCTCTTATTTTCCCATCACGCCTCTCATTTTCTCCCTCACACCTCTCATTTTCCCCCTCACTCCTCTTATTTTCCCCCTCACGCCTGTCATTCCCCCTAACACTTGTCATTTCGACCTCACATCTGTCATTTTCCAATCACTCCACTATTTTCCCTCACTCCTCTCATTTTGCACTCACACCTTTTCATTTTCACCTCACACCTCTCATTTTCACCTCAGTATATACATGTTTGTTATCTCCCTTATATATAGTATACACCTGTATGTCATCTCCTGTATATAGTATATACCTGTATGTCATCTCCCCTGTATATAGTATATACCTGCTGTGTGTCATCTCCCCTGTATATAGTATATACCTGTATGTCATCTCCTCCTATATATAGTATATACCTGTATGTAATCTCCTCCTGTATATAGTATATACCTGTGTGTCATCTCACCTATATATAGTATATATCCGTGTGTCATCTCCTCCTGTATATAGTATATACCTGTATGTCATCTCCTCCTATACATAGCATATACCTGTATGTCGTCTCCTCCTGTATATACTATATACCTGTAGGTAATTTGCTCCTGTATATAGTATATACCTGTGTGTCATCTCCTCCTGTATGTAGTATGTACCTGTATGTCATCTCCTCCTCTATATAGTATATACCTGTGTCATCTCTCCTGTATATAGTATATATCTGTGTCATCTCCTCCTGTATATAGTATATACCTGTGTGTCATCTCCCCTGTAAATAGTATATATCTGTATGTCATCTCCTCCTGTATTAGACCTCGTTCACACGTTATTTGGTCAGTATTTTTACCTCAGTATTTGTAAGCTAAATTGGCAGCCTGATAAATCCCCAGCCAACAGTAAGCCCACCCCCTGGCAGTATATATTAGCTCACACATACACATAATAGACAGGTCATGTGACTGACAGCTGCCGGATTCCTATATGGTACATTTGTTGCTCTTGTAGTTTGTCTGCTTATTAATCAGATTATTATTTTTGAAGGATAATACCAGACTTGTGTGTGTTTTAGGGCGAGTTTCGTGTGTCAAGTTGTGTGTGTTGAGTTGCGTGTGGCGACATGCATGTAGCGACTTTTGTGAGATGAGTTTTGTGTGGCGACATGCGTGTAGGTTGCATGTGACAAGTTAGTGTAGCAAGTTGTGTGCAGCAAGTTTTGCGCATGGCGAGTTTAGCGCGTGGCGAGTTTGATGTGTGGTGCCTTTTGAGTATGTGCAAGTTTTGTGTGAGGCAACTTTAGCATGTGTTGCAACTTTTGTGCATGTGGCAATTTTTCCGCGTGTGCAAGTTTTGCGTGTGGCGAGTTTTCCATGAGGTGAGTTTTGCACGTGTGGCGAGTTTTGCATGTGGAGAGTTTTGCGCGTGGCGAGTTTTGAGCGGCGACTTTTGTGTTTCGACTTTTATGTGGCGAGGTTGGTGTATGTGTGGTGAAATGTGCGCTGAGGGTGGTATATGTGTTCGAGCACGTGGTAGTGTGTGGCGCATTTTGTGTGTGTGTTCATATCCCCGTGGTGGTGTGGTGATTATCCCATGTCGAGGCCCCACCTTAGCAACTGTACGGTATATACTCTTTGGCGCCATCGCTCTCATTCTTTAAGTCCCCCTTGTTCACATCTGGCAGCTGTTAATTTGCCTCCAACACTTTTCCTTTCATTTTTTCCCCATTATGTAGATAGGGGCAAAATTGTTTGGTGAACTGGAAAGCGCGGGGTTAAAATTTCACCTCACAACATAGCTTTGACGCTGTCAGGGTCCAGACGTGTGACTGTGCAAAATTTTGTGCCTGTAGCTGCGACGCCTCCAACACTTTTCCTTTCACTTTTTCCCCATTATGTAGATAGGGGCAAAATTGTTTGGTGAATTGGAAAGCGCGGGGTTAAAATTTCACCTCACAACATAGCCTATGACGCTCTCGGGGTCCAGACGTGTGACTGTGCAAAATTTTGTGGCTGTAGCTGCGACGGTTCAGATGCCAATCCCGGACATACACACATACACACATTCAGCTTTATATATTAGATAACTGGGGAGTGCATCATATCGTATGGAAAACCATGGGGGTGCATTATTCTATATAGAGGACCATGGGGGGTGTATTATACTGAATGCAAGACAATTGGACGTTCATTATATTGTATCAAGGACCATAGGGGGAATGCATTATATTGTATAGAGGGCCATGAAGGTGCATTGTTCTCTACAGAGGACCATGAGTGGTGCATTATATTCTATGGAGGACCATGGAGAGTACATTATATTGTATGGGGGACCATGAGGGGTGCATTATACTGTATGGAGGATTATAAGAGGTTCATTATATTGTATGGAGGACCATGGGGTACATTATATTGTATTGAGGACCATTGAGGGTGCATTATATTCTTAGGAGGACCACGGGGAGTGCATAAAATTCTCTGGAGGACCATGGGGTGTACATTAAATTGTTTGGTGGATCATGGGGAGTGTATTATATTCTATGGAGGACTATGGGGGTGGATTATAGCCTATGGAGGACCATGGGGAGTACATTATATTGTATGGAGGACCATGAAGAGGGCATTATGTTGTATGAAGGACCATAGGTCGCTCATTGCATTCTATGGATGACCATGGGGAGAATATTATATTCTATTGAGGACCATGGGGGGTGCATAAGCTTGTTTGAAGGACCATTGGGAGTGCATTTTATGGAGGACCACGGAGAGCGCATTTCATTCTATGGAGGACTATGGGGGCTGCATTATAGTCTATGAAGGACCACGGGGAGCGCATTATATTCTAGGGAGGACTATGGGGGCTGCATTATAGTCTATGAAGGATCATGGGGAGTCTACTATATTCCCAGGAGGAAAATGGGGTGTGCATTATATTTTTAAGAGGACTCTGGGGAGTGCATTATATTCTAGGGAGGACTATGGGGGGTGCATTATAGTCTATGAAGGACCATGGGGAGTCTACTATATTCTCGGAAGGAAAATGGGGTGTGCATTATATTTTTAAGAGGACTCTGGGGAGTGCATTATATTCTAGGGAGGACTATGGGGGGTGCTTTATAGTCTATGAAGGATCATGGGGAGTCTACTATATTCTCAGAAGGAAAATGGGGTGTGCATTATATTGTTAAGAGGACTATTGGGAGTGCATTATATTCTAGGGAGGACTATGGGGGGTGCATTATATTCTATGGAGGACCATGGCGACTGCATTGTGTTGTATGGAGGACCATGGTCAGGCCCCAAGAAGCAACCTTGCGAAACTGTGCACGTCGGACAAGGGGATCTCTAGCAGCAGCTGGCCCTACCGCACAGTCTGACAGTTCCAGTCTTCTAGCAGGTATCTAACTATATGAGCATTCTGAACTTCCTGGACATTTAATACACCTTTTTACTAAGATCTGTCAGCACATGTGATGTGAAGGAACTAGCTTCTATGGCATATAATCCATAAGCACCTCACCTTGTCTTCACTCCTCCTGGACTTTGTTTCTTTTCTTTCCTTCTTGCAGGCAGCTATTTAAAGGGAACCTACCACCCCGTTTTTTAAAAATTAGATAAAAATAGTGTGAAATAGGGGCAGAGCTGGGCTTTACATTAGGGCCTTTTCGGTGCCTTTACACCCCCATTAGGCTGCCACGATCTCCATCTGCGCACGCGCGGAATCCCGCGGCCATTTTCCTGAAGTCCCGGGCAGCAGAGCGCTCCATCTGCGCAGGCGCGGCCACAGGAAAGATGGCCGCGCCCACCGGTAAACGGCTGAATAGCGAAGACCGCGCCGTTATTCATCTCCTGGGCAGTGGATTCGCCTGCTGGACATGCGCACACCACTACGCCACCAACGTAATGATGAGCAGGATCCTGGGGGACAAACAGCGCTGTGACCACGCCCATCCGACCTGACCCACTTGAGTGACAGCAGAAAACGGCCACTTCACAAAGGTATTTGGGCAGCCTAACGGGGGTGTAAAGGCACCGAAAAGGCCCTAATGTAAAGCCCAGCTCTGCCCCTATTTCACACTATTTTTATCTAATTTTTAAAAAACGGGGTGGTAGGTTCCCTTTAATATTGCATCTGCAAAACTTAGTAACACAAGACCTCTCTAAGAAATTCATATAGATAGGCCACAAGAATGTATAGTTAAAAAATACAAACTTTATTTCAAACAAAAGAGAAAAAGTATCTCAATCATAAATATAAACACATAAATGTAATGTTAATGATGCCTCCAATCTAACATAGGTCCTGGTGAAAAAAATCCACAGTATCTAAATCTCATACAGTATAAACATATCATTCGATATGCCACCTAGTAGCTATTAATATAGATGCATCAATATGATAACGGCAGCTATACAGACAGGTTAAAGTGCATGGTGCCTATATTTTATTTTATGGCTTATTTTTTGTTTTATTTCATAACGATACCACACATGATTGGAAAAACATCTATGGTGTACCCATACATATAATTAGCCACTGATATGCCTCAGATACTCCAAAGCCAAATACCGATATCAAACTTATTGGACTGATCTGCTCAGCCGCCCTGTAGTCAAGTGCAAATGTGCTGACAGGAGGTATTATAGAGGAACCTGTGTCAGAGATCTAACAATAGTGTTGTAGCATAGCAGACCAAAGTCCTCTGCATGTGGTATAGAGGCTCCCTATAAAATGCAAATGTGCTGACAGGAGGTATTATAGAGGAATCTGTATCAGAGATCTAACAATAGTGTTTTAGCATAGCAGACAAAAGTCCTCTGCATGCGGTATAAAGGCTCCCTATAATAAAGTGCAAATGTGCTGACAGGAGGTATTATAGAGGAACCTGTGTCAGAGATCTAACAATAGTGTTGTAGCATAGCAGACCAAAGTCCTCTGCATGCGGTATAGAGGCTGCACACTAAAAGAACTGAAACCTGTGGCATAGTTACCAGGATAGAGGACACCGGACCTGAGAACCCCTACGCGCGTTTCGATGTATATTCTTCTTCCGGGGGCATGTAGTGTTAGAGGGAAGTGGGAGTGTTTTATGTAAACCCCAGCCAATCAGATTGTTAAGAGCCCACATGATCCAATATGCTGTGACGAGTGTTACTACACATGGGGCGGAAACTGAACAGACACCAATACAAATTGTACTGCTGGATCAGAATGTGTGGGTATAAAAACTAATCAATTGTGGGCATACGTGCTAACGTTCAGCCCGTAATATAGTGAGTATGCATGTAAAATACAATTCAACATGAATATATTATAGAAGGTGCCGGACCGAAAGTGATCAACGGTGGATAGTAAACAAACCGCAAATATTTTGTTAAAAATACACAAAACCATGTGCTGAATTAGAAAAGAAATTGCGATAATAATATTGCCGTAATAATAGGCTGTGATCGCCATATTGTGTAAAAAATACAAGATAAATCCAGTATTAGCGGCGCATGCGCTGTCGGCGCCGCAAGTAAAGTGACCTATTCCACTGCCGATGGTGACCGGATCTGCGCACTAACCCGATGTTAACGGGTAGGTCACAGGTATAGTCTGTATCAGCAGCAGAATGATCTGCTCGCGGCGCAAAGGTGCATGCGCACTACTGGCATCCGTATAACGTGGAAGTGACAGTGCCTAAAGTGCCAAGTGCATAGGGCTATGATGATTAATCACTGTCACATAAAGAGATTGTAATAATAAATGCAACAGTTAATTATAAACAATATCACACATTAGTGACAAATCAAATACATACAATAATGCATATAATTTAAATTAACAATAGGTTGTGAAAAATTAAAATAATGACCCAACATTTAAGATTATTCTCTGTAGGGCTGTTGGATGTGCATTTGAACGTGAAGCATACGAATTCATTCCGCCAACTTGCTCGAACAAGACAATTGGACCAAAGATAAAAATTGTTGAGCTGGGGTGTACTATTGAGATAAACAAACATACAAAATAATTAATGGTTAAAATAAAAACATTGGATAATTAAAAACAAAACCCATTCCCATAAAACAGTATCTGATAGGAGACATGTTCAATAGTAGAATACATACTGGATGAAAAAACTACCTATAGGAAGGACCCAAAACCTAAATTCTCATTTAAGCCCTGTGGAGCCATGGTGCCCAGTCTATAAATCCAGCGGCTTTCAGTTTGCGCCAGGAGTCGCCCAAGATCACCACCACGTATGCCCATTGATACAGAGTCAATACCCCTTATTATAAGGCCCACAGTACTACATTTATGATAGATCTTGAAGTGGCGGGGTAATGTTTTGAGCACTGTTACATCTTCTATTGTTTTGGCCTTTTCGATGTCCCTACAATGTTCCCTGATCCGGACTTTGAGCTCTCGGGTGGTGAGCCCAATATAAATCTTGCCACAAGGGCAAGTAGCATGGTAAATCACTCCTTTAGTGGAGCAGTTGATATACTTCCTAATATCATATCTTTTTGAACCATCAAAATTGACAAATGTTGATGTCCTGATAGTATTGGCGCAAGCCTTACATAGCCCACAAGGATGAAACCCGGCATTGGGGCTGACTCTAGTGTTCCTATTGGGGTCAGTGGGATTGTAAAAACTGTGCACCAAGGTGTCGGCCAAATTTCTGGATCTCCTGGCTGTTATTAATGGCTTAGTAGGTAGAAACTTTTTCAATATAGGGTCTGTAAATAATATTTGCCAATGTTTGTTAATAACATCCCTGAATTGATACCATTTATTGTGGTAAGTTGTAATTAGTCTCGCCTGCATAGAGTCGTTATTTTTGGTTTTGTTGGTTTGTCCGTATAATAAATCTTGTCTAGGTTTGTTTACAGCCCTTTGGTAACCCCTTCTAATGCTTTTTTTGCTATAACCCCTTTCCTCAAAGCGATCGGCCAGATCCCTGGCCTGAGCATCAAAATCCATAGGGTTAGTGCAAATCCTTTTGGCTCAAAGGAACTGGCCGATCGGAATGCCCCTGATGGTTGAGGATGGGTGGGATGAGGTTGCGTGCAAAAAAGAATTTGTGGCTGTAGATTTTCTATACAAATTCGTTACAAGACAACCATCTTGATCAGCTTTAATGGAGAGATCCAGAAATTCAACTTCCCTACCGTATTTGTAAGTAAGCTTGATATTTAAGTTGTTATCATTTAGTTGAGTCATAAAGGTGTTTAGAATATTAAGGGGGCCCTCCCAAATGAACCAAATGTCATCGATATACCTCATCCAGCCTGAAACCAGGCTGGAATGAGGTATAGGGGCACACACAAATATCTCACGTTCCCAAGCCCCAAGAAACAGATTGGCATATGAGGGGGCACAACTGGCCCCCATTGCCGTACCTTGGAGTTGTAAGTACGTATAGCCCTTAAATATAAAGATATTATGCGTTAGGGCATACTCCAATAGTTGCAGCAACAGTTCAGCAACGTCGTGATCCAAGCTGCTGGAATTCAAAAACATTTGGACCGCATGAAGCCCGTCTTCATGCCGGATGGAAGTGTAGAGTGTTTCTACATCGGCTGTTACCATAACTGCTGACTCGCTCAAGTATATATCATCAATTCTTCTTAGGGCGGCATTAGTGTCCTGTATATAGGACGGTAGTTCACTGACTAGGGGCTTAAGATAATGATCTATTATCTTGGTGACCCAAACCCAGAGATAATGGGTCTCCCGGGTGGATCCAAAGGATCCTTATGGATCTTCGGGATTAGGTATAAAGTTGGAAGTCGTGGATGCATTCCCTTTACCATGTCCAAGAATTTTTTTGGGATAATGCCTTGACTAAAGGCCCCATTCAAAATTTCAATCAATTCATCCTGAAATGATTGTAATGGACTGTTGGTTAACTTGCGGTAACATTGTCTGTCGTTTAATAATTTCATAGCTTGCCTCTCATACATTGAGCATGGCCAGATGACGATATTGCCGCCCTTATCGGAGGGTTTGAACACCACATCGGTAAGATTTGCCAG